>NW_028288581.1:698333-1047500 GCF_059628265.1 Tinamus guttatus | reverse complement strand
CAAAATTTAATGTTTAACTTGCTAAAATTGAACACTCAAACATTCTGTTTTAACTATCCAAGATATTCTAACATACAGTTTAAAAGGTGAAATGAAATTGTCAACAGCGTAAGAGAGCTGAAGATGACAAAGATCCTTTGTCTCTAGGGAGAACTGTGCAAATCTGTTTTGGCTGTTGACAAACTACGCAATTAGAACACGTGAGCAGTAATTTGCTGATTTGGGAACAAATGACAAATTGACTAATTTTATTTATTGCCACTGAAAACGTTTTAAGGAAGTGGGGCTCCTCAAGGTGCTTGTCTGCATTTAAAAGCATCAAAGCCAGAAGCAAATCAATAACCTAAAGTAACATTTGTGCCGGTCTCTCCCTTTTATGCCTAACCTTCATTAGCGGTTTCCTTAGAAGCTGCCGACAAGCAAGCACTAACAGCCTCGTAGGACGCGCTCAGTCGTGTGTTGGGGTCCCTCTTTGGCTTGGGAGGAGGCTGTTTCCTTGGTGACGGCAGGCTATTGCCATCATCCATGCTGAACACGGAGTGCAGGGAGGGGGATCTGATGGATGATCCAGCCGCAGAATGTACCAAGCCATCCACCGCCATGGGGACAGGGACAGAGCTGGAGTGGAAGTGCTTGGGCGTTCGACAGCCGGCAAAGCTCTCCTCGGGGACCTTCCCACCCTTGTCCTCGGCTCTGAAAGTGCAGAAAAGAGGCCCAGATGCATTATTCAAATGATAACAATGAACCTGTTCATGCAAACATAACAGCAGCTTTTTGGTAAACAATCTCACAGCTCCCCTGCTGTGCCCAGGGGATGTGTGTAGTAATCTTCTGACAAACAAATCCAGATCAAGCTGCTAGCTTTCTTCCATTTCCTGATTTATGATAAATCAGGACACCGGCCCTTTTTTTCCACACAAATGCAGCTTTCCTTTAGCAGTTTCATATTGTTGGTTGGACATTCACTGAATGAATTGTTCACACTTTGATTGTTACACACAATGAAAAGCTGAGTTTTCAATCTGAATGATAATTTCTCAGAAATCCATTTTAATAGAAAGTTACCGAGGCAGTGAATGCTGAGCCTTTATCATTATTTTCTAAAAGACAACTGTAAATTCTATTTAGATAATCCAAGGATTTAAAATACTAGATGACCTTCTAACTAGTTACTTTGGCTTCTTGGCCTGTTCTATCTGGATACCCACACATCTTTTTAAGGTTCATTACAAGTTATTATTTTGTTGATTTTGGCTATGGCATTAATAAATATCTTATCATTTTAATCATAGTTGTAGAGAGTTTCACTTACTGCATTATTTTTTCCTCTTGCTTATGTTATTTTAATATGTACTGAGAAACAATGATTTAGTACTTGTTTACAATAAACTGCCTTCTTAAAATATTCATCTAATGATTAATTCCCCCAAAATGAAAATGTTGAAAACTTTTTTGATTTTGAGTAATATTATATTAGGTAGGAGATGTTTATGTTGTCATTCTACAAAAAAGCATTTTTTTTCAGCTGTAATTTTACATTTTAAAAATGTGGTTTTGTATTTCCAGCAGAGCTAGAATTCAACTACATGATATAGCCAGCTGTCCATGTAGTAAATGAAATAGCTAAAAAGCTATGAAAGCTTGGTGCTCAGTGGATAATTTGTTTTCACTGTAATGTTTAATTACAGTCTTTCCTACAAAGGCATTTCCTCCAATATGTAATCACTGGGATGTTTGGAGCTAATTAAGCAGATGCACTGCCATTTTCACTTTAATAAAAATTACTGACAAAAGCAATGAAAGCAAAAAGGGAGTTGTTCCTGATGAGAATTATATTCCTACAGAAGAACAAACATTTGTATGTCCAGCAGATTAGAAGCAAACACAATGTGTCTCCCTGCTCTAGGTATTGCAAAGGCTACTTCTGCCCTTTCAGGTGTCTCTGAATAGATGGAGGGCTTCATCCCCAGGCAGGAGCTCTCCTGTACTTGATAAATTTGTACCACAGGTATTTCTGGAAACTGTGGTGAGAAGTAAACCTTGACTCTGAAAAAAAAAAAAAAAACTTTGGTATATTTTTAAATGAGAGAAAAGGATCCTCTTGACAATCTCTCTAGTCCAGTGGATAATCACTGTAGTCCAGTGGATAATCAGGATTTATTTGTTTGGTCCTCACTGCATTTTAACGGTTTCCTAGCTGTTCAGTATCTTGGCAATTTCCTAGTGTTGGAAGTTAGAGGATTTTTGCTTTATTTCATTGCTTTGGTTAAAGTCCCACTATAATCGATTCATCTTAAAACTTATATATACAAATAGATAATAAATGCCCAGTGACTTCAACAAGGTCCTGTAAAACAGTAACTCTTGAATCAGATATAATACACCTCTTTAACTTTCTGGAATACATGAACTGATAAACCAACAAAACAGTGTCCAAGATTGATCTGAGATAAGCATATACTTGAGAATCCACTTTCAACTCTCTATCACTTCTACGACTTTGTAAACTGTGAAGAAGAAGCGCACTAAAACTGGGGACATGCTTTAATTCTTCACTCTACTGTGCCAAATATGTTTTCTCTTCTTACCTTTTAGGGACTTCTTCTGGTCGGATTCTACCTTCTAACTTTTCCCTGTGATAAGCAGCATTCATTTCATTGCGGAGCCGGTCATTTTCCCGAGCAATGTCAGATGCATTTTGAATGACCAAGGCATCATATGTTTTCAGTCCCATATCCTCAGCATTCTGCAGGAAGCTTTTGATTGAGGTGACTTCTTCTTGTTTGATGCTCATCTTCTGTATCAAACGCTGACGGGCTAGAAATCCTCTTACAACTATCAGAAGAAAAAAAAAAAAGGATCAATGAAAGAGAACTAATTCATTAGTGAATAATACAGTATTATTGTGTGTTCTGCTGTAAAAGCATGTAAATCAAGTCCAGTTGGTACCCTGTACAAAGAATGAAAGAAATGCAACTATATATAAATGTCCTAAAATGGAATTCTTTCTGTTTCTTATCGGCAATACTTAAAGGAAAGTATGATAGTTCATTCATCTATACATTTTAACTAACAGAACTCAAAAGGTCTAGTTTCACTGAATATTATCCTTCCTTATATTACAACTGGAAACACACATGTATGTTGCAGAATGAAAAAGCATATGTATACACTGCAAAGTTCCTATGTCTCCAAATAAAATCTTGAGTAACTGATTTTATGATTGAATTTAGTAAGAATAAAAAATTCTCTTTTTTGGTCATATTCAATCTAAAATAATGCTTTAAATATTTCAGAGTACTAAATAAATAAATAAATAGAAACTATCAAAACCATCACAAGATTTTTTAATGAGAAATCATATTAAGGACTTTTTTTCTCCCATTTTCTTTCAGCCAAAACAATGAGATAAGCTTCTTGCAAATTTCTGAAATGTTTCTCTACACCAAGTCTGCAATTTCCAGGTTAAAATTTTCATCTGTGTTGCATCAGCTTTATACTCTGACAGCCCTCTCATGCTGAGAGAAGATTTTGGTGTATTTTCTGTATTATTTTCCTATGTATAAACACTACGCAGCCCGCAAACTAAATTCCATCTAATCTCCTGAATTTTCCAAAGTACTCAGCTGATCATAAATAGAAGGTATAGGGACTTCTGTGGCCCTTAGCAAATATGTCCCCAAATTGGACACTCTATCTGCAACAAGTAGTACTGGTATTTTTGAGCTTATGTTCTGACTTGGAAGAGAGGCACTAGCAAGAACATGCTTTTGAATTTTGTTGTTGTTGATGCAGAGGGCAATGTAAGATATTTTCTTTCATCATCTCTGTCCTTGTTTATATATTTAAAACAAGATTGTTTTAGAGATGCTCAGTGCCTGGCTGATGAAATACAAGAAAGGGTAATACTAAAATACTAGCAGTGCTTGTGTCCAAAATTCAGTGGTTTGGAAACATAATGGTTTATCTATTTGGAGAAAGGAAAATTTGAAGATTTACATTTTCATGCCATTTCAAATTCCTTTAGTTACATCCTATAATAAAAAAAGACTCCTTAAACACCTGAAACATCATTTCACTTACCTAATTTAGTTGAAAAGAAAATTCATAGCTGACTTCTGTTGACAATTTTATGAGAATTCACACTAGATATACACATCACTGAGTATGAATTCATAATGTTGTTGTTGAGAAGGTAATGAACACATGTATAGAGCATTATCAGAGTTCACTACTCATAAGAATGTAAAATTGGAAAGAGCGTAATAAGCCAGAATTACTCCTTCTCCCATAGAATTTTCTTTAAGACCATTTGCTATAGAGCAGATAGAATAATTGATGAATGGTTAAGCATCAAAGCCTGCATGAGTCTGGAAAATGCCTGTCTTTAAAAGGTCCAACACATTTTTAAAAGTGTATGTGTGTATGTGTGTGTGTATGTGTATATGTGTGCACTTTGAGCAAAAAGAAAGATAAGTGGACAGTAACACTACAAAGATGGGTTAGGAGAAGGAAATACAGAGATTAATCCTCCATCAGGATTGTTTCCAGGTAGGAGCGATGCAGGGTAGCCTGCTAGAAAGGTCCAGTAAAATGACATCCTTTAGAGCCAATGGCAACATTTCCAGATCATGCAGCTACTCTGAACTATGCACTTACATCGAATTTGAGATGCTTTGAAGAAATCTTCAACAAACTTCTGTCAGGAAGGGTGTCAGACACACTCTCCTTCTTGTATTTGCACACATTTTTATGAACTGAATAGCTCAGAGAGCTCAGGTTTGGAAACGGACATTTCACAACAATTCCTTTTTTTATGAGAGCATTTCAAAGATTTTGTCTTCAGTTCAAAACAGAGAAAAACTCAAAAAACTCAATTTCATAACCTCAAAAGATGCTCTGAAATGAGACTGTTATCTCCTAGACCTTTACTTCTTAGTTTCACCTACTATTATACCAGCCTATCTTCTGCACTTGTTCCTCATTTACATAAATCTCAAGTAATTCTCACTTATGTAAATTAAAATAATTGAGGTTAGCACCCTAAAGGAAGAGAACTATCTATTTCTTTACAGTTCATCTAAGGATAAATATCAGAATTGTGGAAATTAAAGCAGGCTGTGGATCTGGCTTCTCTGACAAATGTAGTAATTATTGTGTACACAACGTATTTCAGTTAATTCCTAATCTGGTTGAGCTCTCAGGAAAGAACTTCCAAAGGATAGACTTTTCCACAGGTCCAAACACTTTTGCAGTGATTTGATAGGATGAAAATTTCCCATAGGTAGAACTTATAGCTGTGAAAAAATACAACAAAATCCCTGAACCTCTTGATCTTTTATTTAAATAAAGCTTCCTACACACAATTTTGCTTTAATTTGACCTCTTTCTTTGCATCAGTTAATTTTCAGAAGAGCAGAAAAGGCTTATTTGAACTGCTTTATTTTTTTTCCATAAGCTGTGGCAATACTGAAAGGATTGCTAGAAAGAATGAAGTAAAAATGGCCTCTTTGGTTAAGAAGAATTTGGTGTTTTTTGCCTTTGACTTAAGCGCTTTCACAACTTCCCAGAGCAATCTGATGTGCCAAAAAGCCAGTTTACTGTCAGTTTACAACTGTAACTGCTTAGGAAGAGTTTATTCTGTGAGCTAGTGTAGTTTGCTCATTCAATCAAACTACATTCAAGCTTACCCTTACTCATTCAAGCTCTTTACTCAGTTCTTCCAGACTGCAGATGAGCCGTAGATATGACAGAAGTTTTGAATGCATGGGTCTGGGGAAAATGCCCTTTCAGCTTAGCTTAATTAAAAAAGAAATGTGTGAGGAGCCAAGAAAACAAATTATCTTCACCATTCAGGCAGGGTTTGGCAGACACCTGTTCTTTGGCTCTATCAAACATGGATTTATCTGAGGATACTTTACATTTTGGTGTCAGGTTATATTAAAGTATTTTCTGTATAAATTTGAATCAGAAAGATAAATATTTCCATTCTTTGATAACTCAGTATATGAAGGCAAAGAGGATAAACCTCTATTGATAGTGAATACAACACAGCTATGCTGCATAAAAGACAGGCAGAAGTTTAAGAAATTGACTGGTGTAGTCTGTATAATGTCGCCCTCAACACTCACTTCTGAACTGCTGTTTCTGGTTCTACTTGCTTTGAGTTTTCTCTTGGTTTCCTCCATTTTCCCTATATCCTCTTAGTAAGGAACAGCTAATCCAAATGAATAGTGGTTTACACGCTTTCATACCTACAATATTATTTATCTGATTTAAAAGAAAAAAAGATAAGTGCTTGCCTTTCTATTCTCCTTTAAAAAGGCGCTAATGGGAATTATTGAACACTTCAGTCAAATACATATATAATGTATTGTGTGAAGGAAGTTTCTTCATGCAAAGCAACATTCACATTTTCAACAGTTATTTGAGTTTTTGCTAGGAAAAGTAGCAGATGTGGCAGGAAATCAAGTGCAGCGAATATCTCCTTTTTTGTTTGTTTGTTTTTTTTTTTTAAAGGCATTGTGATCTTAATAAAAGCACTGGTATAAGTGAAAATAAAAATGCCTAGACATAAAAATTAAGTGCGGCTAGATACGAAAGCTATAACAAAAGAGAAAAATAAAGAAATCTAAACTATTAAATGATTAACTTTGTGTTTACTGTTGCTATATGTATACATACCTATTTTCCATCATTGTTGCTACGTGTCATTTGGAACAAGAAGTTAAAGGTGATACTGATGCCTTGAAAAATTATTGAACATATTATAAAAAGGAAATATTTAAGATCTCCTTAGTTTTAATTACAGCCAGCAGTTTTTATAAAATCATGTGTGACAGATGGAAAGTGCAAGTATTACCAATGTCAGTCTGGCCTCCAAGAAATCTGTAAAAGCATTAGCTGGAAATATGTCTATGGGGAAATATATAAAATACAACAACTATTCAAGGAGAAAACATTCTTTGCAACGTTCTTGTGCTCAGTGTACAAAGCTATAGCTCATGAATATTTGTTCTGTAATTGTTACCTTTTTGGCAGGTTATAATTTTCTTCTGAAGCTGAAGGCACAAATCGTTGAGATGGTCAGCTTGCCAGTATTTCAGAAACACTTTTCGAACTCCTATCTAGAATACAAACAGCAGGGGTAAACCTTCACACCAAGAAGAAAAGGCCAAAATTATGACAGGTAAATAATGATAGTACATTTAAAATCCAGCTAAAGAGTTGAGGCAAGATTTGCAATTCAGGAATAGTACAATGTCAGTGCTTGTTCAGTGGGGTAATATCACTTGGTTTCCTAAAAGATAAATTGGGAAAAGACAAAAAAGCTCTAAGGCACATAGTTCCCCTTCAGATTCAAATTCAAAACAAATACCACAGAATTCAAGCTAAGAGAAGGTTGGGATAAAAAAAGTATTCTGAATGCAATTTAATTATGCAAATGTGCTCGTCAAGGTAATAGAAATATGTTTTGGCATTTATATATCATGAGGATGTAGACAAGGAAAATGGTGATAAAACCATAAACCTATGTGAAGCAGAAAAAGAATAACAGACAGCTGCCATCTGTGTAAAAGGAAAAAAATAACTGAAGTTGGAGGATAGGAGAAAATGTGCCAAGAGCAAGAATGATTTCTAATGCCCAGTAATCCTAATTCCAAAATTTGCCTATTAAATCTATTTTGCAATCTCCCTTTAGGATCAAGCCTTTGAGGTCAGAGATAGTGACCTATGTGTGAAAAATATAGTACTGACTGAGTTTATAATCTTATTTTTGTGCTGGAGAGTTGCATGGTTTAACTCACCTAGTTCTTTGAAGGTCTTAATAAACACAACAGTTAACATTCTTCCTCTTTTACAGGAAAATTCAGCTAGTTAGACCAAAAGAAAACACCTTCCTTTTGATAGTTTCTGAACATGCTGAAACAACCCTTTAAAAATCTTTTATGTATAATTTTCAAAGGCATTCCTTTCTAATAGCCTGTAAAAGCCCCAACAGATCTGCTATTCCACAAATAGCAAGTTAATAAAAAATTGCATCAGTGAGTAAGTAATGTTTTTTCTTATACCCCATTTTCATCTCAGGAATTCTTTAGAAGAAGCTTTCCTTCACTCCTTAGAAATAGGAAAGATTTGTATTTATTTATTTATTTATTCATTGTATAAATGTGTGAGACAAGTATTAGCAGGAAGATTTGCACACTTTTTCAACTTTTTAATCCAAATACCGTACCCAGATATACCTCATTGGTAACGATGAACTACAGAAAGCCAGCACATATAAACTATGTTTAAACTTTGTTCAACTACGTTTAAACTATGTTTAAATTTTCCCACATCAAGCCTCATCAATTTTCAACTCTCTTTATCCAAAATTTAAGCCTTCTATCTTTTTCATGCCTTCATTTTTTTCTGGGATAGCAGAACTCTATCTTGATTCCTTTCGTGACACTCTTCTGTCACTAAACCCTGACAATTCTGTGATAGATGCTCATGCAACAACACTTTTTTTTCCATCCATCCATTGAATTTTCCTTATTTCTAGCTTTAGCTATTCTCGCTCACATCACCTCACACACAGAATTTTTCTATAAGTAGTAACTGAATTATTATTCACACGGTTAACCGTAGTAAAGATATCAGTTAATTATCATAATTAGTATTTTTATCAAAGTAACTCTCAGAAGACCAAGGATCAGCTACAGATATTTCACTCTCTTCCACAAGTTCTTTATATCACATTCAAGCCTTTTCCTCCCTCTCTTCAGCCTATACTCAACCATCCATTTTTTCTCATTTCTATTTATTTCCCTGCGTTCCTCGAAATGATCATTATTCTCTGTCTTTCTCACTGGAAGTCTCTAAACATTGCCCTCTACAAGGGCAATGTTTGACAATACTTTGACAGCAGAAACATTGGGAAAACATTCAGAAGGGATGAAAGATTACATTTTCAAAGCCTATAAAAAGTCTGATTACCTGCAATGCTGACAGCAAAATTAACAATCCCTTTCTCTATTAATCCCATAATTAACATGCCTAGAACATTTATGCTACATTTTAAGTATATGACTTAACAAAACAGTCAATTCTAACTTATTTGGCAGTGTTTCGCCACAAAAATGCTTTTAAGAAGACCGCTCAAGTTGATAGTCAGTGTAGCTACCAGTGTTTGCCATGTGGCATGGCTGATTCACAAAGCCAGCTACGGGACACCTACCGCTCTAGCTCTCTCCTGTCCTACAAGCCAGAGACAGCATAAATGGGGTTAGTGTTGCATTGCTTTTACTGAGATCCTCATTAGTAGAAGCCTCCAAAGATTTACAAGCGAATGAACAAAATCCAGTCACACATTCATTTTTACACAAATTCATTTTTACATTTGCATAAAAACTATTACAACCTTTATATCACATGCCAGGTCTAGCACGCAGTTCTCTATAGAGCAGGTTTAGAAGAAATTGCTGTGAGACCTTTGATTACATCAGTATAGCTGGAGAGCTGTATGACTTGATCTTTAAACTATATATGTTACCCTTTGAAGCTGACCGAGAACAACGTAGTCCCACTGCCCTCTGCACGGACCTGGTGCTCTGTAAGAGCATGAAAGTTGAAAAGTGTTGGAATTTATACCTTGCACAGTAGTGATGTGCCTGTTATCAAGCCAGTTTTTTAGGTTGCCACCTGTCTTTATTCTGATCTTTTCTCTAATCACAGAATATTTCCTGCTTGCTCCAGGGGAAAAAAAAAAAAAGGTTAAAATGTTCTCCAATGAAAGCACTCACTTTTCAGTACTTTCTGGACTACAAAGTGCTCTCATCTGAGATCTGAGTCTGAAATTTTAATGTCATTCAGACTTCTGTAAAAGTAAACCATCTGTGAATTACAGTCATAGTTATTTTAATTAGAAAAGCATTAGGGTTTTAAATGTTATTTTTCAAAATGACAGATTTTTTTAAAAATGAAGTAAAATTATCTCTGATGACTCCAAAGCTTCAATTACTGCTACAGGCCTTTTTTTCTTTCTTTCTGGGAGGAGGAACAGAGCACTGAAGGGAGATTTTTTCTCTTCTCTTCTCTTCTCTTCTCTTCTCTTCTCTTCTCTTCTCTTCTCTTCTCTTCTCTTCTCTTCTCTTCTCTTCTCTTCTCTTCTCTTTCTCTTCTCTTCTCTTCTCTTCTCTTCTCTTCTCTTCTCTTCTCTTCTCTTCTCTTCTCTTCTCTCTTCTCTCCTCTCCTCTCCTCTCCTCTCCTCTCCTCTCCTCTCCTCTCCTCTCCTCTCCTCTCCCCTTCCCTTCCCTTCCTCTTCTCTTCCTCTTCTCTTCCTCTTCTCTTCCTCTTCTCTTCTCTTCTCTTCTCTTCTCTTCTCTTCTCTTCTCTTCTCTTCTCTTCTCTTCTCTTCTCTTCTCTTTTTCCTTTCCTTTCCTTTCCTTTCCTTTCCTTTCCTTTCCTTTCCTTTCCTTTCCTTTCCTTTCCTTTCCTTTCCTTTCCTTTCCTTTCCTTTCCTTTCCTTTCCTTTCCTTTCCTTTCCTTTCCTTTCCTTTCCTTTCCTTTCCTTTCCTTTCCTTTCCCCTCCCCCTGCCTTCCCTTCCCTTCCCTTTCCTTTCCTTCCCTTCCCTTCCTTTTCCTTTTTTTTTTTTTTTTTTAACAGAAAAGGTGTAGGATGTAGAAGTACAGACATTCAAAACTACGGAATGGATGCTGAGATGGTGTGTAGGTGGCATGGAGGCAGTATTAACTCATACTTAATAGGTGTCAAGGGAATCTGTAAAGCTGTTCTTTAGTTTAAAAAAGGCAATTTGTGGGAGTGCTGTGTGTTTCTGGCAGTACTTTCAAAATAGCTACCTACAAAAGACAGAGAACTATAATCTAATGATATTTTACACAATGACACACATTTTCACAGTGCATTAATGAAATGTAAAAAAAAAATCCCTGAAAGTATTGTAAAATATGTCTTTTGCAGTGAACATGTCTGCAAAAATAGTATAATGACAAATAAATTTACAGGGGACTGATCTTTTATAAGGGCTGAAATGCTGTTCTTAAAATCTTACCCTCTCTGCTTCATTTGTTAGCTTTTAAGCTAACAAATGCAGTTTAAGAGTACTCTGTTGCATGCAAGCTACTGACCTTGCACAGTGGTACATGCTGAGTAAACCCACAATTTAGCACAGCTTCTGCACGGCCATAACATGAGGCACTGAGTGATCTAGTATTCACTCAAGGAACGCTATGTAAGCGTTTGTCACGATTTGGAATTTAGAGAGAAAAACTGTCATTCAGCTTGGGAAAGGATGGCACAAAGTATATTACCAAAAACTGAACAAATCTCACAGTTCTCTCCACTTGTGAGACAGCAAAAAGGGCTGCATCGTAGGAAAGGAAAGGTACAGAAAATATAAAACGCATTTGAGAGATACTTAGTGGAGAAAACACAGCTCTGGATTTATCTCAAGAGACCTCTGTACTATTCTGATATTTGAAAATTCTAGAGATATTGATAGGTACTGAAAGAAATGACACGAAAGTGTCCCTGTGTGTGATCTGAGAAATACAGACAACAGTAAGAGTCATAGCAATAGTGAAGAAAACAGCCTTTGAGGTGGAAGACCAGAAAAATAAGAGATGAAGATGAGAATATCCAGAAGTGAAGCACCCAGAAAAGGAGAGCCAAGGGAGAAAATCAGCTGTGAATTAAAACCTTGAAACCCAGACATGGGAGAAGATTTGAATGCAAAAAGAACTCAGAGAATAGTTTGCGAGACTAGTGATTATAAGCAAATCCTGACAGGGGGATTCGGGGATAAAAAAAAAAGAGATAGCAATGGAAATCAAAAATAGAGCTCCGTGTTGAAAGATGGAGAGCTTGTGAGAGTTCCGAGGTCCAAGAGAATGATCCGTCCTACTGGGATGGCACAAGTAATTGCTAAGAAAGCTTGCAGGTTGCATCTGGCTCAGGCTGGGCTACCGATAATGTTGGTGAGGATGCAATAAGCTCAGGGAGTGTTTCTGCTGCTAGAACATTATTTCCAGGAACATAATAGGATGATATGTTGTCACTTGAGCAATGCTATTTTGGTGACACAACTCAAAGTAGCAAGAAAGTATAGATGCTGGTGTTTTATTCATCTAATGTTAATCTGAAAACTCCTGGGATTATTTTTTCATGTGATCTTCATAATTTACCTAATTTTAAAATTGCCTAAAAGAAAATGACTATTAAAATAAGACACTTGAAACAAAAAGGAACATTTACTTCCAATGACAAATGAATAAACTGAAACATAAGTTATGTGTACTTGAAGTTTTCCTATTCAGGAGGGAAAAGAGTTAAGAATATCTTATATATTACATTGCTTTCAAAGCAATCGAATACGTCATCATATTAAGTACAAAGCAATTCATATCTCAACATATCATAACCACCTCACTTTAAGCCAAAATAAACAGTATTGTTTAAGTAATATCTTAAAAAACTGTTGTGAAATAAGCATATAATTTACATTTGTATGATTCCACATGCTTTTGCCTGTTTTTATGACTTAATCATCTGTTGTCTCTGTCCTATATTTTGTATTATATCATATGTACACTTTTTCTAAGAAAGGCCTCTGCTATATTTATGTAGTACATTAATGCCTTGAAGATCAAAAATATTTAAAGACAGTTATATCAAAACCAATATATTAAACACCTGTAGGTCAGTAATGAAATATGATGTTTCTCTCTGTGTCTGGTAAGAACTGAGGATCAGATTCTTCATTTTCCTTCTGCAAATCTAAGATTGCAAGAAGAATTTAAAATCCCTAGAGAGACTTCTGGGAATTCCCTTTATTTAAGACCTATTCTCTGGCTTTGCATTCTTTTTAAGTGGAAAAAGTTTTACAATATATCTCCAAACTGGCAAGGACGATTTCTCCAGAAACTCTGCAGACTTCTGAAACAACTATCACAGTGTCTATATGTGAATAAATGGAATAAATGTGGATGGGCAGCAACATAGAGTTTCTTGCAACTACTTGATTCTGACTTGGAACTTCATAAAAACATTCTTACTGAGCTGTTCTGCTTATTTCATATCCTATGACTACTTTGGATCATCTCACTCAAACCGTAACCTGTGTTATGGTTTCCAAAATAAGCAATCCCTGGAGTTCAGAATGCAAGGTCACCAATAAGAAGAAATTGGGGGGGATCAGAACAAATAGGCTAAAAAATGAAAGGATAAATTCAGACAAAGCATTTTGGATAAAGAATCCCATATCTACCCAGACAAGCATTTTTAGAAAACAAAGGCTGAGAGATCCACTTTTAGTGAAGTCTGGTCCTTGCAGCTCTTGCACTTAACAGCTGAACTGTACAATGACAGCAATTTAAACTGATGCTTTGTTTTATCTTTGGTATAATGCAAGCATTTTGGCAATCCTTATCTTAAGACCACTGACCTTAACTAAACAGAATATAAAGCTCCAAGTTTTGATGAGAAAGCTCGGTAAGCTATGAGCTAACTTACCCTTACTGAATTCATATTTGCAAGCTCAACGGTGAGAGGAATAACAGCCCAAATAAATGAAGGTTTCCATCTGTCAGGAAGAACAAGCCGAGGACTGTTTGTGCCCTGTATTTCGCCTAAACTGTGGCAACGTTTGCAAGCTTATTCTTCTGTTGGAACTGTAGAATTTCCTTAGCTAATGGTAATAAACGAATACAGTAAAGAAAATGTGGACTGGGTAGCATAAAGGACATCACAGTTCGGGCCAAGAGAGCTCCTGTATTGTAGCTCTACATTGAGCCTTCAGTACTTCTATTGCATTTGACTCCAAAATTACTAGATATCATCTTGCTCCCTCTTATATTAGTGGCAAAACTCTCACTGACTTCTCTGGGGGTTAAACAAGTCTATTACGTTCACTTTGTCTGGAGTAGGAACAGTTTGTTTTGATGTAAAATCCTGGTTTTCCTTTACATAGGGTGTGCTTAAAAGTCATAGCAAGTAGCTAAGCTTGTCATGATCAGGTATATATTTAAACTGAAAAGAACACCTTATCTAGACTGCACACAGAGTCAGGAGGCAAAAATAGCCTTTCATTAATAGCTCTGAACTTTTGTAATTCTAGTATTTCAGCTAACTGCATGACTGAAACTGCACTGTATGTTGGCTTCAATGAAACAGCTATTTTATTGTCCTAGTTTAGCTATCTCCAGCACAGCTTACCCAAGCAACTGCAACATTTCATAAACCTATCAACACTTCTCTAATAAATACTTTCTTCTAACACAGAGG
This sequence comes from Tinamus guttatus, assembly GCF_059628265.1. NCBI lineage: Eukaryota > Metazoa > Chordata > Aves > Tinamiformes > Tinamidae > Tinamus > Tinamus guttatus. The sequence goes on along the minus strand of NW_028288581.1, from coordinate 1,033,213 downwards.
CTGCTGAATCAAGCACCACATACTGGCTTAGCTGGTAGTGTTTGCTCTTCTGCTCTACAAGATAGCAGAAAATAAACCATGACTGGATTCTGGTCTAGGATTTTGTTCATCTGCCTTCTATTTTTAAGTAAATAGCAGCATTTACAAGAGGAGGAAGAACCTGTTCTGTGAGCAGGCTCTGGATTTTGTTAACAGCACACTCCCCAAACACAAGCTATACAGGAAAGAAAAATGTCAAGTAGGAAATAAATATAAAACAACCATTATCTTTGCTCCTTCCTTCCTTTCATTCCCTCTCCTTTCCCTCTTCTCCTTCGTTTCCTTTTTCTTTTCCTCCATCCATCCATCCTTCCTTCTCCTCTCTTTGTCTGTCTGTCTGTCTACTGTTAGTATATATGCCTACAGTCCTTCAGGTAATAGTACTGAGGAAAACACTCCTGGAATTATTAATAAATATCTGTAGCAAATAAATTTTCAGCTCCGGCAGTGATTCATTTGAAGTCATCACTTCTGGCAACAGCGGCTGAATAAACCGGTCATACATGCAACCCCCAGCCTTTCGGATGACTTTTAGTGATATAACTCCTTTTCTCTAGCTGACATCATGCTGGATTCCTCTCTTTCGTCTCCCTCCTTCTCCTCTTCTGGCACCCATGACAACTGCAGATTGTATAAGCTTCCTCATTTAGACCGTGCAAATTTCACGATTAGTCAAATGAATCAAAGAAGGTAATTGAGAGATTATGTGACATAGACATTAGTCACTAATGCTGGATAGTTAGATACATGGTTTTGTATCACCTACTATGTTTGTGTCAAGCTTGTATTCACTGGGCATTTGTCTGTAAGAAATCCTTTGAATTTAGAATGTTTTTTTTAACCTATTTTCTTTTCAGTCACTGTCACCTTTTCATCTGTTTTTCATAGCTGTCTGTGGCTTGAAGAGGGTGTAAGGTGAAGGTCACTCATTTTTTCAGACCTTGTTCCTTTTAGCTTATTCTGTTCTTAAGAGCTTAGTCACTAAGTGACAATGGTATAACTCTCATCCACAAACCCTCCTATTCCATTTAACTTCACAGCATCTTTTAAGAGTCTTGTGCGTTTCTGGTTTGAAGGACAGAGCGATGCACAGCGCTGTAGCTGTGCACACCTCACTTTTCATGGTGTTAATACTATTCTGGAGGCAACACCTCTAAAATCTGTTCGAGATCACAAGCTTCAGTCCATGAGCACAATGGAGAGATTCTGTTTTACAGTTACCTTTTTACATTGATGTCTGTCAAGGTTTCAGGCTTGTTTTCAAATGTCAGTCACTATAGAATCACTAGTCTTGAGCGGCAGGCTTTCACTGAAGGCCAACTGATTTTTTTACGCTGTAACCCTGTTATTGGCTTCTACAGAAATAAGCTGTGGAGACCTCTGGTTGTGTGTTTTCTGACAGGAGCACAGTGTTCCATTACCACTATTCAGCTTTTTCCCAGTGCTAAGCCCCAAACCCCCAAACCCCCAAAGAAAGTTCTGAAGGCTAGTGGTACCTTTAGTCCCAAGTACTTGGGAGCTAAGATACAGCTTCTATATACTAATGATATATTAATGGCCTCTTAATGCTTAGAGGTCTTACATGACTTGGAAGATTTATGTTAACCCCTTCCTTTAAGCTAAGCTTCCAAAGCCTACAGGAATGCCCTACTTGCTGGTCAGTCCCTACAGCTCATACCTGATCCTGAAGCTGGTCTGGATGCTCTTTCTCATGCTGTCCAGGCGAGTCTATACACTAAGCTACAGAAAGCTTCCTTTCTGCACAATAGCTTATATACTGTGCAAGGGAGCATTGTTTTCTTTAGAAATTGGATATGTTAAAGAAATCAATCCTGTTCAATTATAAAACCACCTATGATAACTGAGTTATCTGAATAAGCAGAGGTATCCACTTTACAATCCTGGAGAAGATAAAATATGCCATAAACAAAGTAAAGAGATAGGATGGGAAGTTGAGAGCTTCTTGTTGAGTGGTTTTTTTTTTTTTTTTTTTTTTCCTTCTTGATATACAGAGATCTAGGTACCTAACTCAAGCTCTGATTCAGCATGCTATTGCCTACACAGGCACTACTTATATGGAAAGATCTAAGTAGATGTTTTGGTTCTCTCTCGTTCCTGTATAGTAAAGCATTTGGTGCATTGCCTTACATAAAGAAAACATGCAGATCTTTTTGTAATTTGGAAACAGAATTAAAGTATAAAAACACTCCAGCACTAAAAATGTGTAAACCTTGACACCTTAAAAGACCTGGTTTCAAATCCATAAAGTAAATATGCTTAATTGAACTCTTTTGCTTCTCACAAGAATACACTGCTTCTTTTAACACAATAATCACAGTCACATGCTAGAAAACCCAGAAAATCATTTTGATTCTATCCCAAAGCAGATATTAATGTCAAAGGAATACACTGCTGCAAAGGATCTGGTGGCTTCCCACAATGGGAGTGACTCAGCTAGCTTGTTTAAAGAACGATATTTTAATTGCTTTGTAGATCACAAACCTGCCAGCCTTGTAATTTACACTGCTGAAGAACAAGATGACATCTCTCTTTGGCAGGCAGTTTCTTCTTCTCTCCTGCTGCTGTATCAGCCAAATCTTTATACCTGTAAAAATCAGCAGAAGTATTGTTACTCTGTGCTGGCCAATACTGTCCGCTTACCTCTAGCTTTCAATGGGATACCAAACTGAAAGCACAGGATTCTGATACAGGTGAAGAAAACAGAGAAGGCCAAACTCTTCAAATTTTTTATATTGTTTTACACGGCCTTGGTTAATAATGGTGTGAGACAAGTGAGGACTAAAACCCAGATTTACTTCTAATTGTTTCTTTTGATGACTCACATTAATCCAATGCTTCCAATGCTGAAAAAAATACAAAGCCTCATCAAATGATTTTATCATCACCAAATTAGGTTAGTGAAAGGAGAAAAGTATTTTTTCAATATGTGTTTCATTACATGTTAACATTAGCAATTCATACAACCGTGACATTGTTAAATAAGGTAAGAACATTTTCCTTGAGTACCTTCAAAGACAGAAAATTGTAGGAAAAGAAAAATATTTTGGTCAGTCTAACGCTCCAGATGAGCAGCAGGAAACCAGGAAACCCTAGCTGCCTGACAGCTCAGCTAGCTGGATGGTCAAGAACATTGCAATTAAGGTTGAGGCCATCCATTTTGCATATTTATATGGAAACTGGATTTTCCTTGGGATCACAAAGAAACAGCGGTGTGTGTTAGAGAGAAAACTGCTTGAAGGCTTGAAACATAGTCAGATTAGCACTGCTGACTGAGACTAAAATTATTCAAGGCTGATTCACAACACAAAAAAGCAACCGTGAAGATGGTCAACTCACTCACTGCAGAACCCTAAAGAAATATACTTCATTCCTGAAAAATAACCAAAATGTAAAAGGCTGAAATTCTAAGTTTGGACTTGCTTTGAGATCTATACAAGTGGCAGGATTCAAAACAAGAATAACCAAACATTTCATACAAGCGGCCAGACAAAAATGGCCCATTGTTTCTTTCACCCTTAACAGCCTTTGAAATTTCATCACATCATCCTAAAATTCTAAACAGGGTTCATAATTCCCTTCTATTCCTTAAAGCAGACTCTAGCTTAGAGAAAGAGAACGAACTAACTGTTGGGGTAACAGAGGAGAAAGAGACAACAAAAAAACATTTTCCATTTCTGCCACAAACCTCCTCTATGAACAGGAAGGATCAGGACCAGGATTCTAGGGTGGGATATACCTCCTTCTGCGTTAGCCACTGAAAGCTATGCTATGCTTCTTGTCACTCAGTCATCTAGCTCTCTATAATCTCTGGAGATGGGTATGCCCATACGGTGATTTATTCTATACATTGTGGACATTTTTTCTTAAATAAGGACAGATTGCCCTCTGGAGGTGCCCTTCTCTACTGACTATAGACGAAGCTTGAAGACTAGAGAGGATGACTGAATCCAGAGTGGCTGAGATCAATTTACCTGTCTGACATGCCTATCTGTCCTCTTAAATTTAGTCCTCTTAAATTTAGTGCTTTTGCAACCTCAAGATTATCACAGAATGCCTAATTTTGTCAAATTTATCATATCACAGCAAACAGTAATAAATGTACACTGAATTCATGCAACAGGTTTGTATGGACAATTTGTAAACAGCAGGGCTTGCTTCTGTGAAAAGGTAATCTGGGAAGACTTTGAAATTTTTCCTTACTGGAGAATTCTTCTGCCACAAGCCCAGCCTTCGTTCATTCCTATGTGAATTGCCAAACTGGTTAAAAACCAGGCTGCTTTTCAAATGGCAGGTCACACACATTACCCTATCAAAACAACACGGAGTGTAAAGCATTAGAAAGGTTTCTATTCTGTTCACTCCAGCATAGACATCAGCTGCAGATGAGGCAAATCTCTCCCTGCAGCAAGTGAAAATTCACATAAAAACCAGCGGGGGAGCAAGTCCCACTGTGTCCTGGCCACCAGAAATCAGCCAGAGCCCCACTTTGCCTTGCTTTGCCCACAGGGCTTCTTCACATCTTCCTCATCCCCATCTCTCATTTTTATACACCCTGAACCTTTGGCCAAGCAGTCCAGGCTGGCCTGCACATGCTGCCTCTGCTGCTTCTGAACCATGTCCTCTGTCAGGGAGATTTTTCTGCTTGCTCAGACACAATGCTGCTGCTGTTGCCAATATTTAGGTAGTTTGTGAATATGGAGAGCTCAGTTCTCCTGGGCCTTCGCAAATAAGCATGTTATCTGATCATTTTCTCCCTCACTTCCCTAAGTGCACAGCTGATGAGATCCAGGCAGCTGCCGTTTCCAGAGAGGGAATATCCCCCAATCCAGGGGATGGCACAGCAACCCACAGCAACGTGCTCGGGCCCAGCGCGCTCTGTGATTTACGTGGAGAGCGCACAAATAAGCCGCAGGGCTGCACTCCCAGTTCTGCACGCGCCGCAAATCTGTGAGCAGCGGAATAAGCACCACACACTCGATTTCAATAGCATGTCAACATGATAGAAGAGGCTAAGGGAAAGAACAGGGCAAGTACAAAGGGCACAAAAGCTCCAAACCAACAGCTTGAACAAACCATGAAGAGTCCTTGAACTAACGCTTCAGACCACGAGCCCCCTTCCAGATTTATGCTACACTTTTTATAAGGGTCTCATCTGATCAGAAAAAGAAAGTCCCAGACCAATGAAGTCAGAGTTATCTACTGACTCAATCCAAACTCCTTGGTAATAGCTTCAAACACTAGATCTCAAATCATTCCTGAAAGCACCTTCTGCTCATCACGTCTTGGTCTCGTTACTTAAAAACTGAAAATCACGCATGGCTATAATGTAGTTCCCTCTCAACAGTGCTAAGCAATACACTTGTAAACATTCAAGCACAGTTTACATAAGGAAAAATAACCATTTTTGCCAGTTAATTCATTATGTTGTTGCTTCATTTTCTCTTTCCTTTGTTTACTTCAACATATTCTGTTTGCCAAGTTAAAACGGCAGGATTCTGTCAATTCAATGTAAAAGGGAAGGCATTAAAGAAGACAATCAAAACTAATTTGTATCCTGTGATTCTCCCAGAAAATTTAAAAATTATCATCAGAAAGGAGTAAAAACAGGTTGCATTGTCTTGCTAAATTCTCCCTTCTTTCCCTGTAAACTTCCTCTTTTTTTCCTTTTACAACCAATAACAGATTGATGTATCGTTATTTGTGTGAAATACATGACTGAGATGGACTTTGTTTGCAAAACCTGTCACTGCACGCTCACACCTCAAGTATGTTCTGTTAATGCTCTGTTTATTTAGATTTGGGGAGGTTGGAAGAGTGGGTTAGCCATGGTTTGTATTTGAAAGAAAAACTATAAAGTGAGAAATATCTAGTAGTCCTATCTACTGCAAAGGAAACTTTTTTAAGGAAAATAAAGGATGTCTGGAAAATTTGCCCATACTAAAAATCTTGTAAAAACAGCCACTAGCAGAGAACAGGACAGAATTTTGATTAATGTTATGTATATATAAATGATACATACTTAATCCAGTTCCCTGTGTTATATCTTCTTTTATTAAAGGAATAACCTAATTATTTTTGAAATATGAGGAACAGGGGAAATTCCAGATAATTAAAAAGGGAAATGGAGTACTAGAGTTTTCAAGAAAAGAAGACTGATTCTGCCAATTTCTGTACAACATATATATAACATAAATCTCAGTTATATGACACGAAATATTAACACCAAAAGCATGTATTCAAGATTTTGGACAGCATAAATCCTTGGATGCATCCACAAGGAGAAGAAAAGGATGCCTTTTTAACAATCAGATCATAGCAGAAAAAAATGCATTTTGGGTTTTCTTTGATAGGACTTGATAGGATTACAAAAATATAGTGAGGTTCACCTCAGAGGAAGCATTTTATATTGAAGCTGCTTTATAGAGGCTTATAGAAATTCTTTAAATTCCTGTAGATGTGAACATACATGCAAGTGTAATTTATCTGGCAGATTTGACACAGTGAATAACTATAGATGGCAGTGAACCAAAGTATCAGTTTTAAGTTTTTAAATATCTTAATCAGTCTTAGACTGATACTGAAAAATGTGGGATTAAATAGCTACACTTGCAGACAAGTTAGAGTTAATAGAGAAAACAAAAATGGAATCATTTTGAGAAAAAAAAAAAACCAAAAAACACAAAACTCCACAAGCAACCTTGTTACCTTGTTTTCTCTGGGTTAATCTGACAAATATTTAATCTGACAGATATTTACTGACAAAAAGAAATCTGGAAAATAATAATACTGAGAGTGACCTTAGGGCAAACTGACCAGGTATCATAGTTTTACAGTCCAGTGGAAAGAAGTCACTGTAAGTCAGCAACTTTCCTACTGATGAAATTAATAGTCTCGTTTTCTACTTCAGCAATTAAAACTTCATTTCTTACACAAAAAGGTATAGGTGCCTATAAAGCATGGCTTAACATGTCGTGAAAAAAAAAGGAAAATGCATTTAGGGTCAAAAAAAAAGGTATATAACTGAGATGAGAGAGGAAAATCAGAGACGAAGAAATAAAATGAAGTCAGAAAAGTCTCAGGGTAAAATTTGACAGTGACCTGCATGTGGGTCAGCTATTGAACTCTCACAGAGCTCATTTCAGACTTCTGAAGGATGATCACAGCCATGAAATCCACTAAATCAGGATATCCATGCAAAGGATGTTGCCACTTGGAATATTTTAATTTAGACTGGACAAAATCTAAAACAAGTACCCGAAGTAAAGATGCTACTTTGTGTTGAGTGACGGACAAGGATTTTTTTTTCTTTTTAAATTTTTACGCTTTTGTGTTAGGTTTTGTGTTTAACCACCTTCAATCTTTTCTAGGCATCTGAATTCCGATTTCTGGAGAAAAGAAATAACGAAGATACGTGTGTCTTAATCCTAGCATATTTATTCATATACTTCAGGCAATTAAGCAGGGGCTTCCTCATCTCAGACAATGTGGCAGCAGAATAATAAGTAGAATATAAATTATAGTTCAGCTCTTGGGATTAGTGGATTCAGCTATGCAAATAAAAATTGAATTCACAACATCTGCTAGAGATTTGCATTACAATACTTTTGCATCATCTTACTTAAAGCTGAAATTCTCATTCCATCTTCATAAAGCAATGTAAAAATAAATTTACTTAAGAAATCAGTAAAATGACATGTTAATTAAGAATTACACTAGCATCAAACCATCAGTCCTATTACATGATGAACACTTGCCTCTAACTCTGTAAATGTTTACATTTACCCCAAGGTAGTTACCCTTCTCCATAGCTAACTTCATGCTTGCTTGGGCACCCCACAAAAGTACACATCAAGTGAAGAAGATGTGAAATGCTTCACTGTATGCAGCATATATGAATTAAAAAAAAAAGCTTTCTTTATGAAGTTGATAATTTAATTCTGTATAGCACAGAGCTGATACTGCATTGGTGTACAATGAAGACAGCTACGTTTCCCTCCTCCACAATCTTAGCTTTGTGAAAATAGGGGATCTAGCATACAAGCTCTCTTCCAAAGAGTCTTTCATCTGAAATTACAGAAAAAAAAACAAAAGGCACATTCTTTTTCAAGAGACCCTCTTTAGGAGACTAGAATAAAGGAATCTAAGGCTGGGTAAATGGGTCATTTTTTCCCTTCCATAACTTATGGAAGAAATGTGACACTCAACTTTGAGCCACATCTCACTAACGCTATAACCTTATGCATCCTTTTCTTTTAGATCATGCTATAAGGCAAACATTTTGATGAGGTCCATACTGTTGCATACTTGCCCTCCAGCAGAACCAACATTTGTTGCTGGGTCTCACAAACCAGGCAACTTGAAGTGGTCAAGATAGAAATTTGCCCTTCTAGAAGAATGGGGCAAGGCCATGGTCTATGGATTTTCAAGGACAGTAGTGTGAATTGTGATGATGAAAGGAGATGAAATTATGAAAGGACCTTGGGGTGGTATTCAGAGAAGAGGAGGCTGAACCCTCCGTATCACTTTTGGGAAACCTAGAAGCAGCTACCTGAAACAACTGAAAATAGGTTTTGTAAAGCAAAATGGCTCATACTTTTTCTGAATATATGACCTTTTCAGAGACATGATTTGACCCTGTTTTGAAACACTGCAGCCAAGATGTGCTTGCGCACTTCCACATTTGGCATCCTGACACGAGAGCGGATGTCACTTCATTGGCTTATTAGTTGCCTGGAAAGCACTTCCCAGTCTATTTGGAAGTACACTGGGATAGATACCTATTGCAGAAGAAGAAGGCTAAGTAAAATGGAAAATGTATTCCAAGGAGAAACAGTATTGTGCCTGACAATCCATCTAAATGATTCTTGAATTAATTACTTTTTTTTTTTTTTTCCTCTGGTGCACAACCTTCCCTAAGTTAGACTTCAGAGCCCCATAAGGACAATATGAAATGCCTACAACTATTCAGTCAGACTGGGAAACCTGGCTTTAAGCAAACTTACTTCAAACCAGGTTCTTCTGTTGAAGATTAAATGGTTGCAAGGAATATTGGGAGGTGAGAGAAGAGGAGAGAAAATACAAAGAACAGTGAATTTCTGTGATGAGTGTGAAGAATTTAACAGCAGCAGTATCACAGAAACAAATAATAGGAGTACATTCACCATGGGTTTTGAGTGTGGGGCAGCTGGACTACCTTTACACATGAGCAGAACAAGAAGGTGCCAGGATAAGAGAAAACAGTCATACTTTCCTAGGCATTGAAAGCACACAGTTATATCAAATTAATCAAGAAATAAATAGGAATTACTTAAAAAATGTTTTATGGCAAAATTAATCTATCCATGTGACTACTTACACCATAATTGGATAATTCAAGCTACCTAAACATTGCTATTAGTATAAACTAATGCATAGCACATTTACTTCTTTAAGTGTTTACTCTCTGATATAGTCTTCTTGTATTAATTTAAGGTCTATTATTTTAATAGGCATTTCCTTAAAAGGAAATGCATAAGAATTTGTGGAGAAATTAGTGGCTGACAATATTTTCTTTTTACAGTTTTATTTCTATGGTAAGCTTTTAACTGAAGTTCTTACTACCATACATAAATCTATGTCCATTATCTTTGTCATTATGTGTTGTCAGCAAATTACGAAGTACTCAAGAATTATTTTAGTTGAAACATCAAGGTCCTAAAATAATTTAATGTTATTAGTTACTTGTTATGGACGCACAGACCTCAGGAAGCTTGATGAGATATGGGTCAGGAACTTTCAATATTTGTATTTGTACACATTTGTCTTTATTATCCAAGCCTCTAGATGGAATCCAGTACTGTGGTATTTTAGTACTCTGTGGGAACATTTCTTCTTCATGTTTAGAAACACCATGAACTTTTAAATTCATGGATATAAAATATGCATAGATATTATAAGGATATGCAGAATAACAGGATTATTTATTGATTTAGTAAATGTTTAGTTAACCTTGAAAGATGAGAAATGTCAAATGCTAGTGGGAGCTGGATGCTAGTCCAGAGGTACCAACAGCGGCATGTAACGCTGGAAATGAAACAAACATTTAAAAATTTTAGACACACTCCCTTTAGTTAAAATAATAATAATAATAATAATAAAATACTGGAACTGCTGAAATAGTTCAGCCAGAATGATGTTTGTGTGTGCTCAGTATATTTATAATTATGTAAGAAAATGAACCTAACGGGGGAAAAGAAATGGAGAAAAAATCACTCTCATATCAATAGTAACAGAATTTACTATTCCATTCCATTTCTTTACTTACTATTTACGTACTTACTACATTCCATTTCCTTACTAACTATTACCTTTTACCTGTATATTTAATTATCTCACCTCTATTTTTCCCACACAAAAGCCACCCCTGCCTCAAGTGAGTCTTCCCGAAGAACTCTAAGTACATGCCAGACATGAATAAATTGAACTGACTTCAGCAGAATTACACAATTCACATGCAATTGCAATGGCTTTAGCAAATCAGGGTGTCTTCTGTGCCCAGCCAGCAATGTAGATGAAATATTTATCTATCTCCTACATACAGAGTAAATGCTTGATCTACCTTGAAAATTCCACTGAAAAAAAGAGAATCTTCCTTTTCTTTTATACTTATTGCTGCACTGATGGTTAGTCCCAGAAACCCTGGCACCATTATCATCCCCATAGTCCAACACTGTTACTTAAGGACTGATATTTTGCATGTACAATACTGCTAATTCTGTGGACTGTAGAACTGATGATACAATGTGGTAACTTCAAAACCTGTTTCTGTTTCAACTCCATTTTTTAAGCATGTTAAAATTCATTAATTCTTTGCCATAAAAGGGGGAATAAATGTGGCTATACACTGAGTATGTGTAATACATGCAAAAATGTTAGTCAAATCATGACCTAAAAGTCCCATCCATTCTCTATAAATAAAGTCCTAGTTGAATCACTAGAGACATATAAAGTTGTCATAGTTTATTTCTTGTATTTTGAGTATTATACAGGCCCTAGGGAGAACAAGGGAGATAACAAAGTTAAACAGCTACAAGTAAGCACCAATAAAAAGGTAAAAAAATATATAGTCTAACAACATTTAATAAATGTTCACTACATATTTAGTTTGTTCATTATATGAATAGAACAGATACTGCTATAATTCAAATGGCCTGTGGCCTCTAGGACAGTGCCACATTTGGGAACTCCCTAGGTGAAGTGCAGCAGTTCTAATATATGTATGTGGCTTCCCAGGGGTAATGCCAGAGTGCTTTGAATTCTGGTCAATCCTTAAAACATAATAAATCTCTCACATCAACAAGTTTTCACAAGGGACCACTAATTTAGACTAATTCTGAGACTGCTGTAAAACATTCTAGAGTGGACACTGTTATCAGTGAGATTGGGCGAAAAAGGACAAAGATGATATATTCCATTTCTCCCACTCCCTATTTTCCATCGTTAATGGAAAATAAACAATTCCTCTAAGATTTCTTTGGAGCGCCATTCATATTTGAACATCGCAGAAAGGGTAAGGTTCTATTTTCTCTATTTCTTTGCAGGTCCAGACTTATGAATGGCCAAGGTCAAGATCTGTCTCTGATATTAGGACACTTAGCTACCTCATTAACAAAATGAGCCTCCTCCACAAGACCTCTACTTTTTATTCTTTTGTACAACTATTACGACAACTTCTTTATAGAATTTGATGATTACAAAAACTGCCAAAGAGATGGTCATTTTAAAAATCACTGTTTTAAGCTTTGTGAATGACCTTCATTCTTTACAGGAAATTAGTCATCACCATGTTTATGAATCTGGATTTAAAGTGATCTCATAATGATAGCTTCAAAATACTTTATTTATTCATCTTCTCTTGCATTCTTAAATAATGTGCATTTTCCTTTATTGAAAGACAAACAAAAATGATCACATTATTATATCAACCAGAAATATTACTTCCAACTCTAACTCTGAAGATGCAACGTACATAATGGCTGAAATGCCAGTTGGTTTAAATTGGCACCACTACATCGACTTTAATGGGACATTGCTTTTTACCACCAGCGATGTCTTGCTTTTCTTGCAAGGATTAAAGGTATCATGGCATATATCATCCTACTGCTTTATGAGAATAGTGATAATACAGTATCACAGTCAGCAAAGCTAAAAGGGCCAGTCAGTCTATTCAGTACATCTTTCTCACTAATGCCCAACCTAACTTGCTCACAAATGTCTGAAAAGTTTTGCTCCATTCTTTTGTTCACAAATGTTATTTAAAAAATAGCTAGTTTTAAGGAGACAAAAAAGGGGAAGAAAACAAACAAACAAAAAACAAAACAAAACAAAACAAAAAAAGCAAAAAAAGCCCATTGAAAAGCTCCTGGACAAAGGAATGGAATAATGGTTCTTCCACAAGAGCACAAATTAACAATGCATCTGTGCCAGCAGTGCAGACTGGATCAAAAGCTTACAGTAGACTTAATGTTGGCTTTATACCAGTTGCAGAAGGACAGGCAATTTTTGAAATTGAGACGAACATAAACTTTCCTGGGAAAAGGGTAGCTCTTCGAAACAATCCTCAAAGAAAAATTTTACTAAAATCCACTATTAGGGCATTTCAGTATCAATACACAGTGTCCTGAGCGGAACTGCAAATTTCAGGATCTGCAGTTAAGCATGACTTCTAAGTAGAACCTCATACTGAAATCAGTGTAAAACCTGTAATTAGAAGAGGCATTGAATATACTTTTTTTTTTCAAGCTCACTGCTATGAATCTTATTACTGTGTTTCATATCTTAATCCCTAATATTTCCTATTAAAATAGATGTTTTGCCATCTCTTTAAAAATTATTTAAAGACAAAAATCATCAGAATGTTAACTTACTTTAACATTCTATTTTTAAACATTAAAAATTTAAAGTTTTTTTATTTTAATTGGCTCCATATGGCTTATATGTTATAATTTAGATATTTTAATGTATTCTGTGCATAGGACAGAATAAGATTAGCCAACTAATGAAAAATAGTAATTATAAGGTCTAGCACCATGTCTCCAAACCTACACAGAACATTGTCACAGCCATTAGCTGAAATGATTGCTATTATCTAGCTGTGTGTCAGTATAAGCATAAGTAAAATGACAACAAAAAAGGGAATGATACAATTTAAGTCATTGTTAAAAATAACTGGAAATGGTGAACCATGCTGTTCTAAAGAACCATGTCTTTTTCTTCTGTAACATAGAGATATTTCTACATATAGCTTATAAGTACTTGAAATTTTGTACTTGACAGTACCAAATTTTAGGTGCTGTTCCTCAAGCAGCAACAGGCGTCAGGATGGGAGCTCCATCATGCAAAAGACAAGACAGAGCTAAAAGAGTTAAGACTGTACAAAGCAGTCTGGAAACCTGTCAGAGAGTGATGAAATCCTAAGAAATATTCAAAAATCACAGAAAGGAAGAGAAGGAGCAGCATACTAGCAGACAATCATTTGAGCTTTCTGAACAATATATGGTCTGTTAGAGAAATCTTGCAGTTCTTATAAGCTATTAAGTGAAAGGCGGAATTTGCTAGCCAGTTCACCAAGCCCGTAAAGATTATTCAGAGTGTCAAGAGCCCACGTGGCACAACTGGCAGGGAAGGGTAACATGGATGCTGTTACTTCTGGACTTGTGCAAGTGGATCTAGTAATCTCCGTGGTTAAGTTGGCTCCCAGCCACAAGACCTATGTCTGCCATGTGCACTTCAATCTCAAAGGCAAAGGAGAATTCATAAATTCTGCCTTAACCAAGGAAACTAAAACTTGGGCAGAGCAAAGGACTGGCTATAAAACCTCTTTAAAGAAAAGAAGAGAAGAAAAATATTTTTAGTTACTAATTCAATTTGTAACAGACTAGTGGTTGAGAAAATCATTTGAGGATGATGGGATCAAAATAAAATCACCCAGAATGAGTGAAACAGAGTACCCCACTGCCTCATTTCTCCCTGAAAACGCCTGAACAGCTGTATTCCTCTCCTTCACTGAGCAAGAAATATAAGACTAGCTCATTGCTGTAGATGGGTCCTTGATCACTATCATTATTATTAAAAATTTATATTCCAAATGACTTTTACATGTCTTCTTTGAGCAGTAAGTGAGGTGAATGACACAAAAGTCAGCCAGTTTCCATTTTATTAATTGATGCAAAGAGATTAGATCCTCAATATTAAGCTTGCAGAGCCAGGCTCTGTCTGCACCTTGAAGAGTTCCTGTGACCCACTGTTCCATCCTGCTAACAGAACACACGCTGGACACTCACTTGTTTTATCATTGCACCAGATACCACAAACATAACCTTTAAAATTTTTTTTTGACCTAAACACTTGTGCTAGCTTGTGCTAAGCAGAAGAGAAGAATTCCACCATCTCTCACTATGGTCTTTGTAATAGTTGTGTACAAACCAGAAAAAAAGAAGGAACTTTTCCCAGGCTTTCTCAGGGTTTACTCTGTTTTCCTTTTTTTTTTTTTTTTTCAGGAAAAGGATGTCTGAGGATATTTTAGCTACGCCATACAATTTCTGCTGCAAATTAGAATCTTTGAGCTTTTAACAGCATTATTCGCACTTCTCTTTTGTCTAAAATTGAAAGCTGAACTTTCAAAATCTAGCCCACTAAAAGTGATTCTTATGATTTAATGAAAAAGATCTGAGTAAAATTTTCCTGAAGTTCAAAATGCATGCTATTTAAGACTTCCTATTTTAAAAATAAGGCAAAGCCTGATTTCTGTCTGACTACTCAAAGAATTTTAGAAATTGAGCCAGCACTGCAGGCAAATTCAGCAGAAACACTGCAGTTGGAGTTGGCACATTTTGAAATCATATATATCATCTTACAGTTATATTGGTGCTGCCTGTTATTACAACATTTAATAGCATCTGACCTTATCAATTCCCATTTTTATTATATATTTATTGACAGTAACTGTCACAGCTACCACTTAAGAACTCTAATTTACACAAAATTTCTCTTATGATCAACGAACCTTGGCGATTGAGGGGTTCACCTAGCAGCTGTCAACTTCTACTTTCACAATACAGAATCAGAACTGGTGAATCCAGAAGGATAGCGATAGAAAAAATGATTAAGTTTTGTGGACTAGGAAGAAGTGCTCCTGCAAAATATGACCTTTCCTTAGCAACAATCTTTCTTTAGCTAGTGAAAGAGTTCAAATACGACCCATAGGTATATGTTGGAGACCAGTCATATCTATCTCTAATTAGACATTAATTGAAATTCATTTAATTTAATTCAATTAAAAAAGGAATGATACTGTCTGATCCCTATTACTGATAGAATATCCAGTTGTTCTGATGTACTACTACTCCTCCAAAAAGGTCTCCAATTCAAGCATGCTGTCTTTTAATTGCTTACAAAAAAAGCTTCTGTTTTTAAACTTGTCATTAATTATCTTTTTTTTTAAACTCGGACCACATTATTGATGCAATAAGCAATAGCCTAAAAATAAATAAACAAAAACTGCAGGGGACTGGGAGGAATGTAACAATTTATTGTTACTTGGGAATTCAAATTGGGATCTGGGCCACAAATTCTCTCTGATTTTGTATAGTGCTTTCAGACACGCCATTAATATCCTTTACTTCTCAGGCCAGTCAGGCCCAGGAGAACTGCACAGTACATTCAGCTCCAGAAAAAAAAAGATCTCCTTGCATTCCTAACACAAAACACTTTGCGGCTGACCTGAGCGAAGCTGTGAACCACACAGCTGCATTCACTGGAACGTAGCCCATCAAAGAGAAATTTCAAGACAAATGCTTAACTCTTACAATTATAGGTCTTTTCCCCACCTTTGGGATCACATAGTCAAATTTATAGTTAATGTGAATTGAATGGTTAAGAAACTCTCCTCTCCAAAAGAGACAACACACATGAAAGCAAAGAATATTTTTAGTTTTTACAAACAGGCACACAGAACAGAACAAAAATCAAAAATGATTTATATTCCTATTTCTTAAAAGTCATTCAAGAAGAGATTAGGGCATAGGCAAATGCATTTCACTCCAGTGCATCCATCTCTGAATCGAGAGCAGCAAACTGTATGTTTTTTTCTCTCTGCCTGTGTTTCCTTTGTTAGCTGTCAAAGTCTTTCTCCCCAGAGTCGCAGACAGCATTTCCTTTGCTCCTTGGGCCAAGCCATGGGGAGACTAAGCCTTTTCAGCTTGGCTGGAGCTTGCTAAGAGCATTCACTTGGTCACAGCTCCCCACCTTGAATAATGAAAAACTCTTTCAGCTTGTTTTGTTTCCTGATTTTTCTGACTTCATCAGTAAAATCATTACAAACAACTGCACCAGGTTATCTGCTAACCAAAACAAAAGCAAACAAAACAGCATCTTTCTCATTCACTAGGATAGAGCTCTAGTTTGCCTCTGGGACTCTGGGTATAATGCATCTTTCTGAATGTGAAAGTATCACAAAAAGTAGAAGCCAACATATTAGATGGCATATTTTTCTGTACTCTATGGTTAATTAGTAAGTCTTCATTGTTTCTTACCTTCTATTCCTGCTTGTGATCCTTCCTTATATGTGAAGTTTCTATTCAACCTCTTACAATGCACCTGTTTATCTAGAGCAAAAGGAGTTTTTCAAGTGTTTTTGTTTGTTTGTTTGTTTGTTTTTCTCCCTTGGCTCCTCAATATCATGGAGTCTTTTCAAATACATTTGAGTTGTGCATTACTGTGGCCCACAGTGACCAATACTATTGATAACTGAGACTTTTTTAACTGTTTGTACTCTATTTGGTAGACCAGGCGGCCTCTAGACTTCTAGGTGAAGTCTGTCTTTCAGAAGTCCTTGAAGAAGCAGAGGAGAAGAATCTATAAAATATTTGAATACTCAGATATTATTTTAGTATTATTTTAAAATAAAGTTTCTCCAGAAAAAAAAATCCATATCTTATGCCTATACTGTTGAGGGAAGATGAGGAAGACCATTCTCTGGGACTGAAAATGAATGACAAGAAATGGTCCTTGTACATACAGTCACCCTTTTTCACACTCCAAAACTGAGTTGCAACATTCACACTGGCTTCACTCAGCCTGCATTTCTGCATTCACACTGCAAGATGAATATTGTTGCACAACTGATTGGCCACTTTTGAAACCGGTGGGGTTATAAGCTCCTCTGGTCCTGCATTTTTTGAATATTCACAGAATACTCAAACACAATATGACCTGGTCTAAACCATAATTTGGCTTACAATGTATTCCCAAGAAGTCCTATGTATTCCCATACAATGTATTCCCAAGAAGACAACTGGAAGTTTAGATATGAGTAAGCAGCTAATATTCCCGTGCTTGTGCAGAATTAAAATAATACATAGCCGGTTTCGGACTGGTTGATACATCAGTCCAGACACAGAACATGCAGAGAGGATGAATATGTGCATGTGCATGATGTTGCTTAGCTTGTATCTCTTAGGTAGTGCTCTGTCCGTGCTGACGCATTTCAGAATGTAAGAAGTTAGCCAAAACCCAATAAAGGAAAAGGGGGCAAAAGTCTGCTTTCATCCATATTTGCTAACATAAATCTTTTCTTCCTTTCCTCAAATTAATTCAAAATTTCACTCATTTCTAACAATAATAATGAAAATGGAGCTGTAGGACAAACATTAATAACTAATCACCATGCAGAAATAGATCTTAGCATGTGAAATAAAAATTCTGGACCCACTATATCTACAATGATAAACCAGACATCTGACTCTATTTTATTTTGGCTTTTTATTTTTTTAAATTGTTTGATTATACTTTGCTGATGATATTTCATGAATATATTTTCACACAGCTTATAATTATTTCAAATAAAAAACAAATGACAAACCTACAACCCATGCTGACAGATATGATTTTTATCTGAAGAAAGTCTGCAAGGTTCATCAGCAAAACAAGACTGCAAGCACTTTCAGCACATGGCAGAAGGCATTGTAGTGTAGGTAAGAAAAAGCTTTTGTCAGCTCAAAAGAATTTACCTTGACAAGAAGTCCGTGAAAGAGAGACGTATTGGAAATCCATGACGTATGATTTTGACCATCTCTAGGACACCGATATACTGCAGCTGAGCAGACACATAAAAATTGTCGAAAGTATCTGGAGACTTAGAATTATTAGGTTTTATGCAATGAACAGAATGTGGTGTACAGTTCTGCAGCTTCCCAATAATATCTGTGAGTGACTTCTGTGGAAAAAAAAAACAGTTATCAGTCATTACTGTGCAGCAAAAGCAGTTTTTCAGTGCAACACATACATGCTTTTCCACACTTTTGAATACCATTTTCTTAAAAGCCAGGTAAGTTGCTTACTCAAGTATATTATTTTTCTGTCCTTGCAGTCGGTAAAGTCTAATACTGTTTTGTTTTTATTTTTTAAATTTCTGATCAGAACATATTCACTAACCCTGAGCTGTGTTGCCACAGTGGTTGGGCCCCCTCGTTCCAGTCTCTGAAGAAATGAGGAAGTTCCTTTCTTCTTCAACAGCTGTCAGGAGAAAAGCACACATGCAATATCAGGATGAGCAGTGAACCTTAATTTCCACTGGTATATAATTTACTAACAAAGGCAAATATTTACACACACAGACATAGATAGACAAATCATTTGCATTTCAGAAAGAACTGAGAAAGTGGCTAAATATCCTTAAGTATCTGTTGACACATGGCTGGCTAGAAAGTTTTGATTTCAAAAGCAGATGTGTGCTATGGTAAAGATAAAATTCCATTTCCAGATAATTCAGCAATGTAATATGATCGCAATATCTACTGCAGACGCAGAACTTGTGCAGTTAGTATCCCATTCAGTTGGCATATTAATAGTGCAAATCTGTTTCTCTCTAAAGTGGTTCCTTATGTTTCTGGCAGATGCTTAAGTGAATAAACATAAACGAGGAGATCTGAAAATTTTTGAATACAAAATAATACTATTCTTATAAAAATACCTTCTGTTTTCTTCCTGCATAAGTGAATTTAGTTAAACCTTTTTCTTTTTAAAACGATTTAATCTATTTTAACCATAAATTATTAATAGCTTTATGTCCCATTAGAACCAATAGTATACTACACAACAGAGTTGGGAGTGGCAAATAAATTTCTGTTTTATTTCCTATCCTTCTTAACTTTGAGACTAAAACGGTAAAAAAAAAGATCATTCTAAAAGTGGTCTCAGGAAGCAAGCTTTTATTGCTTGCTTCTCCTTTCGCTTTTTTATTCTGCTCTACCTGCAGAAATGCTGGCAAAACCACTGCATTCTACGATGTGGCCAGACAGAGATTATTATTCAAATCTGTACCAGTGACAGCCTTTTCACCTCTAACCTCTCTTTATTGCCTTTTTCCAGTCCACTTATACCATAAAACTCACTCTCTTTCAGGTCAGCATGTTCTGGTCTGCTCGTATCTTTTTCTAGTGGCATCAAAAAAGGATATTTCCTCAATTTGCCCCAAACTTCACTAAAAATAACATGGTGCCAGTAATTCTCTACTCACTATGCTTAACTGTGGAGCTCTTTTTCACTTTAAATCTCACTTACCAGAATGAAACAAGACTTTAAAGGCAAATTCACCTCCTACTTCAAGCCACACAAGTAAAAGAGATGTGCTTGTTCCAGGTCTTCTCATAAAAAAAGAAATCACTAGTATGGCTATAATGCTTCTCAGTCAAAGTTTACAAAATATTTTAGGGATGGAAGTAGAACAGTTCTCTCCGCTTGACAGATAACGCAGTCACCCTTTCCTCCCAACAGTTTAAATCACTTGTTCAAGACCACTTGCTGAGTCAGTAGAAGAGCCGGGAACAAAATTTCAGATACTAAAACTCCTACCTGCTGTGCTATGTTGCATAGTTCTTTCCATGGGAAACAAATGTTTGGGTAAGAATGGGGGAGAAAAAAAAAAAAAAAAAGAAAAGAAACAAGGTAACGACAAAAAAAAAAAAAAAAAAAAAACCTCTCCAAACCTGGATGTCAATATGTCAACAATGGCCTCAGCAATAAGACCTTAGGAAACTTTTACTAGGAAGTTATGAATTTTACTCTAGCAGAAAGGCACTGAAAAGTAGGCACTGCTGTGCCTCAGTCATTTGATAAATCTGTCTTTAAACCAACAGCATTTCTACTGAGATTACTGAAGCATCTGAAACTGAAATTACGTCACCAAGCAGGGGTTGGCTATGAGAAAAATTCCCATGACATTTTTTGAATGTACTTCCATGAAGACACACAGGCACGTATAATGTCACACACACATTCATATGCCACAAAGGCATATGACAGCAGCCTCCTTTATCCCACGGCAAATCAACTTTATGCAGTTGTATGCCAAAATAAAGTTGTAAGCTTCAAGAAGCCTAGAAAGACAGTTGACTGAAACAACTGCTTGCTTCCATTCTAAAAAAAACGAAGAATTCCAAACTCCAAAGAATGGACTTGGAAAATTATGTGGCAGTAATAATAAATAAAGAATAAATAAATTATTATTCATGAACCAGATTATTTCAGCAATTTACTGAATACAGAGAACTAAGTGAAGGAAATGAAACTTTCTGAAGATACAGAGTAACTGAGTAAAACCTTAGAAAAAGAGCACAAAGAGTCCTAAATTCTTACCTTGCTGAGCTCCATATACTTTTTTGCCTCTCTGCTTGCATAGGTCACTGATGGCTTTTTACTGAGCAAAGCTGCTTTACACCCTTTGATTTTAAGAGAATGATATGGAGGAACAAGTGATCCTGTTTGTGTCAGCTTGGACTGAAATAACTGATTGATGACTATATTTTCACTGGCTGGGAAAAAAAAAGAAGAAATTAATGCATGAAGATAGCATATACTTAATAAAAGTATATATGTGGTATTTGGAAGGTAAAAGACATAGTTAGAAAAGTAAAAACATAAAACAACTGTCATAATTCCTTCTGAATTTTGTTCCATTCCAGACTCACATCCTACAGCTATTTATCCATATATTAAAGCAATACAACTGAGATATATACATGTTATATAACATTTACTTAACATAAAACATTTAGCAATGATCAAGATATTTGACAGATGCCAATTATAGACAGTCACTGCACCAAAGGAAAATAATTATACAAAACAAAATATAATGGATTATAATGGGTTGGGAGAAGGATAGACCCATATAAAGCTACATTCACACTTCTCTGCCTTAATACCATGCTTTTACATTTTCAAAAAATAGCCTATAATGACATACATATTTTTGATGTAGTTGTGGCAACTAACACAAGAGAATACACTTCCTTTTTTTTTTTTTTAAACACCTCAAAATTTTAAGACAAAGAGGACATGTCACACTCATTCCAGTTAAATTCTACTTCATAAGATTTTAGTGACTGGCTTTTAAGATGAACATGGTAATTACATGTTGTTTGTACTGCCACAGGATCAATAAGCACTGAAAATCCACTGTGCATTATATATCCTTAACCAATTTCTTTTAAGAACTAACAATCTGGGAGCATGATATACCCATAATGTGAATAAAAGAAAAAAAATAGATGAATGAGAGGAGGGTCATAAATAATGTCAGTAAGTTTAGTAACAGGCAGAAGGCTTCATTTTGATCTTTATTACCTGTGTAAAGATATATTTACTAGACATTTAAATATAACAGATTTGTTTTCCCACTTGTTGTGGAAATCATTACTGTTGACTTAACATAAATAATAAAGTTATGAGAAGGACAGCAAACATACTTGAATCAATTTCAGTAACACAAAGTTGTGGAAGCACAGTCACAAGCACAGTCAGTAGAGGACAAGGTCCACCTACATATTTTAAATGAAGATAGATGCTGTAGGTAGGGCTAGTGAAGACATTAAAGTTTTCCTTTAAATTAAAGCAGATAAAACCTATTTTAATAGTGTTTCCTATTTTATTTTGGGGACAGGTATGTTTTCCATTCCATATATTTTTGAAACACAGTAGATGATATCTTTAGTGTATATAAAGCTTTTGAACTGATTAAAGTAACTAAATTCAATGAAAATAGAAAGAAGTAAACACTTTTAACTTATGGAACTGGCCCCAAAGGAGATATGTCACTGATATTCAAGTTCCTCAAAGCCTATGTCAGCTAAAAAGAAGGAACATAACCCTTAAATCACCTGCATACTTTCAAATATTCTGCTTTCAGAATTTCCCCATTCATTACATTCGTTATTATGTGACTTCTTAATTATATATATTCTCTTCAAATCAAACATTTTATATCCAATCCCAATGTCTATTTTCCCTTTTAACAGTTCCATAGCTGATTACACAAAGTAGCAAAGAAAATACAAAAGGAGATTATTTGAGAGAACGGAAAAATGCCCTGCTGCACTGATAGAATATAATGAAAAATGGTACACCTTCTTATACTGTTTGACAAATTATTATGCAAGTTCCAACTAGTGAGAACTGGAATCTCTCTAAAACTATAATCAAGAGAATTATATTCAAGATCAATTCTTCCATTTCTTTTTTCATTGTTAGTGCATATTACTTGCCTTTAAAATGCATCAATGATTTTACTAGGGAGTTTAGCTAATTTCACAGAAAAACTGCTAAAAGCCAATATATTGTAATAGTAGTGCTGATTGGAAAGACAAATATGACCTCCAAAAGACCTTTATTTCTATGGAAGGAAAGATAACTATATCCTACATTAAGTGAAAAATTCTGCAGTGGTTGAAGAAAAGTGACATCTCAGGATACACTGACATTTCCTCAAGGAAAACGTTTTGTTTTTCTTAACAGAAAGAATAAATTGTAGAGGTTTTTAATGATCTAATTAGAGATAATTAATGAATAAACTAGGATGCATTATTTTTAGACATATAATTATATAATATGCACAAGAAAAGATACTTAATTTTGCAATTCATTAGACATTGCATCTATTCATTGAAAAACAAAAGAACACCCACAAGATGCTACTTTTAGAAAGGATAGTGCATTCCACTGCAGTCACTATGATTTCAGAAGCCTTATTTACTTATTTTCTGGGATGAATTCACATTTTTAATTCACATTCAATGATATTTTTTAAATCATACTTATCTATCACACTATATCTTATTACAACACATCCATCTTTATATCACATCACATTATATAAATATATTTTATAAACGGAGTAGATTTCAAAAAATGTATATATCAAAAGAAGAGGCTTTTTTGTCACTGGGAACAAAACTATACATAAATTCATCTAAAAAGTAAAATGAAATTTACAGCCAAGTCATGAGAATGTTGCTCTAACAACAGCAATCACAAAACCAATTATTTACTTACTTTTCATTACAAATATGAGATTTTGTGAAAGGGAATCTTTATTTTTTTCTATTGAGCCAGCAATTTCATAAGTAACCTATGAAAAAATATTGTGACATCATTAGTAATGATCAACACATTCATTAAAAAACTTACAGCAGTAGAAATTAAACCCGTTTTTTTTTTTTCCTGCTCCACAATTAAAACCTGGCACCAGGTAGTGTCATTTGTTCCTTTCTTTCAAAGACCAACAATATTAGCCAGAAAAACTGTTTGTGTGTCTCTGTACATACAGAAGAAACTTCATCAGTCTGACTGCAAAACACTTTCACAGTGCAAGCCTCAGAGGTGTAGTACAGAGCAGGAAGCACTGATGTAGATATCACTGTCCCTCCAGGATGAGCAAGTTACTCCTGGTCCACAGGTTTCCTTGTCAATGGGAAACTCGCCACACTCACCATGACAAAACACTCCTGATGCAATCTGAATCCCAGTTTACACCAGGACAAGCTCCAGCCATTTATTCTGCCTCTGGGGGAAAGTTGCCTTCAGTCTACAGGTTATGTACAAACTCCATTTACTCTTCTATCAGAAATACCAAAAAAACACTTTGGATCACCTTGGCTGCCTGATACCATTACTTCAAGAACAGACGGTGCATTTCTCCACCTATTCTCTGAGTGCACATAGACTAACACATGTGGAGGGCACTCTGAGAAGGGAGCAAACTCAAGCCAGAATCCCTCAGAATATGCCCAAAGAAATATGACCCAGTGGCTTCTTAGTATTGAGAGTGGGAGCCACTGTCCAGAAAAGCAGCACTGAGACCAAAAAGTAGATACGGAACTTGAAGTGCCAAGTGATACTCTCTTACACACTCTTAGCCAGTTTTGCTAAACCTACAAAAATAGATCCAGCTTCAGTTTTTAAAGCAAACAGAAATGTAAAGGAAGACAGAAATGAATTTCCCTCCCCACACTGAGACGGGAATTTAGAGTTCTTCCCCCTAAAGGCCATTTTGTAAATGGGAGGATAGACTTCTCAGGATTGAAAGAAATGGTCCTCTCCTTTCTACTGGGGTATTGCAAGACTGTAATTAAGCCATTGAAGTTTTTCTGAATATGTTGTTAATCTTGAATTCTGTACTGCGTGTCAATCTAGCTTTAACTTAGGGAAGGAAGTGCTCTTCTCACTTCCTCTCTGAACTCAATCATTATCCCTAACCTGGACCTTCATCCCTCCCATACTAACCAGGACATACAGACCTGAGTCCCCTTGGATTGAAACAGTAACAAAACTAGTGCTTCCTACTTCTAAGATGAAATCTCTCACCACCAAACTACTACATGATAGGTACATGCTACTTTATTCATAAAAGAGAAATTTCACGGGATGCCTATTTCTCTTGAAGGGTGTTCAGCATGGCTTCTGATGGATAAACAGCCAGTGTCTTGGTTAGGGTTAGGGTTTGGAAATAAACAGCTCTGGCTTGCACAGTAGTAGAACTCAAAGAGAATTGTAAAGTTATATAGGAAGAAAATTATGATGACTCATACCTCCAGGATTAGGAAAACTCTTGATGGGAGCCTCTCAGAACACGATTTTTTTTCCTTTTTTTTTTTTAAATGATTACTTAACAAGGGGTTATGCTTCTATCTAAATCTTGTTGTAATTTTTTGTTGTATCTCTATCCTAAGCCACTTAGGTATTTGGGGAGCTTTTTATCCTTGCTTAAATATAATTAATAAAGCTGTAAATACATAATTAAGATTAGCAATATTAATCAGTACATTAATTATTTTTCCATTGGGTCATTTCACAATTATGTAATGCTATCTTAATCATGAAAAAGACTATATTACTTGAATCCACATAATCTGTTATATTAAGTAATTGTCAAATGATGCAATTAGTATGGCATCTGCCATAGAAAAGGGGTAACGATAGTATTATATTCTTTTCTGTGACAGTTGTAATATGCAATTTTCTAATTGTACCTCCTAAGAAAATACTACACAGTTAGTAAACTATTAGGATAATTTAAGTATACTATTAAATGCTTTTAGTATATTTAAAGTAAATGTTCTGCTGCCGTGGCCCATAAAATATAGTTAACAAAACTTATTCTGTAAATCTATAATGCCAATTACTAATTGAGTGTATTAGTCTTTAACTAAATTAGAAAAAGTGAGTGGTGGGAAGAGTAGGTAAGTATAGCAGTGGGAGATAATAAATTATGATTAAATATCTACACTGAAACAGAGGGAAATTGGGTATTGGTATAATATATCACCGACCTCTAGAACTGTATTCTTAATACATCTCTCATATCACCTAAAGTACATAAAGTTTAATAGGATTCCCTTTTATGAAGAAATTGCTAACACTTTTTTCCAGAGAACTGGTGAGTCGAGTCACTGGCTAAAGAAGCTGAAACTCACCCAATTACATGCCACTTTGAGGTTCAGTGTTTACTGTCAGTTCCACAAATAAGGGAAAGAATAAAAGAAGTCCTTTTCAAGCTGTTGATTCTGTAAACTGCATCCTGCCCCAATCAGAGGTGCCAACCTACAGCGGAATTTTACCTAAAGCGCATACATTTCCACAGTGCTTTTTTCCAGTGGGTTTCTATAATAAAGCAGGCTAAAACTCTGATTGGTGCACTGATTGGTGCTCAAATATAGTGTGTAGTTATTTTAAATAGGAAAAAAAAAAACAACAAACATTGAATGATTCAGACAAGAAATGTGAACTTAGCTCATGGTTCTAGTAACAGAAAACATATCCATTATTTCCACTTTCTATTATTTATTACAGCTGTTTGTTCTATCTTGCTCTGCATGGTGAATTCTTTGGGTACAGAGTATGTAAACCTACATTTCTATATTGACTAAAGGAAACAAGATCCTTAGATGATATCTCAGTGAGTTCTTTCCATTAAAAATAAAATAGCTTAAAGTTCCACACAGCACTTTATATCAACAAAAAAACAGAATAAAACAAAAACAAAAAAAAAAGGATTGTATTTGTCTCCCTATTTGACTTAAATTCAGAAAGGAAAACTACCTAAATTATTCATGCTGGTAGTGTGTCAGGCCAAATGTTCATTCAGCCCTGCTATTCTGTTCTAGACATTTAGGGAAAAATAGAGCCTAAGTCTCCCACAAGCTCCCACCTCAGTCAGAACTCTGACCATCGGGGATTTATTGAACTGGAGACTGTATCTCATCTTGGTCTTGGTGGATATTTCCTCCATGAGCCTGCCTAACTGCTTTTGTAAATTAATACTTTTGGCATTGCCAAAACATTGCCTCTGTGGCTGGGACTTTCTTGCTCAACTTTTTGAGCTGGGCAGAGAGGAACTTCATGAGGTTCAACAAGGACAAGTGCAGGGTCCTGCATAACCCCAGGCACCAGTACAGACTAGAGGTTGACCTGCTGGAAAGCAGCTCCATGGAGAGCGATGTGGGAGTCCTGGTTGACAATAGGTTAACCATGAGGCAGCAATGTGCCCTCGTGGCCAAGGGGGCCAACAGGATCTGGGCAGGAAGGAAGGAAGGAAGGAAGGAAGAGAGAAAGAAAGAAAGAGAGAGAAAGAGAGAAAGAAAGAAAGAGAGAAAGAGAGAGAGAGAAAGAAAGAGAGAAAGAGAGAGAGAGAAGAGAGAGAGAGAGAGAGAGAGAGAGAGAGAGAAAGAAAGAAAGAAAGAAAGAAAGAAAGAAAGAAAGAAAGAAAGAAAGAAAGAAAGAAAGAAAGAGAGAGAAAGAAAGAAAGAAAGAAAGAAAGAAAGAAAGAAAGAAAGAAAGAAAGAAAGAAAGAAAGAAAGAAAGAAAGAAAGAAAGAAAGAAAGAAAGAAAGAAAGAAAGAAAGAAAGAAAGAAAGAAAGAAAGAGAAAAACACAACTATCTTGTCTATGTGAAAAAGATAATCTTTGTCAAATAACCTTTAGAAGCTTTGGCATGGCTTAGACTAGACTGATTTGATTGTTATGTCTGGGGATTCAGCCTGGGGAAAAAAATAAAGAAAATGAAAGTGTCCTTATTGATTAATCCATCTCCTTTTGTCTTTTGATTTAGAGGTTCAGTTTCAGAGCCTGCCTGGGATATATACAGCATTTCAGAGAAGACTTCATTGGAGAAGATGAGTGGACAGCTGAGAGGTATTTTGAAATGTGCATATCTTAGAAATTGAACAGACATTGATCTGCACTTAAAGGACATTATGAACACTTCTTTAAAGAGCAAAGAAGTTGGTCTTTTGGTTCAGTTTATGGCGGTACTATAGATCAGAACAGTGGCAAGAGAAACAGTGAGAGGAGACCTACCAGATTTGCTAATACAAGTATAAATCTAAACTGCATAAAACTCAAATTATGATGACAGATTATTCAGGTTACATGAAGAAGGGGCAAGTAGTTCATTATCTCAGACATCAGCATGCTAAATACCACTGCTGGCCAATAACGCATCTCTTGGTATTGTGTTAGGGTAACATATTTCAAATTTGCTTCTTGACATGTTAATGCCTTCACAAAATTCAGAGGACTTTGAATCCTGGAGAAAGTTAGAGAATGGAAGATTATCCTTCAAAAATCACTACTATCAGAAGGGCTAATAGCTCAGTAATGTAATTCATGCAAAGCCCTATGTCATGTGAGAGCCCGTAAAATATGTTATCCTAAAAGTATGGAGAAATTCAGTATGACACATTCTTACTACAGTTTCAGCTGATGATAAGATGCACTGATCAACTACACCCACAAAACCTTTTGTCTCCACAACATAAGTGTGCAGTACATGGTGCTGAACCAACCTGCCACAGCCCTCATGATGCTGCCAGGTACACAGCCTCTTCCAAAAGCAGCTGAGAATACCCACATTCCTGTTAAGGAATCTGACATAAAACAATATCCCACATGAGCAGATTTTTTCCAGAAGAGATCAGATGATACCAATGTTCAGAATAATGTGTAAAACAACTTTCAGAAAAAGCCTTCCACTAGATTTTTAAGTCGTACACAGCATAAATCATTCTTTTCTGCCTTCTGCCTGAACAGAACAGAGATAAGCTTTTTGTCTTATAGCACTCAGATGTCAAGACATTAAATAGTTCTCAGAACAGACTCACAATATATCAAAGCATTGTGGAATGTTCAGCTGCAAAATTCAAACTGGGAGATAAAGTAAAATACTTGATATGATCAAGCATTCATACTCTCAGTGGTCTTTACTAAGTGTGTGGTCATATAGTTAACAACTGTATCATATTACTTCTGCACAGAATGGCAGATTTAGTACTGTGCAGGCATAGTATTGAATAAAATTCAAATGAAAAGAGGAAAAAGTTGTTTGCCTTCTTTCACAGGCCCATTCTGTCAAACTTCTATAATACAGCATTCTCTCTCAGTTTCCACTGAAAGACTTCACACATACTCTGATTTCTTCCATGTGCACACTCGTTCTTCATCCCTAAGATAGTTGCACACTCCTTCTTTATCCCCAAGTAATCAAGAAAAAAATCAAATGAGGTCTCTCAGAATCATGACTTTCCTAATATACTGTCCCCCCCACTACATCAAGTATGTATTCCAAATACTTGGCATTTTCGTTTCCATCAGACATTATTCTGAGCCTTCTCTTCCCACATGCCTTCTTAGACTCATGCCTTTCTCTTGCTCTTTTTTCCTCCACTTCTTCCTATTATTTCCACTCTTTTCCTCTTAGTACTGCCTTTCCTGTGGAAGTTTAATTAGGTTGGGAACAACATTAGGGCTAACATCATTATTTCTAGAAAAGACTACTGGGTATAAAATATATGGGAAAGGGTGGTACGTGATAATGCATGACTACAATCAAACAAAAGGGCCTGCTAGTGGAAAAAAAAAGACAATTTATATTCCCATGACAATGCTGACACAAAGTGTTAAGTTATGAAGATGTTAGTTGTATTTATTGGACATGCTTGTAGCATCAGCTAAAACTCCCTCATAATAGAGATCTCGGTTTTGTTCATGAAAGGCTCCCTGTTAATCTCCATTAAAAAAAAATAAGCAAAAATAAGTTAAATTCCTCTTCTGTGAGGAAGGATCATTTTCAACACCTGCTTTTTCCAATATAACTGCACTTCCAGCAACTGGAAGTGTATGTGTAAAGATGTGAACCCACATCTTTTGAGACTTAGAGCTACATGAGTATCCCACTGAAGAAAAAGCCAAAATTACATGGGTCCGTTTGGAGGTCACACCAGGACCAAGGTGGAATATTAGTCTTTTTGTGATCCAGATGACATGGAGAACCAGCTGTTTCACATTTACTGGGAACTACATCACTGTTTCAACTTTTGATACCCAGGGAAATCAGGCTGTCTGCCCTCACCTTCTGTTTAACATAAAGTCGGCATTCACACTAACTTCCTCCACAAATACCAACCTAGACACCACCAGAATATAAATGAATAAGCTGAGAAGTGGAAAATTTCATATTCAATTACCTGTCACATTTTACTGGTAATTCTGTTTCTACCCTCTGGGTCTGATTCATCTTTCAGTTACATTCATGTAAATAATGAGAAGCTTTAGCAAGTTAAAGGAGTTACATCAGTGAAAAATTGCGGTAAGAATAAAATCAGATCCTCTGGTTTTAAATTTGGGTATTTCTGAAGGTAATCACTCAGAGAAAAAAATGTTTTATACTTCACTTACTTTAGACTCATTTAATTGATATAAGACTATAATAATGGCTATCAAAATCTGTCTAACTATACCGTTACTTTATACATGAAAGTGCCAATAAAACCTGATATATTTAGAAGTCTGATCTATTAACAATTTCTATCAAGTATAAATCACAAATGACTACTATAAAATCGGTGCTACAATGTAATAATACCACAGTCTCAAGAATAGCATCACCAATTTTAAAATGCCTTAAAAATTCCATTTTTATCAATTTATCAGGATATATGTATAATTATTTAGTACACTTGTGTAATTATTTAGTACATAAATGCTAGCATCAGGCATTATGTAAATACATATAGATCACTGAAAAATACAACCTATGTTCATAATATGATACTTTCATAAGATATCTTTAAGGATCCTGATCAAATCACTATTCCAAGAAGGACAGTTAAACATTCCTATTGATTTTTTTCTATTTATTTTGTCTGAGACAGAAGCATTTTACTGTTTCAGACTGGTAATATGAATTCTCATCAAAACACTTTATCATAGCTGACCAATTTCTTGCTTACCAACCTTGCCTTTTCTGTCTCTGCTTAAGGGGTTAGTTGCTATACTGAAGCACCTCCTGTTTTCCTTAGCCTTTCACCAAAAAAACCAAAACCAAAAACAAAACTGAAGTGATTAGGCAAATATCACATTCACAACCAAAAGCTGGCAAGACCTGGCAGAATTTCATTTTGTTTAACCTTGTGCATTAACTATGTGTATGCAACCATTCAAACAACTTACCCGCCCAGCATAATGCATAACAGTGAAAGAGGAGCTCTGATCCTTTGGGGCAAGGTTACCATTTCCATCTTTTGCGGAGGAATATACTGTATTTGTGTCTGATGTATCCAGGTAAGACTGAACACGTTTAGAAAGACTCTGTTCCATTGACCAAATCGATTGACTTTCCTCATCCAGCATTGACAAAAAGCCCGATGGCTTCTGAAATGAATAAAATAAAGAGTTTTTGTTTTCTGTTTTTATGCAGGACCAATAGAATTCCAGTTGTTTGTTGCAGACTAACACAGCTTGTAATTCAGTAAACAAAACTGTTTAATGCCTTTTCGGGAAAAAAAAGAAAAAGAAAAGAAAAAATATGCTGGTAAGCCTCCCAGTCTACGCACATCAGATAATTCTACAAGAAATACAGGGAATAATATTTCCTTTCCCTAAAGTGGCAATTATTGCTGATCTTTTAAGAAAACAATTAGGCTATTTTTTTCATAGTTATTGTACTCCAGTAACTAGCTCCAGGCACAAAAGAAACAGTCAAGCTTACAACAGGGGCCAAAGGGCATGAAATGGCACACAGATCCTCTGTGTGGACCTGTATGGGGAAGGAACTTTGGTTCTATCTTCTTCTGCCCAGGACTGTTACAAATCTCTATTAGTCCTTATGCGCTGGGCAATTATGATGGCCCCTCTCCATGGTCTCACTGGACTCATAGAGTTCTCAACAAGATTAATAAATCAGAAAACACAGGCACAAGTTTTTATTAGTCTAACACACAGAGTATGTGCATAAATATGCATGGTGGAAAATGGATCTGAAGACTACCTGAAAGAAAAAATCCAAGGCTGCGGTATGGTTACCAGGAGAATACACAGTTTCCATGGTAACTCCCTCTTGTACACATTCGGCTTGCTCTTGTAGGAAAAGCACCTCATTGATATACTGGTGTATCTTCTCATTGGTCATGTTGACACACAGCTATTGTAAAAGGAAGAAAAAAATGAGTATTAGAAGTTTACTGGATAATTCATCAGTATAAGGTTTACTGCATGTCTAATATTGAATTCGATGAAATGTCAATCTACAACATGTTATCTCTCGGTAAACCACAGATTAGGAAGCCCCCAGGGAAATTTCCATTGTAACAACCATTATTATTAAATTGGGAAGAAACAGTTTTCTGTCTGTATAGATCATTTGAGAATTCCACATAAGAATTTCATATATGCCAATTTCAACCAGAATTATCAAATATAACATAAAGTCACACTAATTCTATTGATTGAAAGGGAATAACACTACATATAAATTGATACACTTAATATTCTGCAGTTTATAATTAGGAAGACTACACAGTCATAGTGTGTTTTAGAAAAACAACTACAGATTATGCAGCTAGCTCAGTACTAACAAAGACATTCAAATTCTGCTTCTGCATGTAATATCACTGAAGTCTAAAACAGTCTCTTAAGAGCTTGCTCCATTTTGCCCAAATATATCTTCTAAAACAACTAGGTGCAGTCTACTGGATGTCTTCCTGCATTTTATCACCATTCTAAGGAAAGGTTGGCAAGAAATAATAATATAAAAATCCCTTGAATACTGAGTGCCTTATGAGAGTTATAGTGCTTCATGCTTTCATTCTCCTGTTAGGGGACCAGCTGCCTGATTTAATACCTCCAATAACGCACCCCACCTCCTGAAATACAGCATTGCACGGAGCGTGCGTGTGTGGCGGGGTGGGAGGGTTGGCTTTTATGACAGTGGAGCATCTGGGAGCTAAAGGCTAAGCCTTTAATTTGGTGCAGGAGGAAGGGGTTCCAAAGATAGCTGAATTGCAGCTCCTGCAGAATGCTTCACTAGCATTTAACGTCTCTAGATGCTTCTGTTCTCAGCTAAACTGTGTGATTTGGGGCTGAAAATGAAGTTTGCCGTATCAATTTCTACTTAAAAAATATTCCCCCAATTATCTATACAACATCACTATTACAAAACAAACAGCTTATAGGAATCCAATTTTCAGGTGAAAACAGATGGGGTTGTATCAACTTTATTTTGGGTCTTTTCTTACTTCAAAGCTCACAACCTGCAAAAGTAAATGCTGAATAACTTTGTGGGATTCAATTTTAATTGGTTTATTTAAATCAAAATGGAAAATTTAGTGGAAAATTATAAAATCTCTTCAATTATTATATTGAGAAACAATAGGAAATTAAGAAAATAGAAACTCTTAAAGGGTTTGAAGAACTCATACATGATGAATGATGCAAGAAATGAATGCACACAGTCTCTTTTCAGATTAAACTAGGCACATATTTGTTTTGGCCATAAATGGTATCTTCCATGAATAAAGTATGTAAAAGTAATTCCAACAGCAAGTAATATTAAAAAAATATGAAATATTCAGATCAATCATAAAACTACATGGCTTAACATCCAGATGAGGGAAAAGAACTCAAGCAATGTATAACATCTGCCTGAATTTTCCATTAACACCTTACGCTAATACAGTCTGCTTGCATTTGCTGTATAGTGAAATATGCTAGTATGAATAATAGAAAGAAAAACCGAACAAAATGTCTCATTAATTGAGTGTCTTTACTAATACAGAAAATTGCAGACAAAGAGAGTCTTAAATAAAATGATAGATTTTTAAAAATAGGATTTTTAAAATTTCCTTATCTCATTTGATTAACAATGAAAGTATAAAATTGACATACGATTGATTTATAATTTAAGGAAAGAAACAGGTTTTTAAATTTTAAGGCAGTCAAAATATGCTTTACTGATCACTTGCCGAATTCTAATTCTAATTACAAAATCTTTTCAGAAGCTTCTTAACATTATTTTAGAAGACAGACATCAGGTCACAAGCTTATCTCTCACAGGATATGCAAAGCTTTAAAATGAACTTATGCTGCTTGCACACCTCCATTTGCAAAAGTGTACTTCAGAGAATCATGGCATTCAATTTTATACAACTCTATTTACAGTTAGAGAAGCTGAAAAAAAAAGGCTATAGAATCAAGTTTCCTTTTTATCCTGTGATTCCCCTATCCTGTAATTCCCCTAAAATAAATAAACAGAATAAAGGTACTTTAAGATCTGACTGTGCAGCAAGATTATTAAACTGTGTAAATTGAGCTGGAGGGTAAGAATGTCTTAGTCATATCTTAGAAAGATCTGATAAATAACACTGGATTCAGCTGCCAAAAGTAAAAGACATTATTTTGCTAACATATTGGCAGAGAACACACTAGTTAAGACAAAAAGCATTTATAGATTTTCCCAATCAGTTTATTATGGAATACACAGGTCTGCTCTCCAGCAGTGTAAGTAGCAGCATCACCCAGAAGAGCAGAGGCGCCCTCCGGACAGGAAGGTGCTGCAAACCAGATCAGAAAGCAAGCTCAAGCGCTCCCACAAAATGCAGGCTGCTCGAAAGCTGCTCCAGCAAGCAGTAGTTGTGAGCAACAGCTCTGCAGAATGAGAACCAGGAGCCCAGCCAGGGACTGCTGCAAAGCAGGACGTTCAGATTGCACTTTTTCCCCATTTCAATATGTTTTATACAGCATGCTAGGAAAAGGTGATATAAGGAACACTTCAAAATAAGAGCCTGACACCAGCTGATGCAATATTTTAAATGGCAGAAATGCAGAAATGGGATGAAAATGAACTAAGCTAACTTTTCTAATCTATCCCTTCTTTTTTCTCTCTCTCTCTCTCTCTTTTTTTTTTTTTTTCCCGTCACCTTTGAGCAGCATATTTGCTTCATTTTGCAGAGCTACTCAACATTACTTATGGTGCTTCTTTTCATTAATCATCACTGTTAAACCATCACCTATATTCTTCTTACTGACTCCACTGTAAGACCTTCTGTAGGAAATCCTCTATCTAATGCTGCTCACTGCTAACGTTTCTAGGTAAAGAAACTATTACTAGAAAAAAAAAAGCACTTATTTCTTGTTCAAGTAATTAAACAAGCTAAGTATAACTAACTTTTTTGGGGGGCTGCGGAATTTGAGAAAATACAATAGTATTTGTTAAGAATTTAGTAAGAAATTATAATGGAATTTTGGTAAAATCTGGAGATATTTAATGCATTTGATATTGTTAGTTAGTACTTGTCCCAGCCCTCTCACAAATACATTTGAGCAGTTAATACTTGTCAACTTTAAAACATTTTCACATACATTAAATCCAAATCTAGGTAGGAGACCAAAATGGTGCTGTATTCCAAAGAAAACCAAGCACCTTTTAATATTTAAAATTTCCTGATGTCCCACTCTTTGCGATATATATATCTTTAAAAAAAAAGCATAGCAAAATAAATGTGAATTTGTTAAAGGAAAACTCAGTGACTATCAATCAGTGATGGAATGATGGATGTAAACACCCTCTGGAAAGCACATGCTTTGGTCATGCAGAAGGATTAGCTCTCTAGAGATGTGTATTCAGAACATCAAGTAAAGCTTACAGCAACATATCAACCTATCTATCAAGATCTGTGCTACGGGCCAAGATGATGAAACTCCAATGACAGGTTTAATTTGCAAGGATGTGTTCTAGCTTTTCTTGAAAATATCATTCTGAGATAATGGAATGCAGAATCACCTATTTACTGAAGTAAGATTCAGAAAATAATTTTATACCTAATGTAGATAATCACTCATTTCTCAGAAATATTTTGGCTACTGTTCCTCTTTCTATTTTTGCCTTTACTGATGTATGTGTCTACTGATGTTATGTGTATGTTACTAGATTTCCACATCTTTACATAGGCCAGCACTCAGAATATTTTTAATGAATGTATAACAAAACCAAAACCCATCACACATCTCTGCCTTTTCAGGACAACCAGGCCTAATACTAACTTATTCTCTGAACACCAATTCAAAGTCCTGCCTTTCTGACAGAAGAATTTTATTTGCTAAGAATTCAAGTTGTCTTTGATGTCATTTTCAATTAGCTGATCTTTGTTTCCCATATATAGAAAACACAACTGAATACTGTTTTACAATTGTAGTTTGAAATGCTTTTCACCTGAAAAGTGCTCCACAATTGATATAATTTCAATTCAAAGTAGAAATTCTTTTACTTCGTTTTGAATGTATAATAAAAAGAGTAACAATAAACTCCCACATAAACATGGTAACAACAGTCTTTCCTCAAAAGAATTAGAAATTAAAGATTTTGAAATTGTTCCTAAGGCCAATCATTCAGTATCATACCGTCCAGCAAGTAAGCATTATCGGATATAAAAGGCTGCTCCTATGAAAAAGTAACATAGCAATTAATAATTGTCCTAGTGCAATATTTTACCATTCGCAAACTGAGTCTGTCTGGAAATCTATATTTTAGACAAATGATTTTATTTCCAGCTATATCTACTGTAAAATAAATAAAGAAAATTAAAGCATTTTAATGATAAAATGCATCCATAAAGGTATATGATAAAATGTATGATGTATTCAGCTGTAAAAATGAGCTTACTGGAAAAACAGTAAATGAAAAAAGCTCAATGAAAAAAAAAATGTGCACAGAATGGGAAAACAACAACAATCCCTGAACATCCAAAACCAAAAAACAAACAAAACAAACAAATAATAAAACTAAACCCAAAGGGACTGGGAGGGAACAGGAAAACACCACGACCAAAGCCAGTCAGAGTGCAAGCTCCTCACTAATTTGGTCCAGGAACAAATCAGAACTTGTATACAAGTCCTCACATCTACGATCACTGAGACCACAGTGACAGCAGAAAATTAAAGTTGTGTAACTTTTATCTATTCATATCTGCTTTTCTATATAATAGGCACTAGTATCTTACATTTAGGTAGATATTTAACAGCCTAGACACTCTTGTGTCTTAGGCAATGCAATGTCATCTGAAATATCCTGCATGGCTATATTGTCTTGGGAAGGGCACGCACCATCTCAGCAGGGTTAACTAAAGAAAGAACCCACGGAGAAGTTAACATTTACCATGCCTAGTAAAAAGGGTAGAAGGACATTCCTGTGCACACACCTATGTTGAGCAAGCTGCCCTGCTTCAGTGCTCTGCGTGCTCGGGGCGAGCAGAGAGCTGCCCCTGGAGCTGCACTTCTCCCGGTCCTGTAGCGCACTGGACCAAGAACATTGCATAGGGTGTAATGGGTAAAGACTTGAGTGGCTCTTCTAACTTCATGCAAGTAGAAGTGGTGCCTTTTTTTTTTTTTTTTTTTTCCTGATAAAACAGTGTTTTAGAAATGATTTGGCAAAAATGGTACAGGCAACTTCATCAGCCTTGAGGCTTGGTGTTCTTGTGGTCAAGGCCTATACCAGAACAGAAGGGACTTGACCTGGACTGAATTTTTTTTGGCGGGGAGGGGGTACACCATGCAGGACCATGAATAAGAACTAATCTACTTTTAACCTCCACTGGAATAAAAGTGGCCATTTTCTGCTTTAAAATGAATCCAAACTAAAATGTAAGCAAAGATAGCCCCTCAGAGATGAAACCTAAGAAAACATTGAAAACTGCCATTGCTATTTTTGGTACCTCACTCTTATTTTGCAAAATGACCATAAGAGTGAGGTCATTCTTGTATAGAATGAGAAAGACAAATCTCTGTCCACTTTTGACCATGTTCTCATTTGGTTGTATATAAGGCTGCTCTGGCAGAGCAGGTATGCAGATGCTCCAGGAAAATGCTGTGCCCAGGCTAATGATTTCTGCTAAGGAGTGACTGTAATTTGTAATTGGGATGAGATAAAAGTGTGCTGCAGTCATTTACCATAGACCAACTGATGAGCAGTAATTCTCTGAGCCCTGGCAATTCAAAAGCTTTCAGTCTTTCCTGAGCAATGAGTTCCTTCGTTTGTGGCTTCTTTCAGTATTTAAACCTGTGCTATAAGATTTTCATGCTAGAAATCACAACTCTACTCACTGTCACTTATTCTATATGAGCATTTACTAATAGTATACTAGAAAAAAATAGTTGCTATTTTTTAAATATAATCTAACACACATATATGTTGTTTAAAATGAAGGCCTACTAACGCTCCTCTAATACATGCACCTAATTAATACTTTTTTTTACTTGTAATTCATTCTTCTCTGGCATTATATAAAGCCTTCCTCCTTGTAAGCTCTCAGTTACATCATTTGACATTCTTGGTATGGAGATAATTAACCTTACTTTCCTAGTCCTTTGACATCTATTTTGCTATGCATTGTTCATTAACCATCACTAGAGTAATTCTTTGCTTGCTTTTGACTTTTCAACACTCTAATGCCTTATCATTCCAACACACTCATTGGAGGGTACATGTTATTTTACTCGATTGGTCCAACTCTCTGTTCCTGAACTACCTTCAAACATAGTCTATTTAAATTAATTGCTTAAACAGACATATGATTCAGTCCTGTACTGCTCTTTTAACTATTACATTAACATGTCTGTCAACTGATCTGACGGAAGGACCAGAGAGGTTCGTGCAGCTGCTTGGAATGTCCCCCAGGCTTGTGCAATTAGAGGGTCTTAATCTTTCTTGAAAAGAGTTGCAAACTTATCTCAAGGAAGCAGGCAAACAGATGTCAAGACATAAACCTTCAAAACAAAAAGGCCATTTTCCCAAAATTATTTTTCCAATGCCATCTTACAATATGTTAATCTAAATGTAATGAAAAAGGCAGTAGTATTTTTAGGGCTGCTCTACTGTTTGACTTTTTAGGTCCATTTAATATCAATATTTTTCAACCACAGATCTTGACCGTGGGCCTTATTTGTAGACGTTATGCAATACATTGCAGGAGAAGCCTATCTGGAGTAATAAGCCTGTTTCCCATCAGGGTTAACGAGCCCAGGCAGGAGACTGAACTAGACTAGACTGCTAGACAGCTCAAGCTTCTTTGGGCAGACTGTTTGGGACTGGTCTGCCTGATTACATTGTGCCACATGGAGATACCAACAGTTTCCCTTCCCTGATACACCTCTGCAGGACTCCAGGGTACTACCCACATTAGAGAGTCCATATCAAAATGACACGGTAATTCATTAATCCTCATTCTATGATGTCAGGAGTGCAATTCAGTAAATTCAGTAGTTTCTGAGGTAATGACTCCAAACATTACTCAACAAAATGCAGTCAGTCAAGGCAGAACAACAGTCTTATCTACTGAAATGTATTTGCTTACCAAAAAAAAAAAAAATCAAGATTGACTTTGAAATTACCATGATCGTCACACAGAAATCATAAAATAAATAATTATCTAATTATTTCTCTAAGTATCCTTATTTGCTTTTCCAGCATTCTCTGAATTCAGTCAGGAGAAAATGAACTACTCCAGAAACTGGAACTCATAGTATCTCATAGGAGGTCAGTCAGAGAATGTGAGTTTGATGACAAAAACCAATACAGAACAAGGAACATAACTAGTAAGTCCCGAGATGCACTGCTTCCTCTGAGACACATTTAAAATATATAAAAGTGACTTCATCCTTATTAGAAAGTTTAATGGATTTTTTATCAAATATTTCAGTATGTTAAATTGATTTCTATATTTCATTTCATTTTTTCCCCCAGAACAGATATCTGTACTCATGACTGTGAAGATTGGGATGCATCAATACCCAGCTTAACCCAGCAAAGCTTTCAAGCAAAGTAACATTTAATAGCTCAAAGAGTTTTGTGCAAGGGGAACTGTGATTCCTGTGCAAAAGTGTTACTGTATACCTACCTGGTCTTTGAAGGCAGAGGTAAACTCACCCTGCTTGTGTTCCTAGATATCTGGAAATTGAGTAGTCATGTAACAGACAGCCACAGACAATGAACTAATGCAGTTGTATGATTTCCATTTCACTAGAAGGCTTAGCCACCCATTTAGTAGAATGCTAAATGATATAAAGGGGCGATTTCTACCATTCTACTCATTTCAGAGAGGAATAGGTCCTCTGCTGTTCATGGCATCAGCTCTTCCTCTACTGCTTTAATTTCCTTCGGCTGCATTACACAAAGGATGAACAACTTAACAATAACACATCTCAACACATCTCTCAGGGATTCGTGGAGGGCTGCTAATGCTTTCTAAAATACTCAGTTCAGAAGAGCTTCAGTGTTCAGAGATCAGTGTTAAAGACAGGAACACGGTTCTGTAATTTTTTAAAAATGTTTGATTTTAAAGAGACTTTAAGCATTCAGTGAGCTAAAGTTTAATTTATTTTCCACAGATGCAATTCGTTTGTTTGTTTGTTTTTAAATCACATGCTGTAAAGTCAAACAGAGGTGAATATGTCAGTAATAGCATGTAGCATTTCTATTCTATTTTTCTGGGGCATCTGAAGATGTTTTGATCTTACTTCTAATCCAGTCTTCTGTACTCCTACTTACTGATCTAGTTGAAGTATCACTTCTACGAGCATGAAAACAGACAACACTAAGTAAGTACTCTTCTCAAAATGCCTTCAATACTAATACTACTCTTCTTCAAGTGATTATGGTTATATTTACTAGATTCTTTTAAGAACTCTGCAAAGACTGGATTTTATTTCAGATCCATGCAGGCAGAATAGAAGAAAAATACAAATATGTATAATTTAAGAGTAAATTTTATTCTCAATATATATTTATGTTCTAATGAAAACACTCATTTTGATGAAAAATCAAAAGCTGAATACACAGATGACAGTTATACTTACAGTAAAATCGACAAAACAAAGCTACTTACCTGTTCAAAGGAATTCTTTTGGAATTCTTCAAATCCAAAAATATCCAGTATTCCAATTTCAAATACCTGGTCACTGTAACAAAACATATTATAAGAATTCAAGGAAGTAAATAATATATCTACTGTTTCTAACAATTTTTGTTGTTGTTCTAACATGAAAGCAGCCTCTATTTCAAAAACATGTTATGAAATACACAAGCAGAATCAAACAGAATTTAAACAACAGAATCAAAATTGCATAATGGTCTAACAAACAGTACTGATTTTGACTGCTTCATTTCTACCCACCAATCTATTATATCAAAGTAATAAATAAATAAATAAACATGTGAGGTTTGAGATTGTTTTAGAAGACACTTTTAAAAAGAAAACTGAAATAGAAGGAAAAAATAATAGTTTGTTTAAAGCCCCATTTCCTTTGGGCTTTGGGTAGTGCAGTCAACTAGTCTTCTGAGAGGGAATATGGGAATGAGACAGAGTCTTTATTACTCTCTTCTTACTTGGACTCTATCATTCTCAACCAGATCTGGACGATAAACTAAGGAAGCAGAACTGATGTTTTGGGATACCTGCTTGTGTGCTTTGGAAGAAGTTCAGAAGAAAAGGTGACACCACGAAATTGTTGGAGCTTGCCTTTACGAATCCACTGGGAATGCCTCAGGGTGAAATGATCTAGCAACAGAATGGAAGATTTTTGCACTATAGCCAGTGTCTCTCTCCTTTGATAATCCTTCAGCTTTGCAAGAAATGAGATGGATACTTTCTGAGGGAGATGAGTTTTCCTTTCTCTTTCCCATAATTTCTGTATATTTTGTATTTTCTTGAGGGTATATGCATACAAATAAAACTGCAGCTTGCAGGTTTGAAACCTACTTATGGTGCATACTGCCCTTTTCCTCTATGTAAAAATTTATGCATATATCAGGGCATAGAGGTGAATGACAAAAGAGTGTGAAAGGCTGATCCGCTGCTGAAGTACTCTGGCACAGTTCTAAAATAGACAAGGCAACTGCAAGCATTTAATTAGACATGGATCCATGATCCAAACAGACTGAAAAAAACAACCCTGAGAATATTTTGCTCCTTTGCAGCCTTCCTCAGGGTCAGAAACAGCCTTCTACAGATAGCATATCCATGATGTCTGCCTTCGTTTCTAAGACATGCTAGTTCAATGCACTACTCACAAGACTGGCTCTACGTGTAAATGTCAGACATAGAGAGCTGCATAATAAATCCAGTCTAGAATGACTTTGTTGGGCAGAAGAGGTTATTGTGAGGTCGATTAGCCTCCAAGGGAATTTCTACAACAGGAAGCGTAAAGATATATCACTACCTCTATCTCTAACCATGAATGCAATTTAAATTTTATGCTTAAAAATGTAAGTAAGTCTCATTTTCAGGCATTCTTGATTAGAGATGGGTATAAACTTTTTGTCAAAATGGGATTTCATAAAAAGGCAATTTTTCATAAAGAAAAATGAAGCTTTTTGAAAACAAACTACCTCAAAATAACATTTAAAAACAGATTCATTACATTATTTACACAAGTTTTTGAAAAAAATATTTTTTCATTTATCTATAACCTATTTTATAGGCAGGCGAAACACAGACTGCTGTTTAATACTGCACAACACCTGAAATATTGCACTGCATTTTACAACTACTAAGAGCTACTTAGCACTGATGGAACAGCTTACTGCTTCTCTATCTAATTTGATGAATGGACTTGAAGCTGGATTGCTTACATCCGATCTGAGTTACAGGACTGTTATTTTGTCACATGAGTCTCTTTTGTTCTTTCTCAAGGAAAATCTAAGCATTTATGTATGGAAAATACCAAAATAAACTGGCCTACTAATTAGACAAAACAGGAACCTGGTGCTGGTTTCTCACAATCTGGGTAAATGCCTTAGGCATTGGCTTATTGGTTATCTCAAATAACATTCCTTGTCAAAACGGTGATATTTCTGGGAAACATCTTGATTTTGATGGAAAGTACTTTTTGACAAAAAATGCAAGTCATTTCAAACATTTGATGAACTCCATTTGGCCTTGTATTATTGAAAGATGCACATGCTACACGAGGGAGGTTTTACATAAAGCAAGTCTTATCTTCAAGAAAGAAGCAAATCTTTCTTCAAGAAAGAAAAGAAATAAGAACATGGGTCCGTCCTCTATAGGAGTGACAATTTATTGGTGCAGCACCTGTGCACAAAATCTCACCAAAATTATAGTAATTCTCTATATTAAATAATTAGCCAGATTTGGCAAATTGAATATGAAAAGACAATAAAGCAGCAAAGTCAAAAGCACCATATATTTGGCTAGACAATACTCTGTTTTATTTTTCTGTCTTCATATCTTACTCTGTCTTATGCTACATTTCTTCTCAGAGGAAGGATCCATATACTAGCTGTCAATCACACTAATTCCAGCAA
The DNA here is from genome assembly GCF_059628265.1 of Tinamus guttatus. Classification (NCBI taxonomy): domain Eukaryota; kingdom Metazoa; phylum Chordata; class Aves; order Tinamiformes; family Tinamidae; genus Tinamus; species Tinamus guttatus. The sequence continues at coordinate 990,196 of NW_028288581.1, read as the reverse complement.
AATTACTTTCCTTAAATTAATCATAGGCCAAGGCAAAATAAAGCATGAATAATTCTGTGTTTACAAATGAAAGGGCATGTCTAAAACACTTAGGAAAGAGGACTTTTTATTCTGAAGAATCTCCTTATTCTACTTTATTCTTTTATGTTTACTTAGCATCACTGACACATTTCCCTTCTACGTTTCAGACATTCAATATTTAATTCAATTCAATATCATGAAATACTGGACAAAGAGATTCCGATTTCCTAAGTAATGTTTTGTTTCCATGCAGAAAATAAGGAAAATGACACTTCCATTTCTATTTTGGATGGATGTAAAATTCAATTTTAAAGTAGTAATTATTTTTTTCCGTAGTAATTGGATATGTGTTCCTATTCTGAATATTTTTTTTCAAGATTGACAGACTTCCTAGTGTACCAATTTAAAAAAAAAAGCAGCATTCTGTCCATATTAGGACAGTGTTGCCATCTCTCAGAACAATACACATTTGTGAATGGTGAAAAACACGAAGTGGATCTGAACTATGCAAGATTTGATTTTTGTGATTTTCCAAACAACATTTCAACTGATATAAAGTTTTACAATGTCTCCAGTTTTGCTTTCTTCTTCAGAATGAAGTCTTTGTAAAGACGCTCCATGTAGGCTAGAAACATCTTTTGTTCCTATACATTGAACAACAGCATTATAAAGAAACTACATAAAAATTCTTGGCAGCTCTTAAGAAAAATACACATATACCAGACATCCTGTCTGATGATCTATTGTCTTGGCAGACATCTTTGCATTCATCAAGAGATGCTTTTTTGACCCATTTGTCATTCCTGGAGGAGGTGAACAGAATTCCCTTTACTAGAGTTCTCAATGATCATTTCAGACAAACCTACAGGATGATATTTGATCATGATTTTGTCATTCCAGATGGTTTTTGTCTATAAAAAAACCTCAGAGTTCACTCCTATTGTCTTCCTATTTTTTTGGTAATCTGTCCTATATAAAGCATTGAGGGGAATTTGCTGAGGCACTATGATCTAACATGCCTTTTAACCTGGCCCAGGTATAAGGTTTCTTCCTCCACTTCTACTAGTAACCAGGAAGGAAGTCAGTGGGCTTATGTCTGATCTGGATAAAGCAAAAGTGACACTGATTAATGAGGAGTACTTCTAGGATTAGATGAAATATATAACATGTCCTTCACAGGAGAGCATTTGCCATCACCTTATGAATCCTTCGTCGACCCCTCGCTGTTCCCAGGGGCACAGTTACACCCGTTGTCAATAATGCAGTTCTTGAAGGGTAATGCTTGTGAGAGAGGAGCTGACGAGCTCCTGCTAGCACATGTTTGTTGCCTTCAAACAGCTACTGAAACAAACTCATTTCTAAGGCTTTTGGCACAGATTTCTGTGAGATTTTTTAGATATTTTTTCCTCAGACTTTTGCTGAGACTAAGGGGCATTACTACCTCTCTCTCTCTCATCTTGCTGAAAAACTGTCATTTTTCCTTTAGTATTACCTTACCAAAATGGGAATGCTGCAGACAGGCAGCCGTTGGACATAGTGGGGAGAAATATTGGCTTCTTATCTGACAGGCATTTATTTTGAGTGATAGGGCAAGTATGGCAGGGAGGAAGGATTTTTTTTTTACTAACAGACTCAAAACCTACAGGCTTCTTATCAATACTACATATTTCTTTAAGGCAAAATTTGTTCCATGCTTTAAAAAAAAAGCAATATCATCTTATTTAAGGAAACACTGGAAATGATCTATATTGAGGCAGATCTCAGAATATGATATTATGCACCATATTGTATTGGATGCTTTGTATTACTTGCCTGCTTTAAAGATTTTCCTCCCCTCACAGCCAGAGATAACTCTCATTATGCTCTGGGTTCATGCACAGAGCAGGGACTCTCTTTCTGTCCCTCTCATATTCTCAACATTTTTCTACTGAGTTTAGTAAAGAAGGAATATGCATTTTAATTTATATAGTGATTTTATTCTTAGCCTGGGCAGAATTTTGCTTGATATTTCACTCATGGTCATGTTGTAAATCAGATGGTGCGTATTAAGGATTTTCTGAATGAGACTCCTAAAATACCATTCTGTCTCAGATATTGCCACTACTAGTCCCTGTCAATATTTAATTTCACTAGAAGCAAGATTACATACTTGGAATACACAAGTTTTCAGAACAGATTTAAACATATTTTATATGCTATATTTGAAACAGAAATCTGTGGCTGACCTGCTGACACAGATGGAGGGCATAACTGAATGCTAACTTCTTTTACTTGTCTATGATAAAACATTGACATTGGCGTTAGCCCCATCTTCAGGCCGCATAATAGAGACATTTTTTACTAACTGGGAGTTACAAACACAGTGCCTTCTACTAAGCAGCAAGGAAGACAGTATTTAGATTTTCTAAAGTAAATACATCCAATTAAGCATGCTTTTCATTATCAAAGACAAAAAAATTCATCTTTCCCAAGAGTTCAGAAACTTTCTTACACCTCCATGAAGTATCAATAAGTTCTTGATACATAATCTTATGACATTTTTTTACTAATATTTGGATCCCTAGGTCCAGCTTTGCCAAAATGCAAGTCAAGGGCCTTGATGGAAACACTTGGCTCCTCTGGTCTTTACCATCCACAAAACTGACAAGCAGCTTAATTATTTGACTGCAAGGAAAATGCTAAGTAATAATAAACTTTAAGAGTTAACACTCTTGGGGAGATGCTAAACTATGAGATTTGTAAAATAATAAGATCAGCAGAACGGGAAATCACTGATGTCAATTAATCTAAATATTAATCATTAAAAAATGATAAATACCTGTGAGGGATTTTAATAGCTTTATTCCCATTCGAGAGTCCAATTACTGAAAAACAGTTTCTCTCCAGTGAATTTCTTCAAAACAATATCAAGTATGATGAACAAAGTAAGAAACATCAAAGTGCCTTGAAAGGAGGCATGAATGCTAGTCTAAACTAGCATGCATGGTTATAATTTAGCTTTAATTAGACAAAATCAAAAGTATCTTCTTATGAAGGAGAACATTTCTGAATTGCCATTAAAAGTCTTGCTAGATATTTATTGGGTAGTATTATAATGTAATGCATTTCTTGGATTCTGTCAATGCTTTTATCCTCTACACTTTTTGCATTTAGAGCTTTGTCTTTGCATGTGGTCACAGAATCTCCTCCCTCACCCTTAAATCTCATGAATATCATCACTCCTACTTTACCTAAAGCTGTTTCATGGTAAATCTAAATCAATATGGATGACCAAAATCTAAGCAGCATCACCATAAAAGTTAAAAGCAGGTAACTTGCTTCCTTAAAAAGACCATGGTCAACCAATAAATATAATTTTACTGCTTCATAAATTCTCACTGAAATGGGATGGAAGTATAGTTAAGCTACCTAACAACAAAATAAGAGACCTTATTACAGATTTTTGCTGAAAGTTTTACCCCATCTGAGAAGTAGCTATTGTATACCTTTCCAGCTGGGGAATGAAGTGTGGCCTGAAATATATTAGTCTTATTTAACCACATTATGTAGTGCCTTTGGTGGATTGTTAGGCAGTGACTTATTAAAAGATCTCTAAAAGAATTCTATATATGGAGTCATAGAATCAAATTGGAGTCAAATGTGGTTGCAAATTATTTTGTTGAAATCACACCAAGTTGGTGGGATAAACTGGTATTTGATGTAGTGATTCGTGTGTGCAAAGGAAATTTGCACCAAAAATCAGATTCATGCCATGACTTGCATTAATCCTACTTTCATCGTAAACAGCATTATGTCTTGATCTACTCTGACAGCTTATACAATATGACAAGATTGAGAGAAAAAAAAAGAAGTTGTGTATCACCTCAAGCTGACCAACCCATATATGCTACCTGAGACAGAAATATCAATGAAGGACAGTCAAATTCCCTTTTACTTGAAACTAGCTGTTTGACTTCAGGATTAGAATGCGACTTGAGGCTGAATTTCACTTGCAAAAATCTATTATGTCTTACCTGCACTGCCAATTTATCCTGAGCTAGTTAGTTCACATTAGCCAACCCAAATCTAACTCTCCTTTTCCAAATATAGGAATAACATAAGACTATTATAAACTCTTTTTTCTTGACAGCATCAAACAACTGTCTTGCTTTAGGTAGGATTAAACAGTGTCACATATTCTTCTAGTTTCCAGACTGCTAGAAATAATTTCACGGAGAAATATTTCTACAAGGTAGCAGTCACCTCAAACACATATGATTCCAGTAAGACAGGAATAAGAGATAAACAATATGCAAACACCTTTTACTTTTCATTATCTTAAGATTCTATAATACCTAGAAATTACAGCTTTGAATATAACAGAGATGCACAACCCTTTATCCTGAAAGATCTTGAGAAATCAAAGATGTGTTAGAATTACACACCTAATTGAAACAAAAATTTCAAATAATTTGAGGGGTTTTTTCTTTCCTTCCCTTCCCTTCCTTCCCTTCCTTCCCTTCCTTCCCTTCCTTCCCTTCCTTCCCTTCCTTCCCTTCCTTCCCTTCCTTCCCTTCCTTCCCTTCCTTCCTTCCTTCCTTCCTTCCTTCCTTCCTTCCTTCCTTCCTTCCTTCCTTCCTTCCTTCCTTCCTTCCTTCCTTCCTTCCTTCCTTCCTTCCTTCCTTCCTTCCTTCCTTCCTTCCTTCCTTCCTTCTTCAGATTTCTTCCTCAAAACCCACTACAAAAAAGCTCACGGTAATGAAGAATTCCAGAGTTGGAATCTTGAACAGACATGAGCTGAGATGGGCACACATTTCCTAAGTCCTAGGAATGAATAGGGAAAAATCACCTGTGCCTATATGTCGCTGTCCTTCTTTATTTTATAAGCAGACTATTTCAAATTTACACATGTATTGGACAGTTGATCTGCTTGCAATTTTAAGGGGCTGTATGATCAGGAGGAGACCAAGTACAGCTATTCAGCATTACTGGAAAGCCCTTCCTTTTCCTCCAGCAGGAAGCTGTATGCAGCTAAGCATGCAGGTGTTATTGTAACCAAGGGAAAGCTTTTATGCACACAAAGATCTGAGTTACTCAGGCATGGTACCCTTTCCTGTTAGCTAAGCTTATAGAAATGTCATTTAGTCCCAATTTGCTTACAGATAGAACAGGTACAAAAAAGTTGTGAAGTCTTCAAATTCTTCACATGTTTAAAAGAGTTCTTCTTATAAAAATTTGTTAATGAAGTCAATGCAGCTAAGAAACAAGGAAAAAGTTTTGGGAGTCCCACATCTGTCTTTTGTGGATTGCCATATATCACTAATGCCAAGACCTCTTGTTTGTAGTGTTCATAAGAAAGCCCATCTGAGCATGTGAGATATTGAATCTTTGTTATGTTGCATGCATATGATAATCTAATTAGGTCTCTTGTCTTAGTTTGCTTCCTTTTTACTTCTTGACTGCTCCACTGATGCACATTAATTAGCATTCATTTTTTTTCTAAGAAACCCAGTGGATAGTAACTGCATTGAATTTCACAATTGATAACCTAGAGACACACAGAAAATTCTGGAAAGATTTAATTCAGTGGTAAGTAAAGTTTAAACATGCATTTGAAAGTCTTTAAACAGAATTTTCTTTTTTAATAACTTGTGCTAAGGTCATAGGTTTTGAGAGAAGAAACAAAAATATTTTGCACTGAATAAACACCAAACAGATTTTCCTTGTTGAAAGGTTCATCCTGTATTTGCCAGCTCTTAAAGATTACCAATTCTAACCACCAATCTAGATTACCGCATAAAGTACCACATTTCACTGCACAAAACACAATTTCTAGCATAAAATATAGTGCCACAGGAAGCCTAACATACTTAGAGCAATTACTAGGTTTGGTTTGTATAAATTGATTTATTACCTGTATAATAAACTGTATAACCTTAGTTACTGACATATTTTTTTGATCTGTAATTGTTTGCATACAAGCAAATAAAGAAATATATCACTGAAGAAATGATTTGAAATTTCTCAGGACTGAACCAAATGGCAGCATCATGCTATAATAAGAAACTTTAAATGATGGCATTATGTTTCTTTCATGGAACTGGATTTGAACAGATAACGCCACATCCATTAGTGTGTAATGGTACTCTTACCTGCCAGTCTCATCTTGATTTTGGAGGTAGCAGTTGATTGTGTTGACTAAAAAGCTAAATAAACGACCGTATAGAGATTTTGCCAAGAGATCTCTGTAAAATTCCGCAATCTCTATGTTGTGTCTCCGTACAATCATGTCACCTAAGACAGAAAGCAGAAGATGAAAAGGATAACCTGATGTAAAGCTTGTTTTAAATAATTTTAGTTACCATAATAAGTCCTTCCACCTTTTTATTTCTCCTTTTGCCAAACCTAGACACAAAACCTCTGAAAGCCTCTGAGCCTCTCTGAAAGCTCAGTGCCTACAAGACTCTCTAAACCATACCTGCAAGATATACAGGCTAGAATTCTTTTCCCACAAAAAAGGTATGCAAATCATGCACAAGTATTATTTTACAGAAAAACATTTCTGCAAATATGAAGTGTTTCCCTTCTTCTCCTGGTCCCCTCTTTTTTAAGGCCATTCCAATTGACTTTAGTTCTTAGTATGAATATCCAAGTGCTTTTGTAAGATAACTATGCACTTTTGTAAGATACAGTTTTGTAAGATAACCATGCCAGGGGGACATCAGTGTCAGACTGAGACGCTGCTTTGCTCCATGTTACAGAGTCTACTCTATTTCAAAGGTTCAGTCCGACATTTCATGGCAGATTATCCTAGATATTCCTCACCAAAGAATTTTACAAGACCATGTGAAATTTGAAACAGAAATCATCTGCTTTTTAAATTCTGATATCAGAAGAAGCATAATACCACCAGGTCTCATCTATGAGAACACAGGCTTGGAAGAGATTACCTTTAAAATACTGAACATCAGTTGTTAAGGCTGAAGCAAATTCATCTGGTGAAACCTGCAGCATTCCTGCCACTGAAATAAAAAGAGAGACTGATTTGTGTTCCACATCATGCTGCATTTTTTAGAACAGATTTTCATATGTAGGTGCTATTTGCTGTACAGTGGAAGAATCTGCACACTAAAGGAGAAAAAGCATGGTCAGATCAGTAATCAAAATTAATGAACTTGTAAAACTGAATTACTCTAAACAGCACTTTGTGAAGTTTGTATGCACCTCTGTATTACATTTACAGCTTTCCCTTTTACAGATTACTCAGGACTTTCCCCAGGGCTTGGCAGGCTCTGCCCAGTATTAAGGTATGCTGCTTATTGACAGTCCCTATCCATAAGCCACTTTGAAGAGATTTGCAAGTAACCAACAGGGCAACTTCAAAGCACGCGGGCAAGAGCCTCTTTTAAGACAAAGGATTTGCATGGAAGGGATTCAATTCCGTGCATAGTGTTCAGCTGTTGACAAGCTGTGCAAGAGTGTTTTAAAATAAGACAGCACAAAGCGCACCATGCAATTCCTTTTGGCAAACGACACCAATAAGCGTGACACCAAATTAGATAATTTGCCATAAGCGCATTTCCTTCAGTCCCATAAAAATCCGTAGTTTATAAAGCATCCGAGTCAGCTGGATGCCCTCTTCCCAGAATCATTTACGAGACTTCCGAAGGCAGATCCTGGTCTCGCTGGAGCTGGGTTTCCATCTGTCGGCCGATGAGCGCAACAGCCCCGCACACGAACACGCGGCGACGCTCCGCGTCATGTCCCACTGACCTTGTTCCAGGAGCTGCAGGTCGGCCACAAACGCGGTCTCAGCGTCGGTCAGGGTGGTGAACCGGAGGTCTCCGAGGTGCAGGACTGCAGCGAGGATTACAAACAGGTTCTCCACCTCCTGCGTGTGTGGTAGACACAGAAATAAATAAGAGATCGGGTGGGCAGCCCAGCGAAAGGGAATGCTTCGCAAAGCAGGCAAGGGCTAGCTGTTCATATCACTGGCATTTGTATGGGCTCACATGTAAAATGCTAATATACAGGAAATATGGATTTAGAAATCAAACTGAAACCCATCTAGGGTATAAAACAGAATCACAAAATAGTTTATGTAAAACAGTAAGTTTCTATTTTATTTTTTTTAACTTCTGCATGAATACAAATCACATTAACTGCTAGGTTAATAACTTTTTTAGAATGTGAAAAATAATACTGAAATATCTTTATTGGATGCATTATTTCTGTGAGAAATAGATAGTTCTTCCTCATGGAGAATTTCTCTGCAGGAAAGATAACCTGGAAATAGCAAGTTTAATTTTTGTTTTTGTTTTTTCCCTCAACCAATTACATTCACAACCAAATGATTTAGTTTTAAATTGTAGCAGATTCCTGGAGCTGCAGTTAATGTTTAAAAGAAATCAAAAAACCTCTCTTACCCACATCTTTCTCCCTCCATGGCTAATGGGTTCAGATGCCTCTAATGCTGTGAAGCAGTTATCATGAATGCAAGATTTTTACCCAAGTAGGCGAACTATTCTTTCATTTGATTGTTTATGGTGTTTTTAAATTCCAGCAAAAAAATGATCCACGGAAAATGAACCAAAACTTATAAAGCAAGGAAACCCAATACATGTTATGGCATGATATAGTATTATATATAGCAAATTCATATGGTAATTTTTACTTGAAATTTTTCTGAGAAATAATATGTGGAACATAATCCTACTGAAACATTATGTAAAGTGAGAAGACTCACTTACTGAAATTTGCAGAATAAGATTCAAAAATACACTATAAACGAAATACTTAGCTACTGCATCCTCTTTATTTTCAGCACTGCAGCACAACCTTAGGGATTGTACTGAATTTTGAAAATGCTGAAACTGATCTTGGACAACTTGTAAGTGGTTTGCAGAGACAACAGATTGGATTAAAAAAATCCTGATCTGTTTTGGATCTGTTTCATTCTTGTTCCTTTCTCTAATAAATATGTCACTAATCAAAGGACACTAAAAAAAATAAATGGGGTTTAAGTAAGCTTGATTCTCTAAATCAAACTACATTTGAAGGCAAGTGCTTCAATTTCTTACTGTGTGAGCTAGACATAAAAATGTCAATACCTTTTTTTCCTTTATATATATATATAGATCCCATGCTGAAGACCAGAAAAAAAAGCAAGATATTTTGTTACCCTTCCTCACAGGAAAACCCTGAATAAGACAGCGTTTGTAGCAGGAGGAAAATAGTCATGCTAACACGGCATTCAAGCTAAGGTGATACACCCTACTTCTCGTGAAGTGCCATAGCAATACTGTGTATTTCTTGCTTCTTTGTTAGGGCATTGAGAAGGTGTGGGTATGACTGTATGGTACTGAACTGCCCCAGCAGCTATTGATTTTGGCAAATTTGGTAAGGTCTCAGGTTTAGCCCAAATTCTCAAATACTTATCTGTAAAATAACTTATCTATAGTAACTTACAATATACTTATTTTTCAGGTAAGTATGCACTTTGCAAGATTTCATTACAGATTGTCTAGGAATGCTTAATTCTACATAAAGATAACTTGCTCTAACATTAAATGTGGCTAGATGATCAAGAATAACACACCAACCTTTCCATATATTTTAGAAATGGTGTAATGTTACTTTAGATGTGTTTTATTGACGCTATTCTCCATCTGTATCCTTTACCATAGGAAATCTGTGTACAGATCCACAAGTTTCTAGTCACCTAAGTGGTTATTCTGGTGCTGCGTGTATGTGGAGGAGCTGGAAACCAATTTAAGTTTATTTTCACAAGGCAACTTCCTTTCTGGAACTCTGAACAAAGGATTGTTGAAGTTGTAGTGCTGAATCCAAAATAATTCTGTATTTTTCTAAGAAAAGACTTCCCAGACAGTTTCTGCAGGCTTTCAAAATGTACTTCATTATGCACTGGGTATTTATTTATGGGTTGAAGCCCTTCCTCAATTGAACAGAAATGTTAATAAGAGAGAGATCAACCAGTCTGTGAACACCTAATGAAGAACTGAACAGAACTTTTATACCAGGTTCTACAGGTACAGAGTTTGAGCTATTAAGAGAAAAAAATAGAGAAAAAAATAATTCTTTTAAATAAAGCCATATGTGTTTGATTTCTTAAGTGGTCACACGAATACTCATGTAAAAAAAAAAATCTTTATTTTGAAAGCTTGTCACCTTTCAGAGGTTAGCAAACATCACTTGTTAATATCTTCACTGGTGAATACCAGAAATTATATGATATACTATTGCCAGAGAAGTTAGTCTACCCCACAGCTAAGAAACAGCTTCAGCACTGGGTCACATTTTTTTTTTTTTTTTTTGCTAATGTTCCTTGATCCCTTTTTATTATAAGTTATAGCATACTGGCACAATAACATTTCCTCAGCTTCTTTTCTTATGACACTAAATATCATCTAGGGGCAAAGAAAGTAAATTTTTGCCTCTTTCTGGAATTACTGCTGTTTATGCATTTTGTTATGCAGCACATTCATTTGTAATAAATAGGAAAGTCAGTTAAATATTCTAGCACCCTGAAGGAAATTATATAACTTATGTGAGTTCAGACCTCAGATTCCCTTCACATCTTTGTTCTCTAGAACTTTTCTTCATTAATTTCCCAAATTTTCTTCATTAGTATTGAAGACAAATATGAGGCCTGTCTCCTCTTGATGGTCTTGGGGAGCTTAATTCAGTCCTTTCAGGTTACACATATATAATTTTTTTTTTTGGTATAAATATATACGTGCTTCTTTTCAGGTGCTGCTAGCAAAGGCATTTGGAATGTGTATTTCACAAAATTAAAAGGGACAGGGAGATAATCAGGGAGGGGAAAAAAATTCCTGTGGGTTTTATGAGGTTTCTGTCACATGGGATTTGATTGCTTCTTTTTATCTATGTAATTTAATTGTTCAGAGTATTATACCTTGCAGCTGTTTTGTGAATCTTTAAGAATGAAAAAGATTTACATTGTTGGTGCTGTGTCTAATTAAAAGTGATTACAGTAATTTCCCTGGAGTGAACTAGCACTGTATATTGTTTCAAGGTCTTTACCAACGGAAAAAGAGAGAGGCAGGAAGACACTTCTTTTCCCCACAAAAGTTTATCAGTAAGAGTTCCTCATGAAGAGCTTTTAACTAAATAACACTGTGATTTTAGCCAGAAATAACACAGCTTGTATAACTTGGGATCCTGGGTGCGTTAAGAAGAGCGTCTCCAGCAGGTCGAGGGAGGTGATCCTGCCCCTCTACTCAGCCCTGCTGAGGCCGCATCTGGAACTTACCAGGCTATTGAATCCCAGAGCACCTAGAGCTTGCTTTAGCACAGCTAATTTCTCCTTGCTTTGAGGGTTGGCTGTGAACACGGTCTCTTCCAGTGCTGTCCGGCTTAGATACCTGTGCAGAAGGAGAAGAACACATACAGTGTTTACAAAGCCAGTGCAGAACTGAATTCATGATGCTAAAGTCTTCTTTCCCCTCCTAACTTAGTAGAAGATGGACACAAACGTACATATCCAAGGCACTTAAGTGCCAACCACACATTGATCTCAGAGTTTTATCTGCCTTTGGAGGGAATGGTATTTTTGGCAGAATGCTCCATATTTCTTTCCTTAAGTTCTTACTGAACTGTACATTTCTCGAATACAGATATTAGCTCCCAGGCTGTACTTGTGACACTGGCTGTCTCCGGACAAAAGCACTTCTGTGCTTGTGCAGAGTCAGGTGACATAATTTCATTTTTGGATCCTGATATTCTCTGCCCATAAAAAGCTCAGAAAAGAAATCCTGAAGGGCTCTTTGTGGCTCCTTGATTCTCAGCTCTAGTCACAACTATAAGCTAAAACTTCAGATTTAATTTATACAACTTGTTCTTGCACTAACAGAGATTCTCCTTCAGAAGGAAGATTTGAGATTTCCTTCTTTAAGCTCCCTCATCAGATCTTATGCACTGGATCCCAAGATCATTTGCTACCTAAACTGCTGAAGGGGTGACAGAGGGGTGACAGGTATACTAAGCGCCTCTTACGCCAAGGTAACACACTGAATAAAGTAGAAAGTGTGGTAAATATATGTACATTTACCTTATGCTGTACTTTATGTACATTAAGCTGCGCCACAGTATACACTGTGATTCAAAAGGAAACAACATAGCACATTGCAACTCCCTCAAAAATAATGATTAGAAGAGAGAGGGGCACCTAGTGCAACAACTAAGAAAAAAACAGAGAGCACCAACATAAAGAGTAGTAACACACAACACAGTAACCAGCAACTAGCCCAGCAGACTATTGAAAAGAGCAACGCAACCCTTACAACAATGTATCGTGACCTGCTTGAAATAACAAAGTTTCTAACTGACATAGAGATTTATGAGGTGTTATGTCATGAAATGCACGGTGTGACTGCAGTGGATTAATACTGGCCTTACTAGTGCAGATTTACCTTGGATTGATATGGGTATAATATATCTCAGAAAGTGGACGGAGAGGGAATGATGGGGAGAAGCACGTGGATGCATAAAGACTCCTTGCGCCCACAGCGCAACTCAATCAGCAAATACTTCAAGTACAAACAAGCCTCACATCACAGTGGCTACAGCCTATGAACACAGGTCCATGACCACCAATGCAAGAGCTCTGCAGTGTTTCTTCTTCAAACAAGAATTTAAGCACATCTTTCAAATTAGTTTGAAGAGATGATTCAGAGTTTATGCCAAATTTATGTTTTGTTACTGTTTTTCTTTCTCTCTCTTCTCTCTCTCTCTCTCTCTCTTTTTTTTTTTTTTTTTTTTTTTTTTTTTAACCTTGTCAAAGAGAGGACAGAATAAAGCTGAAACTGAGCCTGGCTTAGAACCTACTGGTTTAAAGGTTAATTCACCAGAACACTTTCCATAGCTCTGACCTGCAATGTAAGCTTATACCAGTTCAGTGCTGTGCATCATGTGTCCATGTTGCTTCTTTATGCATCATCAGGAGCTTTCCAGTGGCATCTACTCATCTACTCTGTCATCCAAATGTCCTCACTGGAGGAGCTGGAAGCTTATGGCTACTGTTTGCAAAAAAAGACTCCTCACTGGTTCTGGCTAAGGAACTCACTGTCTCTCTCTGCACTGAACAAGAAACACACTTCCCTGTCCCATGAATATGGGATTGCAGACATTTCTTATTTAAGCAATCCCGTTTAATTAGCTGTTTTTCAAGCATAGGTAAAGTGCTAGCGGATATTGGTCTACAAAAGGTCTACAACTACTGCTAATCCATGCCAAAAGAGGCTATGGCATTGCAAAGTGACCCAGAAGGTTTATTCCCCTTGGAGGAAAAAAACAAAAACAAACAAAAAAAGCCATGGTATGAACCAACATGTAGCATGAGGCACTTCCAGCCTTCAGTGCAAGCATTTCCTGCTGAGACGGCAAGGGGCAAACTAGGTACCTGCCAAACCAGATGCCTGTGGCTCCTTCAAACCCAGCCATAAATGGCAGCATCTGCCAGGACATGCCTCTTGGAAGAGAAGTTGACTTTCCCAGTATAAATCTCCTGAAGATCTAATCAGTAGATGTACTGGTCCCCTTGGAAAGGGCTCAATTTGGACATTTTCTAAGGTGCATTTGAATTTAGAATCAAGTCTAAAAGCAATGAGGTTCCTCAACTTCTACAACATATCACAAGGCTCACTCATTTCCAGGCTATTTAATGACTGAAGATCAAAATTGCTTCAACGATGTGCCCATTTAACTGCTGTATGTTTGCAATGTCAAGCATGTTAAGGCTGAAATAATTGCACAAAGCACTTAGATCTACAGAAGGATACTATATAAATTCCAATAAGTGCACAAAATATGCAGTGTAGCAGAGTGAGGGAGAGTGAGTGGAGTGTACATACTATAGGTACAAGCAGTCACATATTATATTTTTCTGATTAATGATCAGCACATTCTAGTTCAGAAACATAGTGACATTTAGACACAAGTAAGAACAAATGTCTTTCTACTTCCCTGCTGATTCCTTCTCACCTTCCTTTCCCCGAAGACCATAAGAAAGTTTTGAGATGTTTAATATTATTGCCTGTCTATTTACACTTACGAGGCAGAGTGCTAAAGGAATTATAATTTGCCGCATCTCCTGTAAAAATAAGAAAGGGGAAAAGGGGTGTCTTATAGGGACTTTTATAGTCTAAATATTCATGTAACAGTCTCACCTTGCTGATATGTCATTGTTCCATAAAACGTAAACTTCTTTTTAATAAGCATAGTTTTTCTCTCATTTACAGAATGTTTTTGTCTTTTGACTTTTGAGTGACCCGCACAGCATTATAATGCTGCTGCTGAAGGGAGATTAAACTGCTTAGAATTTCCAGTGTAACTCACCATGTATCTTTGGGTTATGAGTTTTACATACTTGTTTGCTACCATAAACTAAAATATTACGGTCATCACACATTTTTAGAATCCCATGTAGTTACTAGAGTGTGTCTGATAGTCCCATAAGTTTCCAGCAAAGTTTGGAAAGTCTGGAAGCAAACACAAACCAGACCTAATCACTTCTGACTTCTTTCTTACTGGAAAAAAAAAAAATAGAAAAAAAGATAGTCTACACAAAACACTATTTTACACAACCCAGAAGCATTTTTTTCTAATATTTGATGTATGCAGACTGTGCACTAGAATTACTTATTTTATTAGCTTTATTTGCACGTTTATGTGTGCAAATTCATTTCACAAATGCATCTAATCTCTACTGTACCTTAGAAAAAAATATTCTCAGATTTTGGCTGTAGTTGAACCTTTTAGTTGTAGGTAGCTCCTCTGACAAGCAATGTTTATATCTCTGATGAAAATGATGAATCAACCAATGTAGTTCTAATAATTAACTTTGCTCTACTGGTTGTCTAACCATCTGTTTAAATGATGCCATGTCAACATTTGTACTAGACTAGTATTCCTGGCAGACAGCTTATCAGCACACTGAAAAGTTTTAAAGACGTGATCAGTGACTGTCAATTGCAAAAAGAAATTCATCGATCCACAAAATTTGGTTAATTTAAAAGATAAACTAATGAATAATTATAGTAGACCACAGTAACTTTGAGCAAAACATAATGATGCATTATACAGAGCTAGTTGAAAAATGGAGACTTTTTTTTTCTTTTTTTTCCTAAAAGCCATAATTTGTAGGTTTATAACATTCTCATATCTATCCTAATTTACCAATGGATATAAAAGAATGAGCTATTTAGGAAAAAAAAATCACTGGTGCTAATTTTTATTTATATTGCTCATCATAGTATAATTTTCAGTTATAATTTGAAGGACATAGATCAAGTTTTCATGGAGAAGCATGATTGGTTTGCCCAAGATTATAAAAAGTTACTTATTGTGACATTAAATTTTTCATGCACATATAAGTTGACAAGCATTATGCATATTACCATTCTCATTATAACTCTCACAATTCATTTTTATTATTACACTTACACCTCCATTCAAATTCACAATTTGGTATATAGTTATCAAATACAATGAGGAATTACATAGGAAAAAATATCAGTTTCCTTGAACAATTAAGAGTTTTTCTCACATATGCACATTTCAAAATTCCTTGATTTCTTAACTACTGGTTATAAACTTTTTCTTAAAAAATTAATACAGTCTACTTACTTAGATGATAAAGCAAGTAACAAGGAGCCGAGACCAAAACCAAAAGTTTGACTATCAGTTTGCTCTTCCACCAAAACACAGAAAAACAATATCTGATCTGGACTGAAGGTAAATTAATTTCTTTTTGTTTCTTTTCTATTCTTTTGAATTGCAACCTAATAGCATTTAGTAACAAACAAAGTATTTTGCTTCATTTGACATAAACAAAACATGTCATTTCATTTCATTACAAGGAAAACAAAAGAAAGGAAAGACAAGGAAAACAAAAGAAATGAAAGGCAGGATTCACAAAACAATAATTTCACAAAAGGTGAAAGTGGCTTATTAGAACCTATCTAGAGGGAGAAAAACACACACACACATATACACACACAAAACAAAACAAACCCTCACAAGATTTGCAAATTTGGTAATCATTTGGAAAAGGGGTATCTGTTTTCTCATTACTGATCCACAGTAAAGACCTGCAGCTTCCCTGCTCTTGTGTTAGACAGACCATCTCAAAGCAAGTTCAAAGCATCTAAAGCAGAAGAACATACTAAGCCTTCGTATGTTACATCCTATGTAAGTGCTGCAACTTTCTAGTTTGCTGATAAAAAAGATTCTGGGGCAGAAACTTTTACAGAGCTGAATTCAAGAAGTTTCAGCACCTTTCAGTGTGAGGCTTAAGAATATCAAGGGTTTTCAAAGTTAATATTTTTATTGAGATTTTAAGTCGAGTCAAAACAAAGCCAGAAAAAAAAATCTTTCATGCCATGGGTTTACTCCCCAATCTGGAAAAGCTGGTTCACACTTTAATCACAATCTGATACATCCATAAACTTCCAGACAATAGTTATCAAAGTCTACTGACTGTAGTCATTAGCGCTTCAAAAGATATCTGTGTTGATGTAAGGCACAAAGGATCTTATACGGATATATTTGACCTTATTCTCTCTCTAGCAAAAAAGGCTGAAAATAAAAGATATTTTACACTAATCATCTCTGCAGATGACTACAGTCAGAATTGAGGATCTTTTATTTACTGTTGTCAGGTGAGAAAAAAGACCTTGGAACACACAACTGACCACAAAGAGAGAAGCCAAGGGCTACCACAGGGACCCTGTCATAGCAGACCTCATACCAAAACACTTCCTCAACTCCCAACCACTCTGCATTTGTAAAATCTGACACTTGAAATGTTCAAATATTCTGTAAGAACAATCATTTTATCTATGCAACATACATGTTTCTCACACAAAAGTATATAGTTCATTACAGTATCTGACAGCATAGGTGTCTGAAAGAGGTTACCAGTTTCGGTCCACCTGATCAGAAATTCCCTTTCATCAGGATAGCTAAAGTTGGCTTCCAATTAGGGGTGAAGAGGAAGCTTGTTTTTGCCAGATGGACACTTCTTTTCAGGAGTCTTTCCTGAAGGAAATACATTCTGTCATGAATAATTAAGAGAATTCTTGGTGGGATTACATCATTAAGTGGTTCTAAGTCACTATAAAGACTTAGGATGAAGCTGCATGATGAAAGAAAATGGATTTTTTTTTTTTAAAGTCAACATCTAGCTGTTTGCTAGATCACGAATCCTTTCCTGGTAGAAGCTGAGTACTGTTACATATGAATTCTCTTGTAAAGCTTGCTGGGCCACAGAAGGCTTGATATAAAGGCAATGAAATATAAAGATCAGTTGTTAGTCTTGAAATTTTATTATATCTGATAAGTCAGTGCAATAAGTATTGCTTGGGATATCTCAGATCACAGTTAACCTTTTGAATAAAAATGTTCTGATTATAGGTAAAAAGATTAATTTTCAAATTGCTTATATGCAATTTTTTCATTTAAGGTCTCAGAGTATTCAGAGTCTTCCAGGTTACGCTCAGACTAGAAACAGAAGACGTGTTTAATACAAATATAAAAACAGAAAGGAATGAGGTGATGACTAAGATTATTTAAACTAGTTTTTAGTTAAAGAAAGTGTCTGGAAAAGAAACAAATGAAAACATATTTCTTCAAGGAGCTAAGGCAAACATGAATGAGTACTGTCAAGATACAATTCAATTAAGAACAAATAAAAAGTAGAACATATCAATAATTGAAAGTATAGACTTAAGGCAGGCAACACTGGCTAGGTCATGGATCTTCAGAAAAGAATGTATCACAAACCAAATGGGAGGCCCTACATCATAATATTGCAAAAAAAGTAATAATCAAAAAAGCAATCATAATATTAACATCCTTATTTACATATCCCAGTACTACAGCAATAAAACACTTTACTCAAGCTTCAGCTAGACTATTCCATCAATCTTGGAATCTCATTTCAGAGGAAATAGGTACAGTTATAGAAAATGTAGGTGCAAGCAATTAGAAATACATCAGCAAATATAACCTAAAGCAAAAGAGTAGGCTTTTTGTAGTCTATTTAAGACTAAGAGAAGATAATTCAAAAAGGTAGAGTTCTACAGTTCCTTGAATATGTTGGGTCCAAAAGCACAGACATAGAAAGATCACTGATTCATGCAGAATGTGCAAAACATTTATTGCCCAGATACAAGATGAGTTTAAGCCAAATTATCTTGATGCTGTTGCTGGCTGGAATTTCTCCACCAAAAATAACTAAGTGAAGATAGAACTTTTATTTTGAAAAATTCTACTGCGCTCCCAGGTAAGCACACTGAAAGAGGGCAGCAGGATGCAGTACACAAAATGAGCTCATCTTAGATGTTAGATTTATGTTGGGTAAACTGGAAGAAAGATGTGGCTGAGTGACTACAGAAAGTTTGTTTATTCCAAATATCATCCTGAGGCAGAAATCTGCAAGTTTCAAGATCCAAGAAGGATAAATTTCCTTCCTGGTAAGAACAAGGAGAATGAATGGGAAAGCAGCTAAAACAGTCCTAATATTAGCTTAAGAATCAGTATATTATCTCTTCCTTTTCTGTGGCTATTGCAACAGATTTTCAAAGAACCTGCCTGTTTGTACAACAGACAGTGTGTCTTGATGCAGAGTTGGATCAATTCTCTGCAGAACTCTTTCAAACCAAGAGTAAAATAACATGGGATTTGTTTTTTCTCTTTATATTTTCAGTAATGAAGGAACAAAATGCCTAAGAAGGGTTGAATGCCATAGTTTGTTTTTTCTCAGATACATCAGGGTAACTGGTAACTGACTTGCCTTAGCTTAACTCTAGAAAAACAGAAAAAAATCAATTCTTGTGCTAGCATGATTGCTCATACTACCTAATATATTTATTTTGTTAAAAGAAAATCTAGATAAACAGGTGAAGAATTTTCAGACAGAAGCAACTAAGAGTAAATAAATAATTAACAAAATGCAGGATTTGGAATAATAATTTTTCAATATAAATAATTGCAGATGATGTTAAAATTCAGAAATCTTGCATTTTGTATGCAAATTCTTATTTCTCTTGTGAAACAACTTATTAAAAAGCTTTCTACACTCATTCACAATTTGAAATAGCTGCCAAAACCATCTCCTCATACACTCTACTTGTTACTGAATATCATGCTGGAATCATGTGAAAATCTCTGTCATTGTTATCCAGAAGTACTCTGCACTGTCCTGTTGAAGAAATCTGGAATCCAGAAACGAAGTAATGCTGTTTTAAAATATCATTTTGAAATATAGACATGATTTTCCTCAAAATTCTCCTAACATGCAGATTTTCTTTCTTTTTTTATAATTCTGTTGTAGTTAGAAGTAAATTTTTTATTGCCTGCTTTGCACTAGCCGTTCTATAAGTGCATGTTTTATGATCCACATGGACATAACTTTTATTCGCACCTATCTTTGGATAATATCTATAAAATAAAACCAGTACGGACTGGTCCTTTCTTATTAAGAAGTCTTTGATGTTCGTTGATTGATTCTTTATTGCTAGAAAATTCTCAAGAGAGCCAGTGTCACAGGAGAGTAAAAGTAGTATTTCATAACCCGGTGGTAGCTCTAGCACTGTCAGTATTCATGTTTTGGATGTCATTTAATGTGACACTGTGTTAAGAAGCACTGATTAAGAAGCTAAATCCCTTCCTTTCCCTTATTAGTGCTGCCCAACGAAGCATATGCCTGCACAGTCATGTGAAATGTTTGTGGCTTTTGCCTGTGCAGCCCATGTCTTTCCTTCCTATTCAACTCAGGATAGTCACCCTGATTAAACACAACGGTCATCACTGAAAATACAACATTATCAGTTCAGTTATTTTTACTTTAAGCTAAGGGGACACTATATCACTGCAACACGTAAGTATATATCTAAGCCTGCTATTGTGTATAAGTATATGGCAAATCAAGGGAAAATACAACCTTTTATACAACCAGTTCTCTAAAAATGAGGACTGTTTATTGTCTTCCTTTGAATATTTGTGGAACGTTTCTCTAAAATATATCGAATTTTGCTACAAGGCGACCTATTCCCATGCCTATATGCTAAATCCAAGAGCTGAGCAAGGTAGAAGTAACCATTTAATTTAAGGACAGTTTTGCCAGACTGAGAATGAATGACATCGTGTTTACATATATTTTGAAAAATGCTTTTAAAATTACTGTGTTCATGGGTATTGAGAGTATAAATATAGGACACATTTAAAAGATAAGCACACATAATAATCCCTACTACATCTCTGAAGTCACATAATAAGACATTACAACAAACATTTTTAATTCTTTAGATCTGTCATGTGAATATGAGAGGTCGATGTTAGTGGGCAAAAGCTGCCTTGCACTTAGCACTGTTTGGTATGTAAACAGAACCGAGATAAGGACAAAACAAAACAGTTGACATCAATGAAGCCAACAACATCTATAGAACATGATAATGAATAGCTACTGGCTTTTTCTTTGAGAGAAAAGGAGCATATTTTGCTGCCTTTTTTACCTGTGTCTTCAGTGTTTAAACCTATCCCAAACAGAGCAAATTTTATATCTTTTGACCCATGTCATGCAGTAGTACTGAACTGAAATTGCTGCCAGCCATTTAGGCACACAGATCTCTGCTCATGACTAGACCAGTAAGACACCAAAAATTGCTTTTTAAAGATAAGAAAAACTGTTAATGTCAGTCAAGGAAGTAAGAGTACACTATTAGTAAATTAAACATTGCAGACAGCTTTCATGATAGCCAGATCAGAGGTCTTGCTTTTATTTTTCTAAACTAAGGAAATCACGTGCTACAGTATGTCTTAAGTAAACTGCATTTAGTACAAAAAGCTTATATTAGCCATTGCACTGTTCTGTATACTGTTTGGCATTGATGTTTGGCATTGATGTTTGCAGAATATAAAATCTTAAATGGCTCTGTATGTAGTGTACCTATATTGCAAAGCGTACAATAACTTTTACATTTATCATCATATGCATCATTTATCTGGCAGCAGATACACTCAAATGGTAAATGAAGAAGTACATCATAGTCTCTATTCTCAAAAGGACAAATGTTTTTAGGCTAAACTTAAGATTTTTTCTTTTTAATTGCACGGATTCCTGTAGAATATATTTAATTTGCAAACTCTAGCCTTTTGTTCCTAAAATCACACATAAAAATGTACATGGTAAATAACAATGTAAATCTAGGATAATTCCATCAAAGAAAAAAATGAATGCATGACAGCAATGACTCAAAATAGGATTTTTCATACCTTGGGTGACCTTAAAAGAAATAATAAAGGCAGCATATGTCATAGTGCACATTTCTCCTACTCACATTATTTTATCTGGAACCTTACCAGAAAAATTTTCAAGTCAAACATACATTAAATAACAAGCATAATGAAAATAATAATAAAAGAGTAGGAAGCATTGAGCATGTCTGAATATGCAAAGTCAGTTTGCCTACAAGTGAAAACAGGTTCAGTCAGTGTCCCGAAATATGTTTGAACTTTGCTCCTACAACCAGGAGTAATTTGGTATTTCTGAGTTCATACTTACTTCAGCACAAGTTTCCAGGTAGATGGCATTAAGTTTACAAGCCTCAAGGAATTTTTCCATCAACATTGACTACTTTTTAAATGATGATTCATGAAATAAAGCTTATTGGGTTAAGATCGAAAAGTTAAAAAGTGCTTTGGTGCCTTCCTATATCTTTCTTCACTAATCACTTAAGACATTGCTAATACTCCAAACCAATTTCACATAACAGCTGACTGTAGTGGATTAGTTTCTGATCAGCTGATGTAAGAGATGCCCTCTTCTTCTTGTTTATGCAGGTATAGTGTGTGCTTTCAAAAATGTACAGTAAACAAATAATTCTGTACGAGTTAAAGTCCTTTAACTTTACAAACAAAAAATTGAATGACCCAAAATCACTGGTAACATTTGAAATATACATATTATTTACACCAGAATCAGGCATAAGACCTTTTTTTTTTTTTTTTAAGAGGCAGTGGTAAATCACAAAAACAGCTCTCTCCTGAGGCTAAGAAAATCTCATGCAATGCATGAATATGATTTGGTGTAGCACGAAACATAACTGACTTGCTCTACAAAGCAAGGCTTCTTCTTTCTGATTTAAATGTAGTAAGTAAATATGTATGTATAAACTTAGGCATCTGTTTAGTGTTTAGCAATCAGGCATCCTATATCACTAGTGGACACTATCTCAATGTTAGGAGCTTTTTTTTTAAAAAAAGGGGATTTCAACAAGCCTGTTTAAGTTACATGTTGCCCTCTCATGTTCAGCAAGATTGTCCCTGACAGAGGACAGGTAATTTTTTCCAGGCGACCAGCACTGGTCTCATCTCAAATGAATAACACAGATCATGAAACTTGTATCAATGCACCACAGTCAAAACAAACCCTGCAGTTCCTACATATGCTGAATATACTACAATAACAAGTTGGCAGACTTTTATTCATTTACAATTTGGTTATGTTAATAGTTTATGAAATTTAAAACAGATATTAAAAGGTAACAGCATTTCTCATAAGTCATAAATTACATTTCTCTCTAACTACTCTTAAAAATCACAGAATCACAGAATGGTTAAGGTTGGAAGGGACCTCTAGAGATCGTCTAGTCCAACTCCTCTGCTCCAGCAGGGACACCTAGAGCATAGGGTACAGGGTGATGTCCAGGTTTTGAAGATCTCCAGAGAAGGAGACTCCACAACCTCTCTGGGCAGCCTGTTGCAGGGCTCTGTCACCCCCACAGTATAGAAATTCTTCCTCACTTGGAGATGGAATGTCCTGTGTTTCAATTTACATCCGTTACCCTTCATCCTGTCACCAGCCAGCATGGAGAAGAGCCTGGCCCCATCCTCCCTACGATCACCTACCAAGTACTTGAACATATTGATCAAATCTCCTCTCAGTCTTCTCTTCTCCAGGCTAAACAGGCCCATCTCACTTAGTCTTTCCTCATATGATAGATGCTCCAGCCCCTTAATCATCTTCATGGCTCTATGCTGCACCCTCTCTAGAAGCTCAATGTCCTTCTTGTTCTGGGGAGCCCAGAACTGCACCCAATACTCCAGGTGCGGCCTCACCAGAGCTGAGTAGAGGGGCAGGATCCCCTTCCTTGACCTGCTGGCAATGCTTCTCCAGGCCAGGATCCGGATCATTGGCCTTCTTGGCCACAAGGGCACATTTGTGACTCATGGTCAACCTGTTGTCAACCAAGACTCCCAAATCCCTCTCCACGCAGCTGCTTTCCAGCAGGTCAACCCCTAATTTGTACTGGTGTCTGAGGTTATTCCTCCTCAGGTGCAGGACCCTGCACTGCTTGTTGAACCTCATGAGGTTCCTCTCTGCCCAACTCTCCATCCTGTCCAGGTCCCTCTGAATGGCAGCACAGCCCTCGGGAGTCTCGGCCACTCCTCCCAGTTTTGTATAATCTGCAAACTTGCTGAAGGTGCACTCTGTGCCCTCGTCCCAGTCATT
Organism: Tinamus guttatus; assembly: GCF_059628265.1. NCBI lineage: Eukaryota > Metazoa > Chordata > Aves > Tinamiformes > Tinamidae > Tinamus > Tinamus guttatus. The sequence goes on along the minus strand of NW_028288581.1, from coordinate 966,642 downwards.
GATGAACAAGTTGAACAGCACTGGGCCCAGTACTGACCCTTGTGGGACACCACTGGCCACAGGCCTCCAACCAGACTCGGCCCCATTTATCACCACCCTCTGGGTTCTGCCATTCAGCCAGTCCTCAATCCACTTCACCGTCTGTTCATCCAGTCCACGCTTCCAGAGCTTCCCTATGAGGATGTTATGGGAGACTGTGTTGGAAGCCTTGCTGAAATCAAGGTAGACAACATCCACGGCTCTCCCATCGTCTATCCAGCTGGTCACCTCATTGTAGAAGGCTCTCAGGTTCGTCAGACATGACTTCCCCTTGGTGAATCCAGGCTGACTACTCCTGATCACCTTCTTTTTTTTGACATGCCTGGAGATGGTCTCTGGGATGAGCTGCTCCATCACCTTTCCAGGGACAGAGGTGAGGCTGACCAGCCTGTATTTTCCCGGCTCCTCCCTCTTGTCTTTTTTGAAGACTGGAATGACATTGGTTTCTTCCAGTCCTCTGACACCTCCCCTGCCCTCCATGACCTCTGGAAGATGATATAGAGCGGCTGAGCAATAACCCCGATACACTTTGTCAAATGGTATTTGTATATTGTTCAGGTGCCCTTTTCTGTCGATCTCATCAACAGAAAAATTCTACTAAGCTCTTTATTTTAGAGGATTCTTGATTTACATAATTCTTTGTGCAAACTGGATTCAATCTAATAAGTTTTCTCAGCCATATTACTAAAGAAATGATGAATCTGCCAATTGGATAAGCAGAGGCCTTGATAGCATAAACAGGTCATTGACCAAAATGGTGCGTTAGGAAGTACAAACCCAAGATAAAAATATTTTGAATTCCTCCCAGCTAGCTTTTCCCAGTATGTGTCCTTGTCTGATTCAGACTTCTGATTGCACAAATCTTAAAAAAAAAAAATCCACTTATTTCCATGCTAAGGTAGGCTAATGCATGTATGAAAATCATTAAGTATGCCAGAAAAACCTGACTTTTCTAAATCTCTTTCTGAATCTGAATCTGAATTTCTGAATCTGAATAAAATATGATTTTTTAAAAAATTTATTTTTAATTCTGCTATGAGTCACCAAGTACATCGTTTTATATGTTTTACATTGTATTGAACTAAGCTGTAGCAATAACACTTTGTGCTGTGATTCCAAGGGATGTGTCACACAACTAGAGATAAACAGATCTACACATAGAATAAAGAAATTTGAAAGACCATCTGGGTGATGGTGATGCAGTTCATGATATTCCTGGACTGTTCTGTCCTGTATTATATTGCATAAAATCATCTCAGAAGGCATGACTGATGGAGCTTTCATTTTTAGAAGCCATACAACACTCAGATCCTAACAACTTCTGTCCATTAGCACTCTCCTAACATGATCACAAGAAATGGATTGGTTACATGCAGGCCTTAGACAAAATTCAACTTAAGTAATGAAATTTCAGCTATAAAAAATCCATGTGCAATTTCAGCAGGAATCAAAGGAACACTGTGAATGGCACCAAACTGACACAATCAGATTTAGCATCAGTGTTGAGGTCATTTTTTGAGGTATGATTAATGAAAGAACTAAGAGAAGAAAACCATGCTAAGCTTTCAGCTGACCTTGTCTGACTTTCCCAGAGAGAGTTGGTTAGAGTAACAGTAAAGTTATTCCAGTGCAATCAAAAGAATCAAGTTGGCTCAGGGAGCTCAGATAATAAGTTCAAATAATAGTGAGAGGTGTCATCTCTCTTAGATCTACCATTAAGTGGAGATGAGCTAGGTTTAATGACAGGGACTTCTGCCTGCCAATAACAAATTCTTAAATGACCCATTCCTGACTGGAAATTCATCTGCAGTAATTGTATCGGGATGATTTTAAGAGTGACTTTTGAAATATAAATTGCAGAACTATATTATCACTCTAGATTTATGCAATGTAAGAGCTAAGTGGTTTCAGGAGCTGAATCCACTGAATCTCCCCCCACATATGAGATGATTAGCATCCTAGTAAAGTGCAGAGACATATTTTGTACTTAAACTAAAAGCCAAATGAGTTCCTCTACCATTTTTATAAGTGAGTAATCACATCTAGTTTTAAGCTGCCGTTTCTACAGCAATTTCACCCCCTTGGAGCTACATCTATATTCAGTCTGACATGAAATACTGTTGGGCTACCTAAACAGTCAGAGTTTAATTTCTTCAACAGAGGATCAAATTTAGCCACTGGATATATGTAAGTGCCACAGACCTAATAAGTCTTTTTCTTTCACAAAAGGTTGAAATTTGCCCAGAAAATCTAAGGAAAGATTCCCATCAGCAGAATTAACAACAAACTGGAAAGTCACTTGGTTCATATTGCATTTATTTTTATATTTTGCTTTCTCTATTTCAGCCAACTTATTCTAGACATTTTTTCATTATAGGTTTAGTTTTCTGTTAAAACTAAGGCTAATGCATGTTCTGCTGTCAGTGGACTTGAATATACTGTATACTATAGGTCCTGAGGGTTCTGAGCAGATGTCTTTTCTTAAAAAACAAATACCAATAAATAAATAAATAAATAAATAAAAGAAGAGCTTAGTTACCGAGTTTGTTTCTCTCTTGGATTAAACAGATTTCTTCTTTTTTTTCCTGCCTCCCTCTCTTTATCTTTCATGCCACGGGCATTCTACTCTTATTTTCTGCATGTGTTTCCCTATCATGCTTACCCCAAGAGAAAGGAGAGAAATAAAGCCTCTCTCAATCAAATAAATAGCAAATGATATCATGCCAGGTCAAATGAAATAAATCCAAGTTTGCAGTTTAAAACTAAACATGCAGAAATAAACGGAGTAGAGCTATAAAAGGAACTACTACATGAATAGGAATCGACATACAAAAATCAAACAAGTTTTATGTGATCGGATATTATTTTCTGTTCTGAACAGTCTACTGGCACCAACAGAATGCAAAACACTAAAGATTACCAGTTATCTGACTCCTCTAGGATAATACAGCAGAAAGGGTGCAATATGTACCCCCCTATAAATGCAAATTATTCCTGATAAAGCATGACGTTTGTTTATTTATACATAGTTAGTTCTGTATCTTCAGCTTGTTAGAACTGTAAGGAACAGAAAAGCAGTTGCTGAAAAGAGAAGTAACACTAATAAATGATTTCTCTACCTCTGGGAGTCTGTCAGTGGAGTGCTTCACATTCTCTGCCACTATTCAATCAATATGTATGAAGAATAATACAATGAAGAGTGGATTGTTAACATCAGATGAAGCAATATACCCAAAGGAATATGAGTTTCACATTTATACTCTCAAACAAAGAAGAATTCTACAGCATTTTTTCTGAAAGCCAGTCAAATAATAAGTCCATCTGGGATCTAAGACAAAGACACTGCACTAAGTTTCAGGCTTATTTTATTATCCTTTCTTTGTTAAATAAAGATTTTTCTTGGAATTCATATAAATTAATCATTATCAAATGCTGCTGGAGTTATATTTTCTTATCGGCTTCTTTGGGAAAAAGCAGTAATGACAGCAACTATCAGAACTGAAATTAATTAATAAATTAAACATCAAAATCCAAAGGTACGGCATCTGTGCTTTCAAGAAGAAAAGTACTATTTTGAATATCTTGACACGTAATTAGAGCGTATTGAGCATATGTGTGTGTGTGTATAACTACCCTGGATTTCAGGAAGAACCACTATAAACAACTGCCAAGTCATACACTCAAAACAGATTTGCCTACATTATTGTGAAGTAATGTTAACAGCACGGACATGTACTTTATGCCTGAGGTATAGGTATGTGCAGATAGAGAGAAATCTAACTGATTAATTTGCAAAAGCAAATACATTAACCAAAATAATATTTCAGTTTTGTTTGAAAACCTGAGCTGGGATTGCTATTTCATGTCCTTTATTTGCAATGCTAGCTCCTAATAATACATCTTGTAGGATGTAACTATCAGTAAATACATCACACAAAGAGGGAATTTAACACAAAGAAAATTTAGCTGATTTCCAGGTAAATATTAACTTTAACCCTGAATACCAGACACTACCATGAGTTATTTGTTGAATATTTAAGGACAAAGTGATAATCTTAGGGGAAAATTGCTAGTCTGCACAATTCAGTCATACAACTGCCTATTAAAATAAATAATTTGTTAGTTATAGAGTAATAAACTGCTTAAAGTTCCATTTCATTTACATTAAAATTTAAGAAATTGTTGACCTTAGCTGTTGAGTTTAGCTGAAAAGAAGTGTAGTAAACGAATAAGAAAGAAAAAAAAAAGAGAGAGAAGTATTAAATCTTCAAGTAACTGCTTAGAAAAGTCAGTATTGGATGGAAAAATCCCATAAACATTGTTAAAATTTCTATTCTTTAAGATGTAAGATACAGCTAAAAATACCTACTGGAAAATTCAGATCAGATTTTATCACATTTAGATAAAATAGTTTTGATCAATCACTAGCTTTATAGACTTTATAACAAGAAGATAGTCCTGAAAATAAAATATAAGATTTCCCAGTGTCCATCCCCAACAAAAACAAGAGTGTTAATCATGATTATTACCATGCTGCATAACAAAAAAATCACATATATCAGCCATTTACTGGCACTGACACTCAGCTCTTCCTTTGAAGTGAAAAGAACAACACAGATGCTTAAAGATCATGCTCCAAGAGAATAATGGAGCCTGAATTTCAAAGAAGGAATACAGCAAAAAAAGAGAGCTGAGGAAAAAAAAAAAAAAAAACACGCTCATTTTGGTTTGATTCATCTTTATTTCTGGGGAACAAAAAAGAGTAAAATAAGCTGGAAAATCCCATGAACCCTATTTATTCAGAATATATACATTAATGAAAAAAAACAAAGGAAAAATAAAAAGGCAAGAGTACCAGAGTGCATAGTAATGAATGCTACCAGCTGAAGTTTTAGAGGGCATGGAAAAACACATTAAAAGGAATAATGTGAAAGTATATTTTCTGGAATATGCAAATATTACACATCCAGAACAGAAAATTCAACCTCCAAAAATATCAGCAAAGAAAAACTAGGCTTCAGAAAATTCTGGGTAAATATGGGAAAAGGCCATACACCAAAAAAAGTTAACCAAAAAAAAGATAAAAAAAAGGAAAATACAATAGAGAAGATTGAGGCTGTTCTTTTGATGTTAAAACGATTGCAGCTTACGTAGACATATAGTTCACTGAAGCAAGTTTCAACCTGCTTCAGACACTCATACAAATACATCTGCTTCTCTCCCCATTAGCTTTCTAATAACTATCTGGTGCAGTTTAGCTGTCAGACTTCACCAGCATTTAAGTAAATGGAATTGCTTCATTCCTACTGTTCATATTATTACACAGAATTATCTACAGATTTTGTCCTCAAAATAGTATGGCTGGTTGTGATTCATATTTCCACCGTAGGAAACGACAAAATGAGGATAGTTAGAAAATAAAAGTTCGCAGCTATGGCTTTACATTATACATCTGACATGTAAGTAAAACATATCATGATGACTTAAATAATTGATTCAAATTTATAATTTAAATGTTGTTTGATTCTATGTAGTTAAAATTCCTTTGTTTTTACCTAGGACTTCATCCATATTTACTTCGTGTACTAAAATGAACTCCAGACGAATTCCAAAAAAAATTTAAAATGGTAATTAAAGTAAGGGGATAAAGTTATCCAACTCTGATGTAGGCCTTGCTACAGCATAAAAAGGAAAAATACTGATACAGTTTTGAAGAATGTCTGACTATTCTGACTTCTCAACATGAGACAAAAAAGAAACATTAGACTTCCAGGTGTTTGAATTCTTCCAACTGTGATCATAAAAACTGAATAAAACAAAAAATAATAAATTTCTTCTGAAAAATCTTAGTCCGAGTACAACAGAGGCTGTTGTAAAAAAGAGTACAAACTTTAGCAGTATTTGTCCCTGTGTAGGAAGGCAAAGGAAATAGATAGATGAAATAAACACCATCACGAAAACAAATATTTCTAAAGTGTTGTTAATTGTCTTGCCTATAAAGCAACAACTAATGACAGCCAACAAAATCATTGGAAAATAATTCAGATTTCGGTTTTCATTTAGTTCTCTGGAATACAGTAACCTTGAAGTATAGTTTATCTCATTAATTTGTTCCAGTTCCCCATACATTGTGAGGAGCTACATTTATCAGCCTAATGAAGGCAAACAATGCTTGTAGGTAGTTGGAAAGTGTTGCAGATGGTCAGTCTCGTTTCAGAAAAATCTGTATTTCAACTCTAAACCTTACAGCTGGTGTCCATAACATTCATAAGCAGAAAAAAAAAAAAAAGAAAAATAAAAGAAAAATAAAGAAAAAAAAAGATAGAATTTTATGATATTAAGACAGGAAATTCAATTTAGCTTTATAATAACTTTCAGATTACTCCAGAATTACTTTTGGCAAAGTAATTTTTTTTTTTTGAGAATGATGTCTGTATAGAAATTTGAAAATTAACTTTCTGTTCAGCATTCAATGCTGAAGAAGTATGTTGGAGCGGAAAAATGACAAGATGATGTGATTTCAGACGATGCCTTTAAGAATCATCCATTTAAAGACACCCAGTCTTTTAAAATTGTTATCTTTTATAATATATCAGGTGCACTTCTATTTTTTTCAAGTTCTTACACCACCCTTCTAAGAAATGAACAATGCTAAGTATAGGAAAATGAACATAAAAAAAGTGAGTGATAAGTGAGCTGTATGATTTAAAGTAAGATAAAAAACAGTTTGGTAAAGGACAAAAAGAAGTGGGAGATTGATTCAGTCTTTTCCTTTTATTCATCCACATTTTCAGTAAGAACCTAAATGTCAAAAGATTCAGGGTGAAAAAAAATTGCAGGGGTGACAGACAAACTTCATTTTTTTAGCTTAATAGTTGTCACAACAATAGCTGCCACAAGAAAGAATGTACTGGTAGTGTTAATTAAACACAAGTTTAGAGGGAAAATTTCAAAGAAAAAAAAATATATTAAAGAGAATCTACATATGCAAAGAGAGCAATTAAATGAGGGCACTGAATATTTAGCAGTGGTTTGCTAATGTGGGGAAACAGATTAGCTATTCATTAGCACTCATTAGAAATTGATGAAGAATGATTTATGCTACTGTTAGACCTTGCATGAACCCTGCCTCAAGGGTTTAGCTGCCTGGGCTACGCAAGAAGCCTTCTCGGAGTCCACTTGGCTCCAGAGCACTCATGTCTGCGCCTGTCCCCCTCTCCACAGCCCTACCTGGCTACTGTGGTTCATGTTGGACCTGGTAACAGCACCTGGACCAGCTCTGCTGGGTGTTGGAGTCTGCACACTGGCAGGTGATGGTCCTCCCTGCCTCACTTGTTGTTCCCCGTGGCTCCCATCCTGTGTGGGCAGCTGCTAGCCCAGCTGTTCTTTGGCTGTTACACCAAATTTCCTAAATCCCTGGAATCATCTGGTAGAAACTCACAACTTGGAGAAGGCTCAAGAGAACTGTTCCTAGCATTTTATTTATTTAATTTTTTTTAAGGTTTAAAGATTGAGACAGTGTGAGTTCCCTAGATGTGTCTGAAAATCATATAAATAAAAAGAAAAGTTGGAATGAGAGGCTACTATTTCCCCAGAAGAAGTAGGAAGAGGTGTCAGGCAAGAATACTTGGAACAATCTGACCTTCATGGCCATTCAGCTGCGATGTTGATAAGCCTGGTATCTCCTATGACAACTTCCCATCTGCCCATGCCCTAACCCCCACAAAGGAAAAGCAAAACACCCCTAAGGAACTTCGAATTCTGGTCTTTACTTTCATCCTAATCTTAAATACCATGCTGTTTAAATGCTACTTTTCTGATTCTCAGGAGGCTTATTCTGTGAGTCGGCTTTTAAAGCAACGTTGATCCTCAACTGTTAAAGGTAATAGATCTTCAGCACTTCTTCAGTGAAGTGAGACTGAGAATTTTGATACAACTAACTTATGGTGAAAGTGATTCTTGACACGCAAGATCTGTAAGCACTTTGGAAATGTGATGTAACTTGGTACTTCATGCAGAAGTGATTATTCCAACAGGATCTATCACCTATGGGAAAATTTCATGTCGCCCTTCCAGATGTAGCTATTTCATCCACAATATTTGGATCCAATTTTGTAAGGTAGGTTTTAATACCTGTTTGGATTTCACTCTAATCATCAGATAGAGATATCTGCAACAGGCAGCTAATGAAGCAAAGGGATCAAAATGGTATTCAGTAACCACCCAATTAATTGTTACAGGTGCAGCTGAGTTTTGTGTGGGTAGTGAAAGCTCACCTCAAAAATAAATAACTATGAGAAAAAAAAAGGTGGGGGGGGCATCAGGTCAGAACATAAAGAAAAAGAACATCAGAGGGCTAGAACATGCTTAAAATTCTGTTTTTCTCCAAATATGTAGACTAATTAAAAATATAACCTTTCTCTACAAATTAGCATTATATTTTTAGACTGTAACAGCTATGTTTGTAAGCAAACAACACAGCTATGGAAAATTGGCTAGTTGTTTTCAAGAAGAGTACTTCTCTCTGTTGCATGTTAAATGAAAAAAAAAATCAAACAACTAGAAATCAAAAAAATGATATCCAAAGATAAAAGGAAGGAAAAAGAGAAACAGAGAAAACATGGGAACATGCAGTGTCATCCTGCTTTTATATCTATAGCAGCTAGAAAACAAAGAAGCTTCTCCTAAGTACAGCAAATTGGGGAAAGTTTGGGTAAGTGGCCTCTCAGTGCTGAAAATTTCTTGTGCGTGAGGGAGATGCTTTCATCTCCGAAGTGGGGATCCATATGGATGATCCTAGAATAATAACTATTTTGTATCACACTGTTAGAACTTATTAGAAAAGATGATGACTGAATATATATATATAAAAGTCAGACATGAAAGGGTTTACAGTTAATGTGTCTGAAAAGATATCTACTCGTCTCTTTTCTACACCATTCGCTTCCCTTCATTGTATTCTCTAGGTCCTCTTTGACCACCACATTTCATCATTACATTCAGAAATTATATTCTCAGTGATCAAGAAAAGAGGTCCTGATCAATTCAGATTTAATAAGCAATTAAATCACTTCACTGAAATTCCTTATACATGAAATTAATGGAAAAATTTCTCACTGTCAGTGTACAGGGTATCTGCACCAATAAGCTGTAAAAGGAGACACACGATTTAGGCCAATGCTGTGAACTGACCTATCTTTAAATAAGAATCACATTACATCTAAAGGGCAGCAGAAACAGCGCAGGTAGGCAGAGAAAACCCCACAGTGCACATTGTTCTGTTGGAAGAAGGCAAGTATTACACACCTGGGAACAGCAGCCTGAAAATCAACACAAAATGCAATTCCCAACCACAGTCCAACTCTTGCATGTTCATTTTGTGCATTTACATTTTCCCCAGTTGAACGATTGAAGTTCATTTTTGAATAATACAGCTTATATACAAACAGTCTGTTTCAAAGTATGGATGTAGGGTGACAGAGTTCTGACATTATAAGGTGAGGACTAAAAATGCCTATCTGTAAGCATCATCTTGCAGCAGTCAGACCATTGCATCACTTTGTCTAGGCTACTAACCCCACAACAGTGCAATCAGTTAGGACAACTAGAAACTGTTTAAACTGAAAACAGTGACATTGAGTTGACCAAGTTGCCAAACTCACCATCTCTTCTGAAAACATTTCCTGTATTGAAGCAGTTTGAAGCTGTGTTACCAATACACAAACATAAGGATGCTTTTAAATGGCAATACCTATGTACTGAAATTTATATAAACTGTAATATAAAGTTTACCAAGATATTGTTATAGCTTTGAAATGTTAACGCTAATGTGAAGTAAATAGCCCAAAATAATAAAAGCAGGGTTCCCATTCTTTCCGTCATTTTTTTTCCCACATTTTTTTTTCTCTGACTTTCTAATCTTTCCGGTCATCCTTCTTCAACTCTGTTGAAGAGCTTTACAAGCTCATCTTTTGCCACTGTCATTTTCTCAAGACTCTCACTTCAGTTGTGAAATTCATCAGGATAGCAGTACATATTGTAACTCTGAGACTAAACTTCACATGCCAGAAGAGCAATGCTTGGAGAAATTTTAATGATTACAGCAGCCAAAAAATCAAATGAAAACCAACAACATATCTTAGAAATATTAGAAATTTCAAGATATATTGTTGGTTTGCACTTGATTTTTTTGGCAAGTATTACTTGCCATCTTTAAAATAACAAAAATTCTGCATATCTTTTGAAATATGCAATGTGAAAGGATGGAAATTTCAGTCTATGATCTGATGACAAAATCAGTTCCTAAATGCAGAGCAGGAGTTGCTGACAGTCAAAAAGCTTTGACTTGCCTTGTCAAGACTCTATGTCCTTTTCTGATGTGCACCCCTCTGCTTGGTCATGAAAACTGGTATTAACTTTCCCCAATTCCTCCACCCTTACCCATCATGATCCACATGCAGATTTGGTGGGAAACTTACTGATTCTGATTCCTTCCCACATAGTTTTAATTACTCTCAAGATCCAGGCTCAGCAGAAAGTGGTCATCTGTTTGTCTTCGTACACTACCTTAAGAGTCATCATATTTGCAAGCAAATCCTTTTACATTTCTGAGCTCAACCTCCTTCCAGGATGGCATCAAACACCACAAAACTACAACCTACTGTCCTAGAGATTGGGGTGAAAGCCCAGCTTTACCGAAATTCTCTGTGAGTGCAATGGGATGGAACTTCTCCTCTTATTTACACTAATTGTTAATGCTGAATTAACTGCTTAGCATGTGAGCAACTTCCCACCTTTCATAACATATAGCATAACAATAATTAACATTATGTGCTTGTGCAATCAAAATGACAAAAATAGGTGTGTAGGCTTATTAAGACAGATCGATTTTATGGTGCTATATTGAACTACTTAAATAGGAACAGAAAAAATATCAAAAAACAGTTGGGCATGAACAAACTACAGTTTCAAAAGGGCTGTTATCTAATTACATTTGCTTGAGGAGTCAAGATTACACTTGTTTAAAGAAAACATGACAAATTCAGTTATTGGTCTTACCAGAATGATATGATCTCAACAAAATTTGACTAAGCCTGAAATCATTAATTGATAACAGAGGCCAAGTCCTGCCTTCCTGATTTATGCATATGTTTAATGCAGTAAAAATTCACCCCTTTCAACTGTTCAGTTCTATCAACCAACACCAATCTGGTCCACTGAACTATTACACTTTAGACAAAGAAATATTTGGCCCAAACTCTGTCAACAATACAAGATACAATCTACCCTACTAAAGCAAAGCTTTATTGATAAAAGCAACTTTATGCAAACCCTCAGCTATAAATTACCTCTAAAGCTTTGGCACTGCAGCATATAGTCATCTATGTAGAAACACTATTCTGTTCTTTTTGGAAGCTTATCAGATATCTTATCAGATAAAGCTTTGTTCATGTGAATCTAATTATTCAAGCTTTTCCTATGTTCTTTCTTGTTGGAGCTTCTCTCAAAATGACTTCAAACTGTTTCATTTTCTGAATAAGCTGAGGGATTCCAAACAACTTGTGCTAAAAGAGAAATAAATTAATGATCTGGAGCTCACAATCCTTTTGGTCTTCAAAGGACTTAAAATATAATATTTAACTCTCTCTTTCCCTCTTTGAAGTGGGTCATGTTAGTAAAGCAACTTAGCCTCAGGTTTCTTCAAAGTTAGTGCCTGATAATATTCTGCCTGGAACTGTGGCAAATTATTTACATATCAGAAGTGTTAACAGCTTAATACATTAGCAAACAACACCATTCTAAAGATTTCTGCTTAAGAAGCAATCAGAATCATGCAAAGTGTTTCTGCAGAAAATAAACAGTGTATCTTTCTCTTTACAGGCCCCAAATCTAGAAATATTATTTTATTCAAATACTAGCTAGAGGACAGAATTTTTGCTGTTGTGCACTTTACTTATTAGAAAATTGTTGAACTTACTTACAAAAAAATCATTCAGTCTCTCTTATTTCAGTGATATTTCCTAGGAATCACTGATATGCAAATGATCTAATCCAGGAATATATTATTCTTACAGAAAGGAGTCTAAACGAATGAATTTTGCAACACATCTCAATTTTCTCAAGAAAAAAGATTAAAAAAAACTTTTTGCCAAACATTCGGAATAGGTTGGTTCAGCCTTATACACAGTACATTTAGGCGTATATATAAAGCTCTTTTTATGTAGCCTCTTATAGTTAAAGGGAATGTAGTTATTAAAAGTTTCTGAAACCACAAAAGTGGTTCAGGTCACGTTGAAGCATGCATCTACACATGCATCTACAAGGACCTGAATAGCTCCTTACACTCCACCGATGGCATGGACTTGTCCTCTTTCTATGGTGGATAGAAGCCAGAACAACCAGTTTGCAATAGAAACACACACAGACACCTAAAACAGCTGTTGGTGCTGAAATCTAGTTTTAAGCATTCAAAAAAAATTTATGTTTTTCTTAGTAATATGAAGTAAATATAAAATTGAAATTTCACTGGAATGGAATTTTATCAAAATCAATATATGTTAGGACAAAAATCCGATCTTAATGAAGCAAACTTTCCTGAAGACAAAACATTTAATCATAAAAAATGAACCAGATCTACTCTGGTCCACTGAAGGTGAGGAAAAACTCAGCAAACTAAGAAGTTTTCCTCCATTTTTTCCTTTAATACAGTAATCCTAACAGACCTAAGAATGTCATTTCATTAAGAGAGTACATATATTCCCCACAATTAAATCCTTGTGAAAAGGAAATTAACAATAAATAACTTTAGAGGTCATTGAAAAGGTCCTTTAGAGGTCATTGATGGAAATGTCAACTATCAGAGGAAGCACCTCAACTCAGAAGATGCACTAAAATAAGGAAAGTATTAATTTTACACTGAATACAGAATCGTTCTCTTACCTGTGTGCAGATAAATTACTGAGGTACAGGGTGTACTTTTCTTCAGCAGACAGTCCATCCATCATCAAATAAAAAACATGAAAATTGCTCTGGTTGAGAGGTTGCATAATGACACGAGACTTCTCCAACATGTACGTATAAATCCTAGCTGATTAAGAAATAAGCAAACAAATAAATTCATCATTACATTGATTGCTCTAAACTGATTGCTTTATTTTAAACAGTTTGTCATCACGACATTGAAAAATAGACAATATGTTTCTCATGAAGGAATCTGAGGAAAGCATGACATCAAAAATACTACCATTCATCCTAGCATGGCTTTCTATACAAATCATATATAAAGCCCTGACTCAACTAAAATTCATGGCATAAATTTATTTCTATTAATTTTAAAGATAATGTGTGTGATTTATACCTTGCCACATTTGAGGAACTTGCTGTCATATTTGGCAACATTTGCAAAGAGACCAGCTATTAGTCACCTCACCTAACTTCACCCGTCTAAGAATTAGCACCTACTCTAAGATCCCTTTTAGTGAGGAGAGAAATATGCAAGAGAGGTTTAAGAGATCTTGGAAGAACTGCCTCTGGAATCATTTCCTCTTTCTCTGGTGGCTAGAAGGAAAGCTCAGAGTAATAGTTTGGATTAGCCACCCGGCTTCTAAACGGCTACATATAAACGAGACAAACCCAGGGTGGAATCAGTGGTTAAGAAGCTTGTAACTGGTGCTTGTGCAAACACGGGCATCTTAGAAGGGCTGCAATGAGCATACCAGATGAGAAGCCATGCAAGTCAGCACATCTGTGAGAAAGGGGGGAAGAGGAAGAACCTGCCTATCACTTGCCTATGGAAATGCTGATTACAAGATCATGTCCAGCAAGGTTCTGAAGGTGGCTTGACTACAAAAACCAAAAAAATAAATAAGTAAAAATAAACAGGGAAAATACAGCATGATAATATATATCCACCTGCTTCTCCAGCATTTTAGAGCTAAATGTGAAGCAAAAGGAGATTTACTCATGTGGGTAGATTCTTCTTTAGTCCTCCCTGAGGACACTACCATGCAGGTCCACATGCATCAGTATAAAGACAGCAAGGGAACACTTGACTGCAGCTAATCCTCAGGGTACTCCTTTGAGTGGGGACCCGACTCCAGTTTCCATTTACTCCGTTACATGCACACTTTATCCAATGATCGTTCAATGTAAAATAAAGCCTGAGGTGTAAGACCAGAATCAGGTCCATAAACACACAACCGAGCACCCCAGCTCATGCGTGCAGCACATTCTTTTGCAGCTTTATGCTTTCAATTCTGTGCAATGTGGCAGAGCTTTTACATAGTGCTGAAGGGCAGTGCAGAATGGAGGGAAAACGAACAGGTAAATCTTGAACATAGTGCTTTAAGGATGGTCACAGGTGAGCGTTGTCCCTACACTAAGTATAACCATGTATCACAGCCATGTCTCAGAAAGCTACTACTTGACACAGTCTAAATACATACTATTTAAGCAGTACGGATGATCAGTGGCCTACACTACTCAGGGCCACTTTTAATCCTTCATTTATTTAGAAGCACAGGGATGGCCACACACATTAACTAATGTTAAAAATCGTGACTGAGGTTCTGGTTAAGAAGAGACAGTAGGACAACAGCACAGCAAAGCTGTATTACCAGCCTTCTTGGGTGCAATGGTATTCAACCCAAGAAAGAAATGGTTGTCTTAATTATCACATAGATGTATTTAGCATTCATTAATTAATAAATGGAAGAAAAATGATGCTGGAAGTCATCTGATTAATTAATACATTTAACCTGAGTGGGACAGCACCATTTATTTAGATGACACAAACCAATCTGGCCCTCTCAGCTAATTCCGATCATCCACTTCAATATGGCTAAATACAGTTAATCTTAGTTAGCACTTCCAGCAATAGGAAGAGTTGTTAAGAACAGTCAGGCTTCTGATGAACAAGAATCAAACATACTGTTCCCCTAATGGAACTGAATTTATTCTGAGAGAAAATGAGCATGGTAATATGACTTTTCTACAAAGTGAAATTATATGTTCTTTAAACTGAGTGAAATGGAAAGAAAAGATAATAGAGTTCTAAAGCAAAATCTGTCATTTTTGTGCAATGCTAACTGTGCCTATAGATGTGAGGATATTTGAGGAAATGTGAGTTAAAAGAAAATCTCTTTCACAGATCATTTGACCTGCTGGACAGCTACAAAGTCAGCAAGCAGACCTTGTACTGAAATTGTGCCCGGTGATTTCTTTCCTCCAACACTGCATTTGAAACTACATATCCTTCTTGAAAGCCTTGCTGCCTTAAACACAGCTTGTAATAAAGACAAAAGAACACTTGAAATTTTAGAGTTGAAACACTGTTGAAAAATACCAGTTTGTTAACTGCAGCCTTTTTTGAACCAAAAAAAGCAACTTAATTTTTTTTCAGTTGATCAAAAATGTTTATAACATACACACAAAAGAAGACACATTCTGCTTCCTTTCACAAATCAAGTTTGCTCCTGACATTTTAATGCAAATTAATGAATTCAGGATTTTCAAGCCAGAAAACAGCAGAAAATTAAGTTTGCCAGGTTGCTAAGACTGATTTTCTCTTCCTAATCTTTTTCTTTCTTTTTTCTTTTTTTCTTTTTTAAGTCATTGGAGGAAATTGACTGAACTTTTACCTTTCATCACAGGTCAGATGTCAACCTTCTCAGGAGACAATTTACCCTCTCTGCTCCCAAATAAAAATAAAATGCACTATTTTTACTTCAGAAAATACATAAGCTTTCGCTGCTATACAGTGGGTATCTACAAAGGATTGTGCTTTTTGATAGAGGTCAAAGATCAGTAGGTGAGTTCTGTTAGATGTGACTGTTTTTTAAGAAAGTTAAAGAATTTGCTGGCCTGCAGTTTATTGTGTATTTGTGCTCATGTAACATTTTTTTACTAGTTTCCAGGGCTAATCTTGATGAACAATAACTTAACCTTGGTTGTACTTTTTCTACCTATTTGACTAGACTGTAATGTGAAAGATATCTGACCAATAAACCTTTTTTTTTTTTTTTTTAACTCCACAGGAAAACCCAATATTCATGAGAAAAGAAGGTCTGAGAAGGCAAACAAAACCCCTACTGCTCTCTGTGCTGGCTTTTAGTAGAGCTACATGCAAGGCTTCATCCTTATCCGCACAATTTTGTGGCAAAGCCTCAGTTAAGCTGAAAGACCAAACCTAGCATATAATAACCATAGGCAGTATTCCTGCTCTTTGGGAATAGTGGGGGCTTTCTGCTATAAGAATAAACTTTACGTGACACTTTCAGAGTACAGGCAGAAAAGCATTTCAGCCCAAACAAAAGAGCTGTCACAGACTTCGCTGGATTCCACTTAAAATGCAAGGAATGCTAACTTGAACTTTCCCTCTGTGATAAAAATTTACATATGTACTCTTCATGCATTTTCCATACTAAACTGTTTTGCATCTGTTCCCTTAAGCTCTTTCTGTTAAAGAGTTTAAACAGCCTAAATGCGTCGTTGGAGGCAGCCTAGTATCACTTGAATTTTTATTTACAAATCAGACATATTTAGCCCAGTTTGCATAAATGAGTTATAAAGTCATGTCTCAGCAGGATCAGGTGTGCTACATATTTACACTGCTCATTCATGTTTAAATAGTGCAAGACAAAGTAAATACTGCAGCAAATGATCCTTCAGATAGATATACAGAATCACTGAGTGGGATTTAAGCTGGAGCCAAAGCCAACGTGCCTGATTGTTTCTCATTTACAGTGGGGTAAATCAGGGACAACTTCACTCGAAAGTGTTGTTTAGCCATGGCCTAAATTGAAGGTAACTTCAATAATGCAAACATATAGCATGAACAAGTACAGCATCACAACTACATACAGCACTACAAAAATCAGTTATGTTGCTCTACTGTGGCTTTTGACTTTTGATTGCCTATTGCTCAACTTTTGGCTACCTTATATTTAACAGGAGTAATTGATTCAAGTCCTGAATAACTGGGGAAAGGAAGGGCACGCAAGTCACCCGTTGATATTTTTAATGGGCTTTGCAAACAGTAATTCCTTTGTGACTGTTATCTCATAACAAAGCAATACGCTACTGTCATGTTTTGTAAATCTCAGGCGTAAAGGGAAACACGATTTCCTGGGAAATGTAAGGGGAGTTAGCCGAGGTTAACTTTTTTTCTTGTGTTTCTCTGCCATCTAGTGGTTACAGGGGGCAGGTATCTCCTTCATAAGACTGAGCATTACTCTTCTTCAACTAGTCACCTGCTATTAACCATGCTGCTCTGCTGCCTTTGCCTCCCACCTTGCCTCTCTCCCATACTTTAGCCCCCATTTTTGTTTATGGATGGCACACTGGCATCCCTATCTCCTAGTCTGTGGGTAGTAGCGTAATAATATTGTTAGACAGCATACATAATTACCTCCAGATACGGTTCTCTTCTTCTCACAAAACTGCAGCTCAAAATATTTTATAAAACAGCTGGCGAAATCATTCAGGGGTGTCTTTGCATGTCCAAAGGCCTCCAAGATACAGTTTACCTGAAACAAAATGGTAGTCAAGAAAGGTAAGAAATAGAAAGATATTTCAACAGGTCAGTGAGAATAATTTGGGATCAATAATTAAAAAAAAAAAAAGGAAGAAAATGTTTATGACTGTTTATTAGCTTTGAATTTAACAAATTCCTTGATTTTTCTTCATATACCAAAATTAAAACTAGATAGCTGAATAGAAAAAAAAATGTTGTCAGAATAGTTGAAGTGACAAATGAAAGACCAAACTATGCCCTTAGAGATAGTATGGATACAGGTAAGGGTAAGGGGAGTCATATGCCCATAGCTGGCTCGGCCAACAAAAGGATTTTTAATGCTGCCTGGGCTAGCAAAGTCACAGGCAGCTGATAATAACAACCAGGCAAATGAATTCACATGCTTTTATGATGGTATAAATTAACTATAAAAAAGAAAGTGGGCCTAAATTATTGATTTCAAAGATAATTAGTCAGCCTTATACTAGCACAAAATTTAGGAAAATCACATTCATCTTTTTTTTTTTCCTCTCCCCAGAATCCCAGTATTAACGCATGTCCTTATTTCATGGTCATGGTTCTGTTATTTTTTAAATAGTATTTTCAAAACACTGAATGCAATAAAATGTATTGAATGTGTCAGAATTACTTCAATTATTTGAATAATTTCAATTATTTCAATTTCAATTGAAATAATTATTTCAATTATTTCTCTGTATTTAGCTCTTCCTGGGCATAATTAATTTCTTACACTATATTGAACATCTTCAGTACTTTCTTGTTTATGTCCTGAGAAACTGACTGCCAAGTGGCTCCAATATACGACTCCTCTGTAAAACAGCAATTTGCTGGATTAAGATACCATAGCTGCAGGAGTTAGGAGGAAAGTGGGCCAGAAAGTGGCACAGATTAGGCACGACTGCAGGCAGAAGCCTAAAAATCAGACCCTTCAAATCAGCTATTTGTGCAGTAGGTGGCAGCAGAAAACTAGCCAGTCTGTTCCTGGTTCCCCTCCAGTAGCAGAAGGCTGGTTGTGCCCAAACTAGCCAAATTCAGCATATGTTTTCCCTCGCGGAGTTTTATTGACTTTAATGGTGCTGTGCCTAACTGCAGCAGGAGGGAATACAGGTCATCATGCTTATTAGAGCACTTTAAAAGGCAAATAAATGAGAAATTCCACCTGCTTCCCTACGAGTGAGATCAGCTACATCTACTTTAGCTGTCTTCACTAAACAAGTCAGGAGGGATCTTCCTATAATCAAAAGACGACTCATCTTTCTTAGTATCTGATTCTCTTCTACCTCCACTGAGTCAGAATCATTGACATATGCATTAAGTCTTCACTGTTAAACTAAAAAGGACCAGGTACCACACTCTAACCTGTATAAGTGGCATGAAGAGGTTCACATTCATAACATTGAACAACTTTTCCTAACAACTTTTCGGAATAACTGCTATAAAAGATTCCCAACATATTCTCTGAATGTCCCGATGTCCTCTGAATGCTGGCTAGAGATCTGTAGATCTGACTCTTATGTTTGCAATAAACTAAAAGTGTATTGTTCCTACATAACAATATGACGGCAACACTGAACTTCATAATTTTAATCGGAAAAGTGAAAAATTAACAATAGTATTCTTGACACTGCTGCATGAAAATTGAATTAAATGTCATTTTAGGAGCATCATCAATGAATCAGATAACACGGTAAAAACACTTTAATGTGGTAATTTATGACTGTATTAAATAAAGCAAAACTGAAGCTTATTCAAGTGTAGTGTTTTCGGTGCCATCAATGACTTTTTTAGTAAGTCTTCAAAAACACAGATGTTTCCTAGAAACCACAAAAAAAACCACTGTATTTGCTTACAAGCTGGAATGTATAAAATATGAATCAGTAAATCTATAGCTTTCCCCATATCCCTATTTGTAGGTTGTGTGTTGTAGTCCTTGTTTGTAGGTTGTGTGTTGTGTCAGCTGTACTTTTGACACTATTTTATCTTCTTTCTGGATTGAATCATGCAGAATTCAGGGATAAAGTGGCGTGTTTGAATGATGCGTGTGACATTGTCAAATGTTATTAAAGCAAACACAATGAACAGGAGTCTAGAGTTTTATTGGATATCATGCATCTAGCAAGGCAAGGGTGGAAAAAAAACAGCATCTTGAGCTTACTGTAAGATTGTCCTTACTTGAAGGACAACAGAGTGGGTGAAAAGATTTAAGTATTTTTTTGAGTATGAAACTCAGAACTCTGCGACAACAATATAGACTGTGTTAAAACATTCCAAGTAAATCTGTTGCTGAGCTAAAACCTCAAATGAGAAGTTCCAGCAGAAAAAGATATATTTTTGAAAGGGTCTGAACTGTCAATCTAGTGCATAACATCTAGTGCAGAACATCAGTCTGAACCTGTACAGTAATGTTAAAAACTTAAATACATAAAACATTATTGAGTTGCAATGTCAAATTATTCATTATGTCAAATCAAAACTTCATAATTTAACAGCATGGCAACAAATTAATCTGATACATGAAGAAGTTCTCATAATTTCACATATGCACTGAGAGGAATTTGATTCTGATGTGGGCATTTCACTATTTCATAACTCTTTTTCCTACTTCATAACTATATTTAGTACACAAAGACTAGTGCATATAACTTTGTCCAGTTTTGCAGTTCTCCTGGGTATAACTTCCCAATTTCTATCTTAGGTACTCCAGATACCTCAGGACTTCTTTTAGTAGCCAGAGAGGCACTACCACAAACAGAAATAAACTTCTTTCTTTACTTACTGTAGGCTATTAGTACATATTTAGATGACAGTACCATATCACACAAATATTTCCTATTCATTGAAACACAGTCTTTTAAAATTACTAATAAATACAAAACTGAACCAGTTTCCACTTTTTTGTATCTATGTGAGCTTAATCCTATTCCCATTCAGGTCACTGCAAGGAAAGAAATCTCCTTTGACTCTTAATTATAAAAACAAATCCACTATGAACTTCCATGTTTTTAATACCTTTCTCCTTGCAGTTGAAATGTGTTTGCTTATTCAACAGGCTATTCACCTTGTTCTAATCAGTGCTCAGAATGTTACTTACATGTTTTATCTTGGTATCAAAGGTGTTTCTGCTGGAGCTGGCTCTGCAAGTGAGGTGCTTCACTATCTGTTTGCAGGCTTCAGTCTTCCCAGAGCCACTTTCTCCACTGCAAGATGACAGGAAAGGGGAGACGGTGGAATCACTGCTATAGCACAGTTGATATTTTATGTTATTTCTACTCTCTGCTGTCTCTCTTGGAACAGATTTAATGTATCTCACATGAACTTTCATTTAAAATGGAAGGTTTATGGATAGCAAATAATAAAGAACAGAACATTGGAGGCAGACTGGAAAACTCTCTATGTTCACAGTAGCCAGCAGAGCTGTTGCACTGTACTGTCTTACAAAAAAATCCAAGGCAACCAAATCTGAAGCTCACAAACATATTTAAGGTACTTTAAAAGCTTTTATATCTCCCTTTATCTCCTGTCCAGCAAAGAAGTCTGCTTATCCTGAAACTGCCTGGTTCCTTTTGCAGATGGGGAAGTACTATTGGGCTAATGACAGGAGTCAGAAGGAAACAAAAAATGTAGAAAATAATAGGAAAGGGCGGAGGAAATAAAAGAGGATACAGGAAGGAAAAGAGAAAGATATCTGAGGGATGGTTGACACTGACCAACTGTGCTGTGTGCACAGTTTCTTTTTGCAGCTGCAGAGCTTTCACAAGCTGCTCAGTCTCTGCAGTGCAATATACTTTGGCTTCAGAGATGATGAATCCTTTTTCATTTCTTTCCTTTCACGTGATGTGGAATAAATATTCCAAAGAATGAGAATCTCTGAGGGGAGGAATGAACAAAGAAAACAAGTTAACAGGCAATACGAATAACAAAAGTGGGAGGAAACAACAGAAAAGTGGAAGAATAGGGGAAGGGAATTCAGTGGTAGAATTTAAGTATGGAGAAGGAAGGAAAAGAGACAAAGAGAGACAAGAGACACAAAAAAGAGACAACCAGCACACAGATATTTGGAGACACCGTGGAGACACCACAGCCCTTAGACCTCCACAGCTGGAGGGACCAATGGGTCCAGAACTCACTGGGAAGGAGCAGAATTTGGGAGATAGATGGACAAAAATGTAATATGAAAGTAGATTGCTGAAGAAGTTGGGCTGAGATAGACAGAAAACCACAACCTCCAGCCAAAATTTTAAAAACAGATTCCTGAAAGTACTGAGAAAAGTACATTTTGCTTACCCTAGATTTCTGCATATTAGCCAGGTTTGTCTAAATCCATGTGAATTCAAATAGTTTCCTAATTTCTGTTTGGTCAAATGACAGTTCTGCTGCAACCTAAATCCTAGATTGCTAGGATCTGCTTGGAGAAAAGCAGGACAACCTACCATAAAACAAGTAGGAAAGCATGTACCTGTCACTCCAGATTGTGTAAATCAGGATGTTTATTGACTTTGTTTCAGCTTCAGTTCTGGGAGAAGGTACCACATTCAGAAAGGCAAGAACACTTAACACGACAAACAAAAAATGACTATATTTGAAGTACTTTCCTCATAATCAGTATTTGTTCATGTAGTATTTCCACCCATGTTACACCAAGAATCAGAACAGCACAGATACACTTGCTGTTTTGTATGAAAATTGAAATTCATCTTTCTGACAGTAAGATATAGCTAGGGGAGACAGTGTGAGTTAATGAACTTTCGGGAGGCCAAGATCATTCCTTTCTTCTCAGTTTGCACACTGCCTAAGCAAAATACTGGCTTTTGCTCCATGACTGAGATTTGAATTGTATAGGAAAATAGTATAAGCATAAATGTAAAAGAACACGTTTTGTATCAGCAGTAGTGATAACCGTAACCAAACTACCCATTATCTTAGTGGGAAATTATATTTCTAAAATAAACCAGAAAGAGTATTTTTAAATGATTTTAAATTAAAAATAGGACATCTAAATTATTATTATACTGCAGTAGCCCATCACGGTTGTAACACACTGAATTTAGATAGTTAAAAATTACAGATTATTAATTTAAATTGAATTAACATGCTGATGCTAAACTGAGGAAATAAAAGACTGTCAAGACATTTTACTTTAAGAGGGGAGGACTTCATTCCAGTTTACTGGGCTTATAAATGCAGTTTATATCACCATAAAACCACTGGATATTGACACTTCTGGCTGTTACAATGCACACAATTATAGCAATTCATTTGATATATTTATTTGCTCTTTTTTTTTTCTAAATCACCAAATTAGTCTTCAGTGTCCCATAAACCATTGGTTTGATCGACTAAGGATGCTTAGCTCTTAACAAGCCTATAAACTATGTTTAAGCTTTCTAGACAGCTCTCACTTATCTTGTCAGTGCTTAATACATTCTCATATTCTGAACAGCATGGAGGGAAAATCCATTTAGAAGCAAGTTAATTATGGTGGAGAAAAGCCTATCTATTGGCTATTTAAGAGTATAAAATAGAGGTATTCTATAACTTTCATAGAAGTTTATATCAGGTGGTATTAAACATACGTGAAGGATGGTGGTTTGCCTATAGATTAAAAATGATAGTGAGTAAGTGGTAGGACAACAAAATACATTTTTTTTTCTTCATACCAACAGTTAACCCTACAGAGGAAATTATTTCAGACAAAAAGAATCATACTAAAATAAAGCCAGAAAACACAAGGAGAGTGGAAAGACAAAGACTGGTTCAGGTCATCCTGACAGCTTTCCATAGATTGCCCTTTTTTTTTTTTTCTTTAACCAATTCTGTAGCACAAATATGATAGGATGTTTAAGAGAGAAGACAGGACTCACAAAGAAAACTAAAAATAAATCAACAGTTTTACTTAAATAATCATTTACAATAAATCTGAAACTGAAAACCCAGCTTCACACAATCTGAACAGGACCTTACAAAATTTCTTCAAAAATAAAGTACTTTTACATTGTTTGAAATTTTAAAAGTCTGAAGCCTAGGCTGAATAATTTCCTTTGACTTTCTCTTGGCCTTAAACTTTCTCTAATGATAAACACAGTCCTAAGGTGATCTATATGTTTCAGGTAGGTGGAAACATTTTCATTCCTACAGTGTCTTTAGGAACAGGAAATGCAAAGGGTCAATATTATACTACAGGAGGGAGGACATTTCTTTATCCGTCACAAGCCCACGCTCTTTTTGCAAATAGTAAGTAGCCTGGCCACAGAGAGCAGCTATACTCATGAGAGAAGTGCTGATTTTTTATTTGATTGACTTTTGTGCACAGGGAGAAACCACAGTAGATTTTAAGCCAAATACCCCTTCCCTGTTATCACAGCACAGGAGTTTCTCAAAGCCAAATCTCTATTGTTTATTCCCAGAGAGAAAATGGGGTCTCTGCTTCTGTGTGTTTAATTACTACCATTATTACAGTCATTTATTTGGAGTCAGAAGACTCCAGCCATGCATATGCTGGCCAATTACAGAGCATACGAATGGCCTGGCCCTGAAGAGCTTCCAGTTGAAACATATGACTGTATACAAGCAGATGAAGAATCCAATAAAATCAAACACACTGCAATCGTGTGATGGAGGATGTATGAGTGAGAGAAAAATACAATAACTTTGAGTACTATCGTATACAATAAGCACAGACTTTGGTGCAAAAATATCAAATATCTAATTTCTGGATCCCAGTCAGGCTTAAGAATGAAATAAATAGTGCTGGGAGGCTCTGACCTATGGAAAAAAAGTACTGTTAAGAGTCAAATTGCATGCAGAATTCATTAGCAACAGTATGTGTCCAATGAAGAGTAATTCATGAATCATTAGTAATGGCCACTAAATTCATGGGAAGTTTCTTCTTGTAATTAAGCTTTGGTAGAGAGAAAGCAGAAAAATAAACATCATCTCCACAAATTAAGCAGTTGGCATGCTTGATGAAGATGATAGTATTAAAAAGAATACAGGTACATTTTCTGATATGATCTCCAGTCTTTTTGAAAAGACAGTATGTGGCTTCATAAGATACATTTTCATAATTTCTTTACAGCTTGCTGTTTTTAGAATAAGAATTAGAATGAGATATATATACTGTCATCACTTGGTTCATCTGTGGCAATTAATAGTTAATTAGATATGTTTTAAGGACTGCACATGAAAAGTAAAATATTAGTGGTAGGATGCTAAGCTTTACTGTTCCATAGCATGCATGTACACCAAATGAGTAGCCTTTTCGCAGAGTATACTAGCACTATTGTAATAAAGCTAAGCATAATTACTTTTATAAACAAAATATATACTTATACTATAAAGTTTTATTATATATACTTAAAAGTAAAGTAGACTTACAGAGAGATTAGGGGTATGAAACGTTATTCTATAATTGCATCATCTTTCACTTACTAATGAGGATGTTGAGAGTACAAAAAGAGTACATGTTTGTACTCTTGGTAGCCAACTTAAAGAATGCTTCTTTGCCAAAATGAAGGCATTAAGAGAACTCCATGTTGGAATTAGCGCATACACACAGGGATGATCTATTTCCACTCAATTAGCTACTAATAAAAACAAACAAACAAAAAATAGCACCTTTCTGATTCAGTGTAGCTATTCTACTACATGAGGACATATTGATGCTGCTCACTGTTAAGAGCTCTGACTTGGACAAAGACTCAGGCCACTGCTTCGATCTTACAGTAGTAGCAAAAATTCCCTGGGTGACCTGAGTATGGGGATACCAGGAGCTGCTTTAGTTGAAGTTAAAATCACCACCAAAACCAGAAAACCTTCTTGTTCCAGCTTTGGAAAATCATTTCACCTCCATGTGAACTTGTTTTGGGAACCGATTCAGTTCCCCAATCCATGTCACCACCCCAATGTTTGTGTTGACACAACAGATAGTGTGGAAATGAGGAAAAGAGCAACCAAGAGTAGGAGAAGGACAGGAACACTCTAACCGGCAATAATGCCAGGCTATTTCAGAGTAAAGTTCTCATGGATCTATGGCATCACTAAGCAACTTGACCTTTCCACTTGTTCCTTCACAGGCTGCGTCCTTCTGAACTCTTCTGTGAAATGGCCTTTCTAGCTAGGGGGCATTAATGTATGCTTCCTCAGCTTCATTCCTCCAGTGATTCCAAGGAAATGTATTGTTTTATTTTTACAATCTGTTTTTAGGTGCATTTTATGTATATGCATGCAAATGTATTCACAATTCAGCTTTACAGCTGGAGATATTTTTTAAAATTGCAGGCAATAGGCCAAACACATTCAGAATTTCTGATTCAGGAAAGAAGGGGCAGGCTTGATAAGAGAGACTGGAGAAAAGCAATGTAAAGCACAGGAGTTTGCTGGTATGTTTTTGAGCTTCAGAATTGCAGCAGAAAAGTTTATCTAATCTGATAGCAATGGAAACTAAGAACTTGCAAAGTTTTCAACAAGCCCCGTCCAAATGAAAAAATTAAAGAAAAACTAACTGGATGCTATGCTTTAGAGCCAGAAGGTGTGCCTTGCTCCACATTACTTTTTAGAGCAAAAACAGACAATGAACCATTCCATACAGTGGCAGAGCCACCTTGTCCTGCTAAAAAATAATGTTATTTTACATCTCAAATATGGAGAATTCAGAAATCCATTTTGACCACACACAGAAGTTCATCTGCACATATACACATATTCACATAAACACATACTGAGGTGATAGAGGCAAGGGGGTAGAGGAATACATCAAGAGTCATGAATACTCTTTTTTTTTTTTTTTGGCCCAGGAAGCAATGCAGATTTCCTTTATCAGGTTTTCTCACCTTTATCAGATTTACTTTTCAGACGTTTATTATTCACATGCTACCAATGGGCTAATAATGAGAATATCAATCAGTCAAAGGAAATGCAAACTTGAATTTTACACACATAACCATTAGACCTGTGATGCTGTTAAGTTGCAGCTATGCTTATCCCCTATTTAAAATTACCAGATTCATGCCATTCAGCTCCCATTTTCATATTAACCTTTAGATCTAATTAAAATCCAGGCAAAGGATACTTCAGGACTCTAAATCTGTGGATTGCCTTGATGTGATACAGAAATGCCTGGCCAAATGCTAATGCCATCAGCAGGACACCCTCCTATCACATCCGCCATCCACTCACTGCTTTATAATAAGCTCCAGTGGGCTGGGCAGGGATAAAGTATATGTTTTCTAACATGCGGTTTGCCATCCTGATATAAAATTATCACCAGCATACATTCTCTAGTATCAAACCCATTTACTACTTTACCAAATAGACTACTCAATGTGTATTACCATACAATCATAAATTTAGCAGTTAGCCTTTTTTTTTCAAGTGTGAATAAATTTTCTGTTTCATCTCCTTTTGCACTTAAAGGAAACCTCTCAAAGATATTAATCATTGTTATGTCTATGTTCCAAAAGAAAAACAAGAGAAAACTCCTACTTTGAAGAAAACATTGAATATGCTACATAAGGAATTTTCTTACTTTTTCTAATTAACTATTTCAGTTAAAAGAGACATAATATTTACGAAGAAAAAATCTGAGCATACAGTAATGATTTCCTTATATTGCTTGCACCTCCTTTTAAATGTCACTTCTCACCAGATAATTAAGTAACATCTCCATTCTGGTTAGGTTATGGAAATGGTAACACTTGGCTTCAACTAACAGTCAGTTCTGTACATAAGCAATTACAGACTATGAAAACTAATTACAATATTCAGATATATTTGAAGACTTCATTTACAGAACTTCAAATGGTCAAAAGATTCTGTATCTACATGAAAAGAATGCAATAAGAAGGTATACATATGATTGTACTTATGTGTTCACTTTAACTCTCATAACTCTACAACAGTTTAACGGTTTTTGTTTATTTGACTATCATATTCTCTCCCTTTTCACAGCATATAAGGAATCTATAATAAGAGATGGATCCAGAGCAGTTACAAGTTTTCTCAAATGGATGATGACTTTAATCCTGGCCAAAGCAAATTCATTTTTTTTCTCTTTTTTTTTTTTTTTGCCTTCTCTTATGTAGTTCATCAAACTTATGGAGTTCATCAAAGTTAATCTTTTAGCCATTATCAACAACAGTAGTGATACCAATATGACTAAGCAACAAGTTTCCTTTCCTCGAACTACATCAAATTCACCAGACTCTGCTGCCAGGTAGACAGAGAAAGAAAAGGGAGGGCAGCAGATGACTAGATTTGGGGGGATCAAAAAATCCCCAAAGATTTGGAAGTTAAATTGGCACAGTTGGATGAAATTCTGCTTCACTGCAGATTTCTAACACCTTTACCATGAATTATATTTGTCATCACAACAACACAAGGAATTGAGCCGTTTAACTGCATTTTAAGGATAGAAAACTGAATAACAAAAGTTCAAGGTTACACAGCATACAAGGCAGAGCGGCAGCTGCAGTCTCAATGCCACAACTCAGAGGCTTTTGACTTAGTCAAGGACTTTCCATTTTCATTAAATTGTAATTCTAATCCTGTTCCATATTATATAAGCAAACACACAGGCACCTGGAATTCTTTTTCATTAACTCTTTCTTTCCAATTAAATACTACTAGGTGGATTGCCAATTCCTCAAGAAAATTTATGAACTTGAGATGTAATTAAACCTTTTTCAGTTCCATTTTGCTCTAACATAACAGACAGAGATCAGTACATAGAAAATCAGTCAGAAAAAAAAAAAAGAAAAAAAAAGAAAGGGAACTGCTGAGTTCTGGGGAAAACAACTGAAAGACAAGAGTCATACATTAGTTAATAAAAGAGAGATTCTCACCTGAGGATAAAACACTGAGGACGCTGCTCCTGGAATAGCATGTGGAAAGCTCTTTCAGCACAGGAAAATATATGCGGGGGAAGCGAGGAACACAGTTTTCCAGTGTTGCTTAAATAAAGTTGGGTGACCTGAAAAAGTGTTGAAAATTAATCACACAATGATCAATACATTTCAAACCAGTTGTGTTTTGTGTCCAAATTCGCGGTATCTTGTAAAGCTCTCTAAGCATGATGAAGAAAACATCTGTGTGTATAAGAATGGTGTCCTTAAACTATCTGTGAAGAGTTTAACTTAGTGAAAACATAGCTGGAAACATAGAAGTTCTAATTCCACCAGAGAATTCAATAATACTGGTTTGTGGATTAAATAAAAGAAAACTAATAAGTTACTTTACTTACAGGTCAAGCATATAGCTATCCAATGTCCTGAATACCTATTTGACTTGTAAAATATGACCACACTACGAAAAAATAAAATAGAGATCAACAGGCTTAAGCTTTAAGTTACTTAAGCTATTATATGGCAGAGCAGTCTTTCACGAGTCTTTCACATTATGTTCTCTGTATAATACGGAATAATTTCTGCCATATATACAGGTGGCAACATATACTTAAGTATGCTTAAGTATGGATAAAAGCAGTTATCTGTCTCTGAAGCCACAATTTTTCTGAGAATATCCTGACAGTCTTTGAACTAATAACATACGGATTTTAGGAAAATTAGATAGTCTGTTAATATCTACAAATTAGCTCTTTCAAAATAAATGCTTTGAATAAATAAAATGCAGAATTTGAGTTAGATGAAGTTGTGAGCAGAAGCACCGACAATTTTACAAATATTCTTAAAGAATTTTACATGTCTTGTTATTTCGCTTTTTAAGATTTCCTCACGGAATGGGAAAATTAAAACAGGTCCCACAGAAATCCACAGCTTTCCGGAGTGGCAGGTGGAGGCTGTTTGGGACACTAAAATAGTTGACAACAGATGAACAACTCTTTTCCCTCCTTTTCATGATTAGCTTTAACCACTTTCTCTAATAGCCTTTCCAGGTTTTTACTTGCTCCTGTCTAAAAACCCACTTTCCTACCTTGTTGAAAAGGGAGTCCCAGTTTCATTTCATTTTTCCTTTCATTTAATTTCCCTGCCAAGTAGAGCTGTTCCCCCACAGTAGTGAAAGCCATGGAGTATTTACTGCCATCTCATTGACCTCTGCCTTTTTATCACCTGTTCCCGTGCCTGTATTATTCATTTAGATACTAAACTCTTTAATCTTGGACCACCTACAAAACCAAGACTAAACAAGATTAAAAGAGAATACATTCGTATCAATTCTCATGGAATCATTTCAGCATAACACAAGCACGAAAGAACTTATTTATTCTCACTGCGTAATGTTGCAAATTTTTTAGTGGGTAAATTTAAACAAATTATTTCTGCCCTGTCCTAATCACAAATAAGGACTAAACATATGTAACAAAGGACGACGTCTGTAATACAAGCTGTTTCTACAAAGTAGCTACAACGGTACCTCCAAAATGATATCTGCAACTTCCTATTAGCTGCAGTGTACTTCAGAGTGAAAATGCATTAATGTTATCATCTTGCAATCGCACCAGATGAAGCAATGCATATCAGTGTTCATTAGCATGATTCTTTATGCCATCTTAGAATGAAAAACTGCTCATAAAATGATTTATTTTAGTCATTAGAAGTCTATTGGAAGTAAGTGTTGGAGGTCAATGCAATATAAAACATTAAAGATTGCCAATAAGAATGTAAAGTGATTTAAAAAAAAAAAGCAAATATAAAATGTTGCTGCTATTGAACACGTTACACGATCGAATGATTTCATTGCTTCACCCTGAATTTAAAGACAATGTCAAACCCAATATATCTTCACAGTCTTTGATAGCTAACAAACCACATACCTGAAAGAATAACACTACCAAATGAGCCATATCATGCAGCATGTCAGTGTCTACAGAGGAATTTACATCATCAGTTTTTATTACTTTCATTCGCAGATCATCTAATATCTATAGACCGTGATATAATACCAACAAAGCTGTTGGCATATATTTGAGCTTTTATGCAACCAACAGCAGAGAAAACAAAGCTATTTTACAACTGTGTTTTGATCGGCTGGGAAATACCTATCTAATGCACAATACTACGCAGAAATAATGACAGCCTGAAGGCAATGGCCATCACAGATGACCCAAAACAGGGTCGCAGGACATTAAGAGTCTCCTACTATAATTGGCTGAAACAGGCCTATCATGGACAGATCAAGAGAA
Source organism: Tinamus guttatus (assembly GCF_059628265.1). NCBI lineage: Eukaryota > Metazoa > Chordata > Aves > Tinamiformes > Tinamidae > Tinamus > Tinamus guttatus. The sequence goes on along the minus strand of NW_028288581.1, from coordinate 935,935 downwards.
GATGCAGCAAACATTCAGGAAACATTTTAATATTTAAGCCTACCACCTAAATTCTTCTTCTATACAGTTCTATATCGGTGCACAAACTCATTGTAAATCTAACCCAAAATACACAGTGGCAGGAAAACTATCATTACCCAAAACCTGATGGATGATTTCCATTTCTACAATCCAGATTTGGAATCCCAAATTGGAATCTGCAGTTAGTGCCATCAAAGGTCATATCATTTATTTCCCAATTATTTTTTATTTCCTATTATTTCCTATTTAGTAGTATTGCACCCAAAGCCATATGACATAGCAAAGAGCCACAGCTTTCTAACCATATTTTTAAACTATTTATACTATCTGTAAACTCAATAAATATATTTGCACTGCTGACCAAAATAGGGGACCTGATATCAGTGCAAAGATTAAGAAAAATCAAGTTGTTAATACTCTGTCTATGAAGCAGATGAGTGAGGATGAGGCAGAGAGCAGACAATCTGAATTTACATTATTCCCACAGACCACTACCAAGACCACTTAATTTCATGCCAGTGCATAGGTACTGAAAAGATGAAGCTCTTGGTAAAGAACTGGTCTTCATCTCACACGTCTGCCCTTAGCAGACCCAGCAGTCGCTACCACTGGCCCAGGGCACAGCTAAGCTCCTGCTGAGCGCTCTTGATCCGCTGCCTCTGCGGTGCCTGACCCAACAGCTTGGTCGAGCACAGACACCAAGTTTGAGCCTTTCTGTAAGTTACCGTCTTGTAACTCCCTCAATTACATTTAGGGAGGGAGGGAGGAGAGGGGGAAGGAACCATGACCTCAGATAAGCAGTACGTGAAATGCACTTGTGTCTTCTTGCAAGATTGAAGTTTGGCATTGGCAGAAGCCACCAAGGGCAAGATCTATAGAGCAGGAAATATTTTTAAAGTGCTACTACTCCAAAAAAAAAAAAAAAAAAAAAAAAAGTAGGAAGGTGCCTGCTAAGACACGGGGAGCAAAAATACCAGTATTTTAGAAGAAATCCATACTCCTTCTGCTGAAACATTAAACTGAGATGCTAAACTCTCAACATAAAAACAGGCATGTATGTTAACTTGGGGGTTTTGGCATTGCAAATATGAAAACACTAAAAAAAAAACCACAAATATGAAACCACTAGAAAAGGTCCATGCTGTAACATTGAACAGGCAATGCTTACCATGGTAGAATAAATAGGAAGTTCTTTAAACGGGTTCACAAGTAGCAGGATATCACCAATGTAGGTCTGGGAAAAAAAAAAAAAAAAGATATAACTGCTTTCTTAAGTAATAAATTAATTCCTTAAAGGGGTAAATGGTTTTCTTCAGAAAAGAGTTTTGGTAAAAGCAACTTAAATCTAGCTATCAACATATCGAGTATAATTTGAGAATTCAGGGCTTTTTGAATTCCTAACTTAAAATGAAGATCCAAATTTACAATTCAGATAGCATTAATTATTCTTTTTGTAACAAAATAGAGTTCTTCATAATACAGAATTATGCATAGAAGAACGGCACTGCATATATTATTGTTAGATTATGTGAAAGTTAATTTGTAATTCACCATTTGTTAATTTATAAAAATGTGACATCCTTACCACATACATAAGCTCCTCAATAAATTTATTAAGGGATAGACGATAGAAGGTAGCAATGCTGAAATTGCTTATGCTGAATTGCTACATTAAAATGCGTTTCCTGTGGAATAAGCCAAAGGAATTGGTACATTTACAAATATTTCTGTATTTGTTTATGTGTATATGAACACACATACATACACAAAAACATACTGGCTATATTAAAATCAGTAAAAAATTTACTGATTCCAAAGCTGCCAATGTTTTACTATTTCATAGTAAATGAATGACACACTTAAATACAAAAGTGTAGTTCACCCTTGACACCAGACTTCTCTCCTCCCCAGCCCTTTACCTGCTGCACACCCCTGCTGCTATATCACAAATTTATTCTTTCTTAGAATGGAAAAATTCCTGGCCTCTATCCTTGAAAAAGACAGCAATCTAGCATGTGAACAGCCCATTCTCAGAATGAAATATTTTGTGTTTGGGAGGTGGTGAATATTGCCTTCTATAATGCATGTACTTTTTTACTCTGAAGTGGTGTAACACATTTTTTCTTTCTCACCCAAGTTGATCTCAGTTTTGCATTTTCCAAAGGGCTAAACTTCCTTAAGCTTCATGAAGCACAGACCAGGAAGTGCACAGTGCTAAGGGGGATTTCTATTTGGAACTGAGTCCAACTTTCCTTCTCAGACTGTAAACCAAATCACTCAAATGTGTAACTTTCTGTATTCCTTTAGTCTGAACACTGCAACCAACTCATACATTTAAAACAGATTGGCATTTTTTCACATTTGCAGGTTCAACAACCAGAAAAAGGGATTATGAACAAGGATGCCAAAATTTTCATGTGAATATTTTTATGCAGAAGCTATCTATATCTACCTAAATGCTTCCTGTTTTTAATTTGTCAAAAGCAGAAAAATGTGCTGTAGAGAAGTCTCCTCAGACTTATTTCATTTGGTATCTAAATGACTAACATTTCAGTACAGAGAGAATGATTTGTGTGGAAGATAGGAAATGACAACGAGAAAACAAATCTGCTGATATTTAATTCCTAAATTCTTAAATTCCTTATTTTCAATTTCTAGTAATCACATGCTCAATTAAAAATAAGCTAACAATATTCTATAATGGAGGAATCTTTTGGTAGTTTGATAGAAAAGGTTACTTGAGCCCATGCCGTTTTATCAATAGATTTTCTCTGTGAAAGAAAAAAACATATACGCTGTTTTGTTCCAAACCTTTTTGAAGCATTATTCCATTATTTTATATCTGATTACTAAATCTGATATTCCTAAATAAGCTTGAGAAATGTTATTCATATGTCATGTGCCATTTAAATGCCAGTCATGGGTACGGGCCAGGTAAGTGTCCAATAATTATGACAGTAATTGTATTCTTCCTATTCTCTCATTTGTTCTTTTGTGAAAGCTGACGTTGACAGGTGAAGAACAACACTGCAGTGCCAGTTTCGAAACAACTCACATATATCTGATTATTATTGAAACGCTTCTGAATCTCGTAAAGCAGGCTGCTGTCTGTTAGCTCACTCAAAGAAGCCAAGTCGTCATTAGGGGCTGGAGGCATCAACTTAATCTGGAAAAGAAAAATTACACAGAGAAATGAAATAACTTCACAACCAATGACCATCCCTGTATTGTAATGTTCTAACCTCAAATATTAGATTAGGTCACTAGAATTTCTGGAAATTTATGAAAAATGCACTGGAAAACCAGGAAGCTGTCACTCCTCCCAGACAACCTCACATCATTAATCTTAAGCAATAGAAGCACATCAAACACCATCATCAATGCTAAGGTGTAAAACTGAATGAGTCTGATGGGCTTTTAAGAACACAGACTCGAACTTGAGTGCCATTTACCATCTCCGAATCCATAAAGATTCCCAGCTCAAGTGCAATTCTCCTGCTCTCTTCATTAACTGTTTATGGCAGTAGAAATCAAGACTATAAAAGCTAATGTACTTGTAAACTACTTATTGACAAATATTGAACAAAGCTCTCATATTACTCTTCATCGCAGAGAATTAAAAATTCTAATAGACTTTTTTCTGCAGGATAAACGCAAGCTAATAAACAGGAGTAATCATGTTGCCAAGGAGACCAGAAGGGATTCAGAAGCACCTACTGTAGCCAAAACTGGTGAATGAAATGAGTATTTTTTCAGATGGAGGAGGAACAATATAACCCCTGCAAGACAAAGTAAATTCTAAGGAAATAAAAATAATTACCAAAAGACAAATTTGGATACAGAAGTAAAAAGAGTCAGTGATAAGAGAAATGTGATTAAAGACAAAATAAAAAGAGCCACATGCCAAGCAGTGGGGTTATAAATTGTGATGCACACTTAAAACTTTCTTTTTTCATACCAGCCCAAAGGAAAGTATTTTTGCACATCAGCAGAACACTTAGAAATAGCAAATTCTCATGTGATAGTAGAACGATTTGAATTTTACTGCAAAAGTACTCTGTGGGGTCTACTTTGGAGATAGACAACTAAGAAGAAATGTTTGCTCTGTTGTTCTGGATAAGGAGAAGAAATGTCTGGGACAAAGGCAGATAGTGCTCCTTCCCAGAGAGCAGGGATGGAAGCAGAAAGAATCCTGGGGAGATTTCTGAGGGAGCAAGAGGTTGCTTCTGGCAAGGGGCAGACCAGAACTATGCATAGAGATGCAAAATACTAGGCACCTGATTCTGACCTACTGAACTTCCACATAGTTTTCATGGCTTCACAGCCTGATTTGGAGAACACAACATTCTGGGTTCTCTTCCTAAATTTGTCAGTGCTGCCCTCTGTGATACTGCTGAGTTATTTTGTCTTTCATCACAATGAAACAAGACTGACATTGTCACTTTGGCTCATTGTTCCAAGTTTCTTGAAACATACAGACACTAATTCCCATGCTAGGTTAGGCAACCATGAGCAAACACCTGGGAGCTTGTACTAGTAAACAAGCTGATGTGATATTATATGATTTTATGATTATATATGATGATTATATATGATTATATGATATATATGATTTTATATATTCTCTAATGCATACAGCTTTGGTCCTATTAATATTTTGCTTCTAAAAAATAGGAGTATTAATATTAGTATCAAGAGACAGACATAAAACAGATGGTATCCTTACTAGAAGTATTTTTGCCTCTAGGAAAAAAAAATAAGCAACCCACAGCAAATATTCCAACCACAAAACCACTAGCCTTTGTGAGATAAAACTTTTTTTTCTTTTATCTTTTTTTTTTCTTTTATCTTTTTTTTTCTATTTAAATATATCACCACTCTTGTTCCCATTCATGTGTTGGAATGGTGCAACCAAAGCTAAAAACCTGGAAATCCTCTTTCATCTACAAAGAGACAAATACAAATAGTCAGAGACAAATACAAATAGTCTGTCAAATCTTAGCTCCGTGCAGAACAGATGCCAGATCAATCACTCTGAAGAAACTGCCAAGTAGAGCAAAAGTAACTCTAAGAAGTAAATCGTACGAAGCATGAAGCTTCTTGCAGAAGAAAAAGGCATATGTAGCAGAGGCTGTTAGCTCCCTGATCCTGCAGTTCCACAGCCCTTGCAGTGCCTTTTGGCTGTAAGGGACACATCTCTACTCTTTTGTCCACTTAAAGCATAATATAGCTACTATTGCCTTTTTTTTTTTTTTTTTTAATTGTAAGTAGCCCTACCCCTTATATTACTAAAATTAGAGGCTTCAAAAATCTACCACACTCAGAATGTTACAGAGACTGGAAAAATTTGCTCTAGACTTTAATAACTTCCTAACAGATCTCTCAAGAAAAATAAATTCCATTAAAAAAACCACAGTGTTTAAAATAAGTAGATGAGCAAAGAGACAAAGTCCTCATAGAAAGCTGTCTCCCTTTTTTATCAGCTCCACCAACAGTCAAGAGGTGTTGACTGCTAAACTGGCATTTGCAAGCCTCAGGTGCATGCAGCAGCAGGAATATCTTTTTCAACATTTTTCCACTCAGCCATGAAGAGAGGAAAGGCAGACATCAAATCTGCATTCCACCTGCAGGAGCTGTTGGACAAGAGAAGTAGTAAGCCAGAAAAAAACAAACAAACAACTGGGAGATCTATAGAACGTACAACCTGAATAGATGAAGTGAAGACTCCCACTTCGCCACCACCCACATGTTTCCTGAAAATTTTAACCTGATTTCTTATATTCAAATTTCACTAAAAGATTAAGCACCAATGCTTCCCCACACTTCATCAACACACTTCAGCTTGACTTCAGATTCTCTTTAAAATTACTTGAAGAAGTTTGAGATGAAGAGACAAAGACTCAAGAAATAGAACAAATTTCTTTGTTTTCAAAGCCTACAAAATAACAACAGCAAAGGGTTTGGGGTTTCTCTCAGTATGCAGCTATGCTGTGTTCTAAGTTCATACTTTTATATTACGGAAAACAAATTCCAAAATACTTTCTTTATATACTTCAATTATGACATGCCTTATCATAGTTACAAGAGTCAGTATTAAAGCAGCTATGTAGACCTACAATGACAGCAAGGCAGTAGAACCCAATTACATGTCATGTTAATGTTGCTTTATATTTTCTGCTTTCCCTGCAAAAAATTGTGAAAAAAAGTTTGCATTCAATTAAGTCCAAAAAGGTTTAAATGTGCAAAAATACAACAATAAGTCATTAAGTTAATTTACTAAATTTATCTTATCTAATTTCTTGAATATATCTGTAAAATGTAGTTACTTGCCCACATAAATTGTGTAGATTTGCATATAGGCCAGCTGAAGATTTCACGAGCTTGTTTCTCATGTGCCTTGCCACTGTCCTCATTTCACTGACCTATCTCTTTCAGAAGAGTTGTATTCAAAAAAGTGGAGCAGTAAGAACTATCAAAATGATACTATCATTATTCTTTCCTAATCTCTTTCTCTCTTTCTTTTTTTTTTTTTTAACCCAGTTGGGAATTGTTAATTTTCTTCTTAAAATATCATGTTTTCCATTTCCAAGGACAGAGAGACAGAAACCACCAGTTGCCTGCTTGGTCTACATCATTCTGTCTGCCCATCTAGAAATATATTCCTCAACCACCAAAAGTGAGTGCAGATTTTTCAATCACACAGAAGATGGCATTTTTTGCTTTTTTTATCATGCCTGTCAGATGCCAGGCTGGCTAGAAAATAAAAAATCCACTTGGTAAAAAAAAAAAATAAAATAAAATAAAAATTGACCTTTCTTCTTGATGATGCATAATAGAATAGAACAAAATGCACAAAATAAATTCCAAGCGATTTTTAAAGCTTTGTACAGAGAGGAAGCAAATAATAAGCAGTAGCCTATGGCCTCCCCACTTACAAGAGGACTCAACTCATTTGCAGAAACAAAACAGGTCACCTATACACATCTTACTCTCTTGTTTCCTACCAAAAGTCTAACGCCCCTATCAAATGCCATAGAACAAGTTTCTCATAATTCATCCTCTGAAGCTTTCATTTTATATAAAGATCAAGTATACTAGGCCGGAAACAAAGTAACTATGTCTTTATTTGTAAACAAAAGAGAGGTTTGGACATCGATTATAATATATAGCATGTACTACACAATATATTATGTTACAGAGCCATTGAACATGGTGGCCCTGAACCAGGGAAAAAGTGCTGCCTTGTTTTATTTTATACTACAGGTAACAGCCACAGATGCTGAGTTTATAGATAGTCAAATTCCTGGCTGAGAAAGTAAGAGAAACCAAATCTCTGACAACCAACATATCTTTCTGCAAAGTTTAGGGTTTGGGGATGCATTTTTTTTAACAAACTCAATTCATTAAAATTCACAGAAAACTCAATGAGCAAGTACATAAGCTAAAAACTGCATTTAAACTGAAATAGCAGAATGAGAAGGAAGATATTTACATTTAACTCACAAACTATTTGACCTAGGCATAAACACTATTTATGTTATTAATAATTTATTTGAAGGCACCTTCAAATTCGATTCTCCTCACTGCCTCCTCTGAGCACAGATGAGTATTCTCTATTTTCTCCTTTGCTGCTTCTACTTCAATATCACAGTAATATGATGCATACTTTAGAAGACAGTCATAAAAGAAAAATAATCACAAAAACAATATAAATTCTGTCTGATATAACTATGTCTCAGGAAGTGATTAGTTTTGAGATCTTTCAATGCTGACAATGAAGATTTCTGTTTACACATTTAAATTAGATACACTTAAGAGCATTCACAATCTGCTCAGTTAATAATCTCTAGCGATTTTTATTTTTTAATTACTTGTGTCCTTGAAATAAGTATGCATTCATGGTTTTATATGCAATACTGTGATACACACTGCTGTCCCTTGTGTATGTGGTAAGTGATACTGAAACAATAAAAAAGGGCACCAGGGGATACTTGGTCACACGGTTTATGTGGCCAATAATATGTAAACAAGAGTTATGTGCCAAAGACAAAATATTAAAAAAAAAGAATGGCCTAATTAAGGAAAAGAAAATATTTAATCTATCTTTCTTTGTAGAATGAAGCACATAATTCAATTCCAGGCCAGCGATTTCAATCTACTATCAGAAAAAAAAAGTCCTTCCCAGCTGTGAGGAAAAGAAAATTGCCAACTATGCTAAAATTCTTGGAATTATTCATAGTGCTTTCTTTGTTTGGCAGCACAGACCTTGAAATTATAGATGATCAAAGAACTGCTTTTACCTAGAAAAAAAGTAGTATAAGCCAAGTGAGAATAAAAATGCTTCATCAATGTAGTCTCTTATATTACATGTAATAAAAATCTTACTTCATGAGAAATAATGTTTTGATAAAGCTCTTTTTCATTTTTTTGTAATAAAAAAGAAGCTAAGAATATAAATCTGAGCAGTTATTTTTCTCAAAGCTAAAAAAGTTTAGAGAGTTCTGTATTAAAATACGTTTCAGATGTAATAACATGAAAATTTTCTCTCTGATCCCTCAATAAAGGCCTCATCTACATGCCATATTGCCTATGCATGTATGATATTTCTGACACAAAGCATATGAAATATCATGCTGATTCATTTTAATAATATATGAACATAAAATCCAAGTAATGACTCCACATATCCTAATGAAAAATTAAACAGAACATAATTACATTGAATGTAGTTTGGAATGCAACTGGTAAGGACAAATGATAGTGAACCTCATTAAAATTAGTATATCTAAGAGATACGTGGGACTGGAAGGAAAGGGGGTCTTCAAGTTTTTCTGCTGGTATCAGCAATAAATAAAAACTTCAAATCTCAATAATAAACAGTAATAATATACAACAAAAAAATAATAAAATGTGCTATTTGGAAAGATCAGCTCTGAAAATTCAGGTCTGCATATTTTCCATATATGCAGGTATAATAGTATATACCTACAGTTCAGAAGGTATAATAGTATACACCTACAGAATAGTACAGAATAATATCCCTTTCTCACACAGCAACAAAAAAAAAAAGTTGCTGCTACAATAACAAGAATATTCAAACCAGAATATTCAAACTTTGCTTTAACTATGGTGTTTTTTACTATCTCTTGATTCTTAGGGCCAGCTCGTGAACATTAACTCCTAATTCTGAAAGAGAAGAGATTGGAAGAAACAAAGCACTACAAAGCAACAGGGTAAAGTTACTGTAGCTTGCTGTTCCATAAAAACTGAGACTGCCAATAAATTTGGCAAAAAAAAAAAATAGTAAGAGCCCACTGAAAGAAGAAAAACGTTAGAGACAAAGGGCAGTTTTTCTGGCTGTCATCTATTTTATCTAAAAAAAAAAAAGAAAAAAAAAGTGCTCATCTTTTCAACTTGAGAAAATATGGGAAGCTATCATCTTGCCTTCAGCTAAGTAAGAAAAGATAGTTTTGGAACTGGGCTGTAATGGCAAAAACCTCTTTTAACCCTTCATCTGACCTCTAAGATTTCATATCAGGAACATTAAAAGTCAAAGTAAAGGCAATGATGATTTCTCTAGTTTACTGGGTTAATTCTTGAAGTAATTAAGTTTTTGTTGTTAGTGGTGGTTTGTTTGCTTGTTTTTTTTTCCTCTGAAGAGCTAAAATGTATTAACTCCTGCCAACTGAGAAAGTGGTCCCTCCTGAACAGGAACTTAGGTGCTAGATGAGATTCCACAGCTGAGGATATTCAGGGAAGTTGCAATCCCATAGCAAAAAAAAAAAAAAGTCTCTAGATAATTAATGCCTATATACTAGTATATAAGCATAAGAAAGGGAGTTAACACTACATCAGCAGCTGTAAATCTGGTTATTCCTATCTTTAAATTTAGTTACTACCTTTGCAACGTAAAATTCCCTCAGCAGCCCTCTCGCTTTAGGTTACGTTTCTTTGCCTTGTAACCCGAAGTTGGACAGCAGCAGGTAGTTGTCCCTCCCCGCTGACAGCCACCAGCACAGTGTGACCTTCCACCAGCCCCCGCCTGCCGTGGGCCTGGCCCCGCTGCCAGCGACTGGCAGAAAATCAGCTGCTCAATTCCCAGAACGGAAACTCTCTGCAGGGCCCAGATCGCGATCGCAGGGAGGGATCGAGGAGACAAGGGTCTCCCCCACAGTGCAGATCTACTGCCATGTGGAGAGGGAAAAAATAAATCACGGTGTTCTTAGGCTTCCTTGATCACTAAATTTGCACTTTCCAGGCCTAAGTACAAAGCAGCATTTCAGAAACCTGCATGCATTACCTGTTCAAGCTTGGTGGGACTGTTCACCGCGACGTTTTCAGACGTGCCATCTTGAGATTGCTGCTTACATAAACCTTTAGCTGCATCTTTGAACATTGTGTCTTTCTCCAGCAAGCTGTCCTGCTTGGCAATCGGTAACGCCAGGGAGTTGCTGCAGAGAGAATCAATACAGTAATCACGCTCCTTCAGATGGGGTCCGGCAAACAAAAGATTCCCACATGTGGGGGGCACAAACACTGAACCAAGATATAATTCAGGGCTGAGACTAACCTGTTCCCTATCCAAATAGGGGGGAAAAACTTAAGAGACAAAACTGTTCGTATGGGTTGGTCTATACTCAAAGACATAGAGGTCTCAGTAAAATACGTTGATTTAAAATCCACCTTTATGCATATCTGTTCTAAAGCAGAACTGAACACAGCAAGCAGAATATCCATGGGTTTGCATTTGACAGTGCTGGGTTGGCAAATCAATAGGCAATTTGAAAGCTGAATTTAAAATGCATAATTAGCCTGCTTGATACTCTTTTGAAAAGTAATATATTTCAAAATATTCCAATATTGCTATTGACATTGCAATTAAAAAAAATAAAATCCTTTTTTTTTAATACAAGTCAATATGCAAGTTATGTTTTACTTAGAACATAAGCTGCTTTGAGTTTGTGATACGATAAAAAAAAACAGCACATAAACATATACAAATATATATACTCAGTCTGCAAATGGCAATGTTTTCCCTATTGATACTCAGATTATACGACACATCTGAAAAACAACAATACAAAAATCTTAGATGATTTTGGCTATGTTGTACATCGACAGGAACTAGGAAGGAATTAACTCCAGGAGCTGAGTGCACAAATCTCAGAAACAACCTCCTGGCCTCTCAGACTGCAAATGAGACAATCCCAGGGCAGCTCTTTGCCATGATGCACGCACAATTTCTTTGACAGGAACTGTGGAGTAAATGTGAGAATATGGGGATGGTGCATTCCACTGCATAAGGCCCAGATGTTAATCTCTGTTTTTTTAAAAAAATCTAATTTTTACTCTAAGTTATATGATTCTTATCACTGGTTATAATAAACCTAGGATTATACATACACACTCAAGTATGGAGTCTATGCTGAACAACAAACACTTAAGTTGACCGAAATGAAATAAGGACTCACATAAGCAGAACTCACAGCTAACACTGATTTCAACTCAGATTAAGACCTGCTAGTTGCATAAGAAATAAAGTGTGGGCACAATTTTAGAAACGTACAGTCCTAAACAGAGATAAAATACCTAAACAAAACACTTTAGGAAATCAGGGGCAAACAGCTTTCTACTGGAAAAAAAGAAGTCATACTGGCAAAACAGTTTTTCATGAAATCCTATCAATTATGATGAAATTTTGATTTGTAAAGACAGAAAAAATGTTCTACAAATATTAAAATAATTGATTTAAATATTTTGTAATTAAATATTGTCATTTTTTCCTTTACTAATGATGTTGTGCTTCACAGATTTTATATTAAAAAAGCAGGAGTGATTGGCACTATTTCACATTTTCCTCACACTTAGAATTGAACAAAACATAATTAAGCACCTTTTTTTTTTTGAATAGCCTTTTGCTATACTCCAAAAATGCTCAAATTCCTTTGGATAAACTTATTTTCATATTGAACCACAACCAAAGAGGGAAAACTAAACAAAATTATAAGCCAAATGCAATCAAATATTAAAAATGCTAGTGTTGCCACTCATATTTTTTATTATTATTATTCATAAGATGCCTCTCTTAAATTGTTCACAATTTAAAAAGAACCAGGATGTTTTGTGTTATGAAATTTATCTTTTACCATTTACTCTTACCACTTTGATGCTGATCATAAAACACAGTTTAGAAACATTGTTTTTAAAGTTTTAGCTGTAAACACATAACACTATTCAGATAAAAATAAACTTTTCAAGTGGCAGAAGCGAAGTAGGTTGTAGAGGGCAGCAAAGTGTGTGTGGAAAAGTATACTTACTCTCTCCACTGAAGCATCTTTAACTTCAAAGAGCAAAAATGCATTAAAGGCAAAACATACTCATTTATTGGGAGACATGTATACATATGAACTACTGAATGTGACTTAAAGAAGGAGAAATGTTCCACGTAGTGATGTACAGATGAATATACCAACTACGTACATCTAGTAATAATAGTACTTCAGGTGATGGAAATGCTAGCATATAATTCATATTACAACAAAAATGTGAATAACTGCAAAAGAGAAAAAATCACTCAAATAGTTGCTTTTGACTTAGGTTCAAGAAGACACCATGAAAAATAGAACAAATTGAAATAAATGTTTCCAGGAAACAAAATGCCTTTAAAAAAAAATCTTTAACAGTCATAAATGATTTTATTAATCACAAGATTAAGTCCAGAAGTGTCATTGAAAATTCCACTAGAGAGGACAGTGCAAAAGAAGATTTTATGTTAATGCAAGCAGATGAATTAGCATGAACTGTCATCCTCAACGATAATTAATAGATAATTAATCACAAAGGGAGGCTTGAGCCAAAACAATGTTGCATAATAGGCAGGAATGGGAGTTATCTAGGCTAATCTTATTTAAAGAAGGGGAGGACTGGCATATATTACTATACTACTACTACTGGGATATATTACTCTAAAAATTCTATAATGCAATATGAAGGAATAGTCGCTTTGATTTTTAGGTGTATGAGACCTCATTTAAGTGTAGAGACCTTAAATTGTAAATCCTTATTGTGAGATGCTGTTAAAATACCTTTCCTGAGAACTGTCTTCCTAGTGCATGCCTCCTAAATCACACAGACGAACAGACTCAGGAGCTAAGAAATACGAGAGGACAGTATTCTAGTTCTGGAATTACAACTTCCTAATAACAGGAGTTGAGATTGGTTGCCTAAAGGAAATTAGATATGCTTGATAATCTAGAATAATGAAAGGATTCTGACAACTGATTTTTATTTTTTTTAACTGAGTAAAAATATTGACTTTCAGTTCATCTATTCCGTAGTGTTCTTCCAGAAATCGATACTGTAATTTAATCTAGAACAAGGTAAATAAGGTTTTGTTGACATAGCACAAGCTATTCACAATGTTTGTTCATCATTTTTTGGGTCTCCTTTTGAACATCGTTTTCTTCTGCTTTAGAAGTGAGTTTAGCAGGTAGGTTCAAATATGGCCACAAGTCTTGTAAAACTATCACTGCAGACTAAACAATGTGTAAGGAGAGTAAAAACCAAAACTTTGCTCACCCCTAAATCAAGGGAGATAACACCAAATGCAGTTAACATTTACTGTGGATGCTAAAGGAAGATTAAATGTGGGCTTTTATTATGTGGTCCTCTTTGTAGTAAAAAAAAAAAGTTCTGTTCAGTATGCAAGAACGGCACAGACAGATTCATCTTCATCCTAGTTCATTCCATTAATGTCTAAGGGCTACTTTAATAGACCACAAGCAATGGAATCTTTGCTTTCAACACTGTTCATTGAAAAGGTGGGAATCTATTTGAACCAAGTCATATACGTGCATCCATAATTAGCTGAGAGAAACAGGCACTCTGGAGAACACACGATTCAATATACCTTGAACAGATGTCAGGTTTTGTTTTCTACTGTTGAACAAGCTTACTGAGGTGACCTGCTTTGAAAAATTGCCAGATTTTCAGGTAGATACACATGACACGTACTGCTTCAAAACAAATTGAAAAGATATGGGTACTGTTGTATGGATTATCCACAGTTTTCCAGATTTTCAGTAGTCACAACCAGGCTGTGAATGGGACAAAGACTACCAAGGTCTTTGCTGCCCTCCTGCACTGGTAGCAGGACGTGAATTGGCTAGTGCAAAGAAAATCCTGAGTTGAAGAGCGCTAAAAGTCTGGAGAATGTATGTACTGAACAGGGACTACTTCAAGTTTACCAAAGCCATGTGTTTTCCCTCTGCGCATCTGCAATGTAGCGCTGTTGATGTCAGTGTATTCAGCAAAACAGACCTTTGGTTTGACTTCTTGCTGTGTTCTCATGTAGGCTATTTAAGGACTCCAAGCCTAGCTTGGGGGAGTAAGATGCCAATAGATCCTACAGTGGATGCTTGGTGAGATTCCAGATGTAAATCTGTTTCATTCATTTTTCCATTCAGTAGGACTGTTTGATAGTTATCATTATAATGTCACAAGAGAATCTACTTCTGATATGAAACTGTGGTGCCAGAGGACTGGAAGAAAGCCAGTGTCACTACAGTCTTCAAAAAAGGCAAGAGGGAGAAGCCGGGAAACTACAGGCTGGTCAGCCTCACCTCCGTCCCTGGAAAGGTGATGGAGCAGCTTATCCTAGAGTCCTTCTCTAGGCATGCAAAGGAAAAGAAGGTGATCAGGAGTAGTTAGCCTGGATTCACCAAGGGGAAGTCATGTCTGACGAACCTGAGAGCCTTCTACAATGAAGTGACCAGCTGGGTGGACGATGGGAGAGCCGTGGATGTTGTCTACCTTGATTTCAGCAAGGCTTCCAACACAGTCTCCCATAACATCCTCATAGGAAAGCTCTGGAAGCGTGGACTGGGTGAGTGGACAGTGAAGTGGATTGAGGACTGGCTGGATGGCAGAGCTCAGAAGGTGGTGATAAACGGGGCTGAGTCTAGGTGGAAGCCTGTGGCCAGTGGTGTCCCACAAGGGTCAGTACTGGGCCCAGTGATGTTCAATTTGTTCATCAATGACTGGGACGAGGGCACAGAGTGCACCCTCAGCAAGTTTGCAGATTATACCAAGCTGGAAGGAGTGGCCGAGACTCCCGAGGGCTGTGCTGCCATTCAGAGGGACCTGGACAGGATGGAGAGTTGGGCAGAGAGGAACCTCATGAGGTTCAACAACAAGTGCAAGGTCCGGTACCTGGGGAGGAATAACCCCAGACACCTGCACAGATCAGGGGTTGACCTGCTGGAAAGCAGCTCTGTGGAGAGGGATTTGGGAGTCTTGGTCGACAACAAGTTAACCAGGAGGCAGCAATGTGCCCTTGTGACCAAGAAGGCTAATGGGATCCTGGCCTGCATCAGGAGGAGCGTTGCCAGCAGGTCAAGGGAGGGGATCCTGCCCCTCTACTCAGCTCTGGTGAGGCCGCACCTGCAGTACTGTGTGCAGTTCTGGGCTCCCCAGAACAAGAAGGACACTGAGCTTCTAGAGAGGGTGCAGCATAGAGCCATGAAGATGATTAAGGGGCTGGAGCATCTATCATATGAGGAAAGACTAAGTGAGATGGGCCTGTTTAGCCTGGAGAAGAGAAGACTGAGAGGAGATTTGATCAATATGCTCAAGTACTTGGGGGGTGATTGTAGGGAGGATGGGATCAAACTCTTCTTGGTGGTGGCCAGCAACAGAACAAGGGGTAATGGGTACAAGCTGAAACACAGGAAGTTCCATCTCTAGGTGAGGAAGAACTTCTTTCCTGTGAGGGTGACAGAGCCCTGGAACAGGCTGCCCACAGAGGTTGTGGAGTCTCCTTCTCTGGAGATCTTCCAAACCTGCTTGGATGCCACCCTGTGCCACGTGCTCTAGGTCTCCCTGCTGGAGCAGGGGGGTTAGATGTCCCTTCCAACCTTAAGCATTCTGTGATTCTGTGCGATTTTGTGATTCTGTTTACCAATAATAAAAAATGGGGTGTTTTGTTGTTGTTCTTTTTGTTTGTTTGTTTGCAAATTTGCCTTATTTTTAATACCTCAGAATTCAAACTTCTAACTTACTTTAAAACTGTTGACAGCAACTTAATTTTCAAAATTATGGTTCAGGATGTTCTAACAGTGGATTAGACTACGGGGCTGCTTATTTCATAACCAACTGACAAGAAGCAAGTAATTCCATAAGCAGTTATGTCCAGGAATGCACATTACTGTGACTAATAAACACCTATCTGAAACAATATTCTGGGTGCATGAAATCTGGATGAAATATGCATATACCTTATGGAGTTCCGAATTCAACAGATGGACCATTTCACAATAATTGCTTATTTCTTCCAGATTTTAATGTATTCCAAATACTCTCAATAGACCATAAAATATAAGTATTATAAAATAAAAGGAAATACATGTTCTCCATCTCTATGCATAAAATTTAAGGGTTTCTTGTTTAATTTGCTTCTGAAATAAGCTTTGGTGGTCAACACAGGAAAATTAATGACAATATTTCACAAGTTTACCCAGCCAATAGCCTTCAATTACAAAGCATTTGCATAGTGTGCGAAGAAATTATCTGAAATTTCTAAAATTCTCACAGATCAGAATATCTAGAAATGAGAAACTAGTCTGTCCTGCACCACTATAAGCTATCACTCCTGCTCCATATATAGTTTCCACTTCTGTTGATGTTCCATGGTAGGCTTAAGATTTGTAAAACATAGGAAAAGGTCATAAATTAGAACTAAAATTTAAGATATTAATTGACTCTATGTTCTCTTCAATATTGAATTTTAAGTTCATGCTGCTGAATTCTATGTAATTACACTTGCACTTTACACAGTACAAATTCTGTAACAGTCCGAAGTCCTATCATTTTATCTGTTATTGCTTATATTATTTTTACTTTTAGGATTTGCACCTTCTTCTTTCATCTGCAATGGTAGTTTTATTAAATTACTCCTAACCACCTTATGATGACTTGGTCTACAGTATTAACCTGTAATAATTCTGCTAAGAAAGCTCTGGCTATTTTTGTTGGCAATTGTAACAATGTATATTCATAGACTGTATGTACAAAATTAAAGTTGACAAAAAGAGATGGGAGATGCAAACACAAAAGAGGATTCTTCCAAAATGGAAGTTTTACTTGACCCATCAAACAGAATTTGAACAATAATCTGGCCTCAGTGTATCACTTTTAACAAGAAACACTTACAGTTTATTGGAAACCGTGGGCAGATCATGGATGATCTCTTCATATGGCTCTTCTTGAGATAAAGTAGAAACAGATAAAGGATCTTTCATTTTTTCTTCCCAGACAATTTCAGCCTTTAGAAGCATTTCCTCAATAAACTCAGAAGCTGCAATATCTAAGACATTGAAATGGCAAGATATCAGACCAAAGAAAACAGTGCAGAAAAGCTCCTTTCAATTCAAAGCTCTAGATCACGTTAAGATTAAGCATCTGGCTAGATAAGCATTTTGTTAAAATGGAAAGAATTGTTGCAATATTGATCATAAAATAATAGTGGAAGTTACTGGGGGAAAAAAAAAAGGCAAGGTACATTTGGTATGAAATTAAGTAATTATTTGCAAATCGTCAAAACTCGCATATACATACTGTACCCACAAAAGCAGTAAAATCAGCTAAATTTGCAGGCAGTTAACTTTGTTAGTGTGGACCATTCTGTTTGGTCCACAGTCTTTTAGCTAAATATAAACCAGCATCTGGCTAATCATAAACCACTTTTCTGAGGTTGTTGTG
The DNA here is from genome assembly GCF_059628265.1 of Tinamus guttatus. Lineage (NCBI taxonomy): Eukaryota > Metazoa > Chordata > Aves > Tinamiformes > Tinamidae > Tinamus > Tinamus guttatus. The sequence goes on along the minus strand of NW_028288581.1, from coordinate 918,157 downwards.
CGGTTTCAAAAGTTGTTGTGCAGTTTCAAAGAGTATTTTTTAGATGATACACTGTTTTGAAGCATAACATATTTTAGTATATTACACAAAGGGATTTTCTCCTTCTAATCTGACAGAATCACTGCTCAATCTTCTACACTCCTGGGCTCCTATTCATTTTAGGCTAGGCCTGGGAGTTTGCATAAGCATCTGTTTTTTCTCTCCAAACGATCACTGATGCTAGCTCTGCTTTGATCACTGGACTGGACCAGATCATCTCAAGAGCCTTCCAATCTGAAATAGTCCATCATCTCATTTCCTTTAAAGCCAGTGCTTAAGGTCTCTTAAGTTCTCTAAGTCACTTGGGTAACTACGGAAGTACTTTATACTATGGGAAACAATTAATATTAAATTTGAAAACTGAATGCTGAATTTGTGGTTATTTAGCAGCTACAGGGATTCCGATTCATGGCTACCTGCAGACATGCACTATGATCAGTCAAGATAGAGAGAAAAAAAATCAGAAAAAAAAAGTCACCAAAGAAGTCTAAATGCATTGAAAAACTCAGGAGCTGAGAATAAATGAGGAATAAAACTGCAACAAAGTTACATCATTTGGTGTGGTATCCTGTGTAATTATCACTAGCAGTTTTAAACACCATACAAAAACCATATATGCACATATTCATACGTGTATGTAACTACATGATATATACTGTGTATATATATTGTTTTATATATATATATATATAAAAGCACATGCATGTGTGTCTATGCATGTGTGATGAAGCAAACAGAAAGGAAAAAAGACAGTTTCGTGACAATTAGTGCATGCAAAATGTGTACTGATTTTCACCTACCTGAAGGCTTTTCATTATTGCAGTTGAGAAGATTGGGATTTGCCCAGTGCATCAAAAGCAGCTTCACAAGGTTTGTCTAAAAATGGGAAAAAATAGAAATTTTTGAAAAGGCAAAATGAGGATAGGGGTATTGCAGCCATCATTCAGTTTATTCTGTCCTTCCTGCAGTGGATGAAATCATGATACCACCCCACTCCACGCATCACCACAGGTGACACCTCCAAAATTCCAGCTCCTGAAGCTGCCACCTATAGGCACATGTTGCGTAATTCACAACAGGCAGATTAATATCCAGTTCTCCCATGTTTTCACTTCATCCCCATTCCCCCAAAGACTTCTTCCACTCCTATAGATGGAAAGAAATCCATAAAAACTCGAAAAAAAAACTTTTATCACCACCTCTCATGACCTAGATGACAAACATTTCTTACTCAACAATACTCAACAAATGTGTAGCATCATTTCCAAAGGGGTCTAAACTACAGCCACCATGGTTGGAAATCTGTTCTCTATCACTAGTAGAAATTTGTTTTTACCAAACCTAGTTAATCTATTAATAATGGCAGCAATTAAACATTAGAAATCATCAATGAAAGAAATATATTTTGTGGCATATTTTTCAATTTCTCCAAGAATGCTGGAAATGACTGTTTCAGCATGCTGACATCTCTAGAGATATTCTCCATCAAAGACTCTAGGGATGTCTACTTTGAAAATTATTTTGATCAGAAAGGAGTAAAAAATGTGAAAAAAGAGCAAAAATATATTAGAGTGTGTGCTGAAACCTGAAAAGGAAAAAAAAGTTTTCCCATTTTGCAAAATATACTGAAGAGAATAGAGTTTAGCATATAAATGTAACCTATGGGGAAAGCAAGGTTGTGCACAGGGGAAAATAAGCTGTGCAGCAAAGAAAGTGCTCTTTAGAGCAAAAGAAGAGAGGAAAAAAGAGCAAAAGAAGAGGGGAAATGAAAAATGAGAACCTTGATTGGAAGGCAGTAGAAACTGAATACCAATGTGGCATGAAAAAAGGAGGGAGAGAGGGAGGGAGGGAGGAAGGAAGGCAGGAAGGCAGGAAGGCAGGAAGGCAGGAAGGACAGTAGAAGACTGAGAATGAAGGAAATCATTGCAAATAAATAGTAAATCTCAATCCAAACAGTAGGAGACAATTTACTAAGACCGTGATGAGCAAGTGCTATCTAAATACAGGACTCTCGCAAAAACAAACAAACAACAACAACAAAAAAACACTCAAGTGACATAAAGCAAGAAAATACTGTTTCAAATTTCTATACAAGTAAAAAGATCTTGAGCCTCTCAGCATTTTAATGCTGGCTTTCCATTCTGGCAGTAACAGCAGAGAATTCAGCAAACTGGGGAAACAGGAAGGAAGCCATGACGGATTTATTTCCCAATCCAATTAGCCCTGCTTTCAACTTAGAAGCCTCAATACATACATCTCTGCGGTTTCCTTCATTATGAAAAAATCAACAAGCTGAGCAGACTAACTCAGCAGCAATTGCATAATCTTGTTACCAGCAACTCTGAAAAGTGGCAGTAGTTGTATCAAAGTAGTTTTTTTAACACTGTTTCAGTTTAATAACAATAGACAGCACTTTGGGTTCCCAAAGTTTTGGATTTATGCCACAAGAGGTCCCTTCTGTGCTGTAACATCAATGCTCCCTGTTGTCAAAGAAATAACCCAAGCTGTAAATCCTGGATGCACATCACCAAGACTAAGATATTCAGGTCACTGCTAATTTCAATTACCTTCTCTTGGATACAGGAGTCTGTCTGTGTTAGTTTTAAACACAATTTGTTCAGGTTTTATAAGTCAGCTAAAATCCAGCTGTCACATATCTTCAGAACTGTGCCAAAAACTGGGAATATTTCTAAAACAATAACAGCAAATTACTGCTATCCATAGGCATTTTGACTGTAGGAACAGCTACTAATAAAGTGTATATGCTTATTTTAAGAGAAATTGTAGGGTCTAATGACCCAAAGTATTGTAGACCCAAAGTATAAAATGCCAGAAAGCTGCTGAAGTGCAAAGATTTATTTTAATCCTTATTTTTCCTGTGTTGTCTTTGTCAATTAGCATTAGGACTGAGTGCTCATGAGCAATACTAACGGCTATTATTTAAAATATGTGCTTACAAGATGTCATTTGTCCTGGTTCTCCCCTATCCACTCTAATAATTTCCTCAGTTTCTTCTGAAAGGAATCCAGAAAACCTTTTAGACCTGCTCTTCTCTTTTGAGTACTTTGTCCTGAGTACACTCCTTCATGTTCCTTCTCCTGTGTCCCTTTGTACAAACAAAGCAGAGCTCTATCCACTAGTCCAGGTGTTCTGTCCAAATTGCAATTTTTTCCCTCTATCTCTGACATCTCTTCCTGGATTTCTTGCCCAGATTTTTCTGCATTGAGAGTGCTGTTGCAAGGAATATTTCCTTATCTCGCTCCTTTAATTTGAAAAGGATTAGATTTTACATTGTCCACTGATTCCTTTTTGTCTTTACAAAACATATGCCACTGGTCCTCATTTACAAAAGGCTTCCAGAGTCTTCATTTCCCACCTCACATCAACAGTCTGTGACAGTGGCCTTCATTAATTGCATTTTCAAATTACTATTTCTGGCCTTTTTCCAGGTGACTTCTCACACTAGTAAGAAATTCATCATAACATCTGCAAAATTACATTGTTAACCTCTATTCACCAGTTCTGATGTGATGCTTACAAAGCAGAGAAGCAGATCGGTCACTGCCATTCTGAAGCTCCTGGAGAAAATCTCAGCTTCTTTGTGCCTGAGATAATAAATATGTTCATATATATGTAGGCTGGAATTATACAGAATGTATGGATTATGTCTATTACAGGAATAAAATTGGAAAGCTACTACAACGACTGTGAGGCTTCCTGCCAAGTTTTCTCCAGGTTCCTGCAGAAGACTGTGTACAAATACAGTAACATAAGAACTGGCTAGATGTTTTAGGGGAAGCTTCAGAAACCCTGATACTTGCATGACTATATTTTAATGTCATAGTTAATCAACAATGAAACATTTCTTGTAGCAACTGGAAAGCATACTGAAATATTGTTCTGGTTCTTTAGTAGACTTGCTTGCTGGGAATGATTGTAACTCATAGTTATGGTGTAAAATAAAGTCAGCCACCTAAACAGACTTTCTGCTTCTCTCTTCTCCCAAATATAAAACCCTCACCACATAAATCAATCACTAAATTGATGAGGCAGAGAATAAGCCTCTGAAAGGGAGTGGTTTTCCCATTCCTGTTCCTACAGGCTTTAGTTTTGGGCTCTCGTTGCCTTCGCTGCCTCACTGTAGCTCTTGTAGAGCCATTAGAGGCTGCTTGAAGGGTGCTGGCTTGATGCTGCTGGCAGTGTGTCCTCATGAGAGTCCTCAACATGGACAACCTGCCCAGGCACTTCCTGCCTTCATGGACAAGATCCGGTTCTTTGCTATCTGCTCTTTTTAATATTTTTATTTTTTTCTCCTGGACAGCAGCCACCATCTATAGTGCTGTATTTTAGAGCTGAGCTCTGCACTATGGTGGTTTTGGAGCAATCTCGCATATAGTTTAGCTGCAAAACTGGTGGATCTGGTGCCTGACTGTGTGGCAACTTTAAAGCTACACTAGGCTGGCTGCACTTAAAATAACAATTTCACTATCAATACAATTATCTCCAGAGACAGAATGGATAAATAGACCCTAATGTTTTCATCCCTAATGGAAAAGTGTCCTCTCATACTACTTGCTATGTACTCATCTATTTTCACTATCATCCTCGGCTTAGCTTTCCATTTTAGGAAACTATCAAAATCTGATGTGATAAAAGAAACAGTAAAGTTACACTCAATATCATTTCCAATAGAAAAATAGCATAGTTGGAAACATGTGAGCCTCCAAAATTTTATTTTCCTCAAATATCCTCATTGTTATACTGGTTACACAGGCCTTTTATTTAAAAGTGACCAGTGTCAGGGGAAACAAAATATTAAGTATTGTAGTATTTCAACAGTGATTGCACTCTACTATTATAAAGTTCTAACTTATCAAATTTAACTTCCCTAAATTCTTTTGCAGCATCATCACATGTACCTTACCATAGCAGAGGTCATCTATGATTCTTCTAAAGGAGACCATTTCTCCTCCATCTGAATCAATCTTCTAGCAAACAATTTAAAATTTGAGTATTTGCAGACACAGGAAATTCTTAATGAAAACTTACTAAGAAGGATTATATCAATCAAATCTTAACACGGACCAGATTAAACAAAAAATTGCGTGTTGAGCTAAACAAGACTGAAAATATGTTCAGAAGTGCAAACAGACTACTACAGTAAAAACAACCTATTAGTAAAACCAAAACTATTTTTCCCATAATAGCAAGTCATTAAAAACACTGTTTTCCTGAGTTTAATCAAAATTTATGAAGATGCCTATGATCTGAGTTATTCTTTTGGGGAAGTCAACTTGGCATTTTATTGTTCTGCTTTGGAGATCAGATTGGTGCATAAACTTAGTCAAGAACATTCAACATTTTATTTGCCATAAATAAAAAGTCTTTCAAAAACTGCAATATAGTCAGAGGCAGAGGGAAACAGAGAAGCCATTTTCTGAAAAAAAAAGCATTGAAGGCTTTTTCTGTCATCTGCATGAAAAATTCAACTAGGGATTAGCCTTGGAAAAAGCTCCATATGAAGGAGCTTTGGTGGAATTATCATTATCAATTGATAGAGTTATCAATTTGTTTCTGGTTGGACTCATTATACCATAGCATTTTAAGTATAGTGAACACTGACCTGAGCTTGTGAGAGGGCTTCATACAGCAAGTGTCTTCCTTTCATTGTAAAAAAGACAACTCTGTGCCAGTATGTAGATTTCCTTGCACCCATGTGTCATAACTCACACTGGTATGTGCATTCATGGAAGGATCACATAAACATCCTCCAATAATGTAGATAAGGGCAGGCACTAAACACACAAACTCTACTTCACCTTTTAACAAAGATTGGGGGTAAAGACCCCTTACTAGTTAAAAATACAGTCTTCCTGATGCGTGCTTAAGCTTTAGTCTTCAAAAGAAATGTTAGAAGGATATGAAATGTGATTTACATTAATGACAATAATGCTTATGATCTGAAGAGCTAGAAACATATATACACATATATGAACAAGGAAAATATTGAAAGGAGGGGGAGTGGAGCTGAACAGCTCTTTAAAGGTAATGAAACAGGGGGTGCAGTACTGAAATAAATTAAAAAGCCATAAGGGGAAAAAACCTGCATAAATAAGTTAAATGCCAGAGGCACATCACATGGACTTCAACTACACTTTCCTCCTACCAAAATTGAAGGTGGGGGAGTAAGTTCCACCCCATACAAAGGTTTAGCTAAGAAAGCCAAGCACAGTTTCAATAAGCCACAAGCTTAGGTGTACAAATGTTGGCTAGCTGACAGAATGTGAGGCCTGTTGCCACAGATAAGAGACAGACGACAGCAGCAGCACAGGGAATACAGCGATGAACACTAGTGATTGATATTCCTCAGGAATCTCCCTATACACTTGAGGCTGCAAAGGCAGCTCCAAGCTGCTCTCAAGCCACATATTAGTCTTGTTGCTAGTGACATAGCTGGAGAGCAGGATCAACACTCCTGAAAAGTGTCCCTCTTCCTCTCCTTTCTGGTTTAGTACTTTCTTCTGAAGCAGCACACAGGATGCTACATCTGTGCCAGCACCTGCAAAGGATAAGCTGTGGGCTCTGGCTGAGCTTTGTACTCTTGAATTACTATCCAAGCCGCAGGGCCACTACTTACACCATTTTCCCTCTTTTCTACCACTGGGGAGATAACTGCTAAAGCTGCAAATTCAGAGACCTGGAGGTTTTATGCTAATGGACTGGTGTGCACAGCAATGAATATGTATCATCTAATTTACATGCCCCCACAACAGTAAATTCCTTCTATCCCTCACTCTTCTTTCCTACCAAATGCAACGTTTTTTCTCCATACCTTTTTTCAGTTTTGAAGTCAGACACTTCCTACCACCTTTCATGATCGGATCACCTTCAAATTTTTGTTCATTTCTCCCACTCCACCCCAAGCCCTCTCTTTCCATTACCTATATCTGAGTCTCCTAGCTCTCTACAGGTACTTCCACCTATTCCCCTAACTGTCTTCTTTTCTCCTTTTCTTGGTGCCATTACCACTTTCTTGGGTCAAGTTCCTTTTCCCTCCTGGCACGCACACCTCAATTCTTCTTGAGTTAAAACTCCCTACTGAGCTTCTTCATTAGCATCACATCTGCCACCGCTTGCTGCCACATCTAAAACTTATTGCAGATCTCCCTTCCTAATACAGAAGAGAGGAGGTAAACATTTTTTTCCTATCTGAGTGCAGAGGAGAGAGGAGTTTAATGACCTGCAGTCAGTAAAGTGGAACAGATTGAAAAAAGGAGGTCAGAGGAATGAGACTAGCAGTGGGAAAGAAAAAGTAGAGGGAAAAAATAGAACACAGCATGGATAAAATGCTGGGGTTTGGGAGTAACAACATGAAAGAAGTGAAGTAAAAGGGAAGAATAAGAAAGATTTGGCAAGGAACCAGGACATAGGTAGAGGCAGACAAAGAAAATAAAAGAGGAGAGTGACATGATGAAGAAAACAGCCCACTGAGATTCAACAGGGGAGGACAGGATTTTGACTACGTGGAAATAAGGGATAAGCTTAACAGAAGGGCAGGGAGCTTGGCCTGAAGCCAAAATACAGAAGTGAGAAAACAGAGATGAGAACCAGGGAGAGAAGCAGGACAGAACCTGGCTCTGCAAGAAATAAGGATTGGGATAAGAAGGCTAAGAAAGGGATATGAAGCCAGGTAAATGAATAGACCAGTACTGTTAAAAGGGAACTACTAGAAAGGGAAGAATGGAACAGATCACAGAAAACTGAACAAGTAAGGTTACATGTGGGAGGAATTAACTAAAATGTCTGTGTCTGTTTATATAGAGAGCTTGTAACGGTCCCTGTCAGTATGTTTAGCATATGCTGCCTACCTATATACTCTCCTCTATCTCTGGAATAGTTCACATAAAGAAGGACAATGTTATATGTTTTCAACTGTATAAAGAAGTGACTAAGGTCAATTAAAAGTTTTTCTTCAGCAGCTGAGACTCGTAGTTGTAAGACTGATAACCGACATTTCTACTTTTTTAATCTCCCCAGGAAATTAAAATTAAAAAAAAAACAAGGCGGGCAAAAATACAGTATGAGGATGATGATGATTAAAGATGTTTGTGATTCACATGCATCCATGTTCTATACCAATACCACACAGAAAAGTGTTAAATTTGCCATTTCCTGAAATTTGTGTCTGTACTGTCTTATTAACTTCGTTTTTCACATACACTTCTGGTATTTTCATATAAACACACAGATGTATATGACAGAAAGATACTGTAGTTGGCATTTCACAGAAAATTAAATTTATATTGATCAATAAGGTACTGCAACGATTGAGCAGAATATATAATGCAGTCTATGAACACCTCAGCTTTAGTAACATAAATACAAATACTGAAAGCTGTTTTTGTGAACTGAGGTTGCCCCTAGTCTGTTTATGAAGCTCAGGCTTGTAAATCTATTTTCTTATCAGTTGGTATTGTGCGAATCTAGCTTCTCTTGCTTTAATATTTTGCATCCACAATTAGCATTTGAAAGATTTATAGAAATCTCTTGAATATATTGAGGACGAAGGAAAGAAATCACAGGCAGAAATCCCAAAGTGCTCCCTCTGCTTGAGGGAAATGAGTGTAATTTGATCTGAAGGGAAATGCTGTTCTTCTACCTGAGTATCATCATGCATGCCAAAGAAGAACAAAAAGACTGAAGAGGGTAAGAAGTATCTGGATAAAACATTCTCTGGGGATATTCTGACCATAAATGAAATATTCCAACTGCTTGACAGGGAGAATATGTATCCCCTGAGTGACTATATCCCTTTTGAAATGCTGAACAAGCATACCCTTATGCTTCTTTTCATCAAAAACATTTGTGGAATGTGTTTGCTTAAGTCCAGAAATCGAATCCAAAGGAACTGTCACAACCATGGACAAACTTGAATGAGATTAAGTATGACTTTTTACATGGAGTTCAGGTATCTTATTTAAGTTGAATCATATTCTAATGACTGTGAAATTTCAATCTAGATGTCAGAGTTCACTAAGAGAAAATAAAATGAAACTACAGTCCATTATTGTATCAAATGGCTACTGTGCCTGGATAATGATGAACACATCAGACTATGCAGTACCTAGGTCTGCTCTCAGACATGCAGTCCCTTTTATGATATGAAAGAAATGCTGTATTTGGAGAAACTAGATAGCTAGACAGGTATTACTTGCTCCAACCAAACAAGCCAGGTGATTGCATTAATGGAGAACATTCTTCCAGGATGACAATTTTATTCACTTGTTTTGAAAATGATGCAGGATGCATGTAATGCCTAAATAACAACTGTACGTGTGAGCTCATAAATTACAATAAATTTAATTTTGCTTAATGGGAGACCCTTGCTTGTGCAATTGCTATTCTTGGGATTTTCAGGGATTTTCTTATCTGCATTTGACATCATGAAACTGTTAAAGCCTCCAAGCCCTAAGCTAAGTCTATCTTGTTAAAGAGGACACCAAAGAGCAAGCTTAAGTAGCCCTTGTTAACCGCACTGATTAATTGTTAGCTCCTCGCCTGGCTCTGCCTTGGAGATCTCTACAAACGAGCTTAATCTCCTGTAGAGGGAGTGAGGTCTAAACAACATGGACCTGAGCCAGACTGTTGTCTAGCTTAATCCCTGGCCATTTTTTATTTAGCAGTTTAACAATTTAGACATAGTCAGCATGCCCCCAAGAATGACATTTTGGGAGAGGCCGTGTTTAAGCTACTGAGGAGCCAGCTCTGACCTGCACGCCTCTGATAGCTGGCTTGAAAGGTGACATTTCTGTGATAAACAACAAAGAAACAGCTTGTGCCTGGGCACTGTGCCAAAGTACCCAAGGAAAATGTGAGAGCTCAGCCTATTCCCACCACGGGGCAGCCAAGCCTGAGCTCTCCTCCTCGCAGCAGCCTGCAAGGCATCTGGCAGGGCAGCTCTTCAGAAAAGGATTGCCACACATCCCGAAATTCAGATTAGGGCTTCAGCATAAAAGACACAAGCTGCCCTTCTACAGCTGGTGCTGACTGCAGCGTGGACAGGGTGAGCCCCGGTGTGCGTGCACGCTCCGTCACCATCACACACGTATCAGCACTCCCCAGCCTGCTGCGAAGGGGACGGGCCCAAAGCTGCTGCCAACGACAGCTTCACCATGGCTATGGTCAAAGGGCTCCATTAAATTTATGCAGCCAACCCTAGGCATATTCTAACTTCTTGACATCTGACTTTGCCGCCTTCATAACCTTATTCTGAAAAGCTTTTTTTTTTTTTTTTATGGTGTATAACTGATGCAGACTTGCATGTGTGTTGAAGAGGTTAGTATACCCCATCATTTTATTAAAGTATTGAGCCACTCTGACCTTAATACCTAAATAATATCTATTTTTGGTGTAATGTGAGAATCTCAGTTTGCATTAAAATAGGCTTTCAGTCCTCCTAGTTAGAGGGGTGTTAAATGACAACAACAGTGCTAAAAACTCAGAAGACTATCCCTTAAAAATATGCCTTTTTTTATTCTGCTATTACTGTTTTTTTAATGTTTGCAGATGGTAGTATTTCAGTAACTAGTTTGCTGCACACACTGTAACCTAATCTGTCCCTGCAAAGCAGAGCCTTATCATATAAAAGGGAGAGTGATCTTCAGTGAGCAGCTTCAGCAGCCTTATCTTCCAGTCAATAGTCAATATATCGTACATATAGTCCTCTGACTCAGTAGTAATATCCTGTACTCCTATGCAAGGAACAAAGATGTTACTGGATTTACACACTCTGGACCTAATGCAACAATTCCTATATATATAGATAAACATTTTTAAGGTTTGGACAAATTTTATGCACAATTTAGACAGCAAATCTGTCAGTGATGAGAATAAAACTGCTTTTGAAAATATACATAGAAATAGCTACAGGTTTTATTTCACATCAATAAGGCTCTTAAACCTTAGGCTATTCCTTTCTTAATTTCTTAATTTCCTTTCCTTAATGAGGAAATCCTTATTTTTTTGATTTTGGTAAGATTGATGCTCCTTCAAATTATTAACTCTTTCTGTACTTCCTCTGTGGGATTCATTTCGTGCAACTCAATGCTGTCTAACAGTAAAACATCTATGCCATGGCCAATGCCTGACCTCTGGGAGAAACACACCACCCAAAGGGCAATCTACCCATCTCTTGGCCTGTTCATCCCTTACTTTGGCTGAAAATATATCGCTGAACAATGAAGAATTTTGCAGGTGCACTATAACCAGAATGAGAAAACTGTCAACCACTGTGACTTATGGAATAATGATACTAATAATAATATATGGGATGGGGGTTAGTTACAGATCTTTCAGCATCAGTGCTAGTGAACTGCTAAATACAAACACCACAGAATTTTTTTTTTTTGAACACCTAGGCAATTGTTAAAGGATTATTGCTTATTAGACAAGCTAATAGACACTAGACAAGAACTACTATTGTTCTGTTCAGATACATTTCTAGAAGGAAAGAAAACAATTCAACAGAAAAGAACTTTCAGGGCAGTATGCTTATTCAGTGCAATGGGAGTGGAAGAAACATAAACTTTTAAAAAATATATAAAACCATGAACCAAAAAGACAGTTAAAGATTCAAGACAGTTCCTGTCTCTATATTCACATTTTAAAAGGCATCTGCTTCTCTCCTTAAATTTAAACAAAATTGTGTTTCATTTAGATATGAGGTTGCAAGGGAGCTTATCACACCTTAAAATGGATGCACTATAAATACAAACGGCAGTGCATCAAACTAAACAGATTTATTTAGTTAGCTAGAAGATACAGATTTCTCACTCTAGTGTTATCTATGTAAGATTTTAAACAAAAACAAGCACAAATTTTTATTACAAGAAATTGTAAGAGCCTTACAATTTTGAATTGCAAGAAACGAAGTGCAAAATTTATATTAATAAATTCCCTAGGAAACAAATTAATATTTTTGTTAAATATCAACCAATTCCTTGTAAATATACTTCTATTTAAAACAGACCTTCCCAAGTCATATCTTGACTAAGATTATTCCTCTACTGCTTGTTTTTTTTCCAAAACTGTAGCATTGCTCATATTTGTCTATAACTAATTATTCAAAATGGAATTGTAAATACGATATATATACAAAGCAAGGCTAAAAGAGGTTTCAAAACTATTATTTTAAGAACAGAAACACTAAAAGTACTCTGATGATGTAGCTACTGGATGGAATATTTTCCCTCATATCTAATGAATCCCTCTTGATATAGCTACTGAAATACATCTTACTTTTTCTTACAAACAGAATCCATATGCCAGGCACATCTATCTTCTAAATAAGGATGGCAAATTATCTATCATGTTAATAACATAGCTCCAAGTTTGTATTATTCATTAACAATACACAAGGAACATATTTGCTGGGTATTTTGTTGTTATTAGTGAGGAAAGACATGTGTTACATCATTTGTCTTCTTACCCAAAGACAAGCAGTGCTTGTAAAATGCTGAGCACAATTAGTCCCTGGTTTCTCACTGTGAACTATGGGGATAGAATGGTAACAGCAATCACTGCCGTCATCATCTAGGATGCACAGGGAAACAGCTCTACAACAAAGTCATCTAAAAGGATCATCTCATAAAACAGCAGGCTGAGCTCTTGCAGTACTTCAAAAGGAAAGTTTTTCTTTTTTCTTTTTTTTTTCCATTAGCCACTTGTAATCACAAACTTTTATGTCCTTGGGTTTGTTTGATATAGAAATATACCTGACCATGACAAAAAATAGTTATTTAAGTCATTTAAAGTTGATGTTGCAAATACATATATACATTATATATAACCACAGAAAAGTTCTTTTTTAGTCCTTTTAAAATAAGACTTTTCAATTTTCCTAGGATGCACAGTTTGACAACTGAAATATAACATACATGAATTAAGTACTTTAACTACATCTGCCTACGTATATACACTTCTCTCTTGCTTTTCACTTAACCTGTTGGGGAGCTTAAAAATTATTCCTTAAACCAGCTAAAATGAAAGACTCAAATGAAAAAATAAATTAGTAAACAAGCCAACACAGTTACATATTCTATCAGGCTGCTTTGTATAAGCATCTGCATCTCACAATCCAGAGGCTTACTCACCTAAGTACCAAAAGATCAACTGAGATACCAGAAACAGATACCATTAAAAATCATAATTCTCATCCATTGCCACATAGATAGTCAGGTAAATGAATGACATGATCTCCACTGAGATCAGAAATGGAATTAAGACTTATATAACAATGCAATACATACTCTCGCCAAAAATCCAGGAACATTTTTATTTATATTTACAGAAAAGTAAAAAGAAAAAGGACAGCAGACAGAATTATATAAAGGATCATCAACACTTTGCCATTTTGATTTACTTTCAGAAGAAAAGTTTTCTCTAAGGCAAAGTGATAGACATTTGAAAATTCCAATACACTTGGGAATGGTTTGACAGCTAGTCCCAGCCCTTTCTGACTGGCTGTGGACCCCAATCCATATCACAATTGCCACCAGCATGAACCTGAGCAGAAGAAAGCTGAAAGCAAGGCAACGATGCTCTGCACTGCATCCTTGGACCAAAGCTGGACCCAGTGCCTGGTGCGGAGGATGGAGGTGGGAAGGGGTGAGTTTTCTAGGGGCTGCAATGGAGCCTGGCAGAAGCAGGGGCAGGAAGGTGTGGGTTGAGTGGGGATGCATCAGAGGAGCTTTAGGAAGGCAGCTGGGGCTAAGTGGCAGGTTGCAAGTGGTGGATAGGGGTGTGAGGTGCATGAGTTGGACTAGCAGCCAGGGATATCTCTGGAATGTAACAAAGGTGCCTGGGGTGCTCTGGAAGAATGAGAGTGAACAAAATGTGAAGTGGGGGGATGTTAAGAGGGCACAGGCCACATTTATGTGTGGTCCCAAAACCCCAGCTCAGCACATCCATCCACTGCTCAGTGTCCAGAGTGCTTTCAATATTACAAGAATCCTGGACTTTCCATCACAGATATTACAAATCATCTAGCTAAAACCAAGCCTTTGACATCAGAATATACAAAAAAAAAAAAAAAAAGCCAACGCTTTCACTTCCTTTCAAATTTCAGTGTAAATTTAATTTTTGCTGAAGAGAAAATGTTGAAAATATATTGATGTTAACAAGATGTAGCAGGTTGAGATCTTCATGTTTATTCTCAAGTGCTGTCATTTCATGAGACTTATAATGCAGAAATATTTATAATTTTTGTGTTAAAAAAGGAATACTTTAATTCCATTAAAAATGGAATTCCCTAACTTGAACAATTTAGTATTGCTAGAAAATGCAATCATAGAAAAAAAAAAAGTGGAAGAAAAAAAAAGGCAAGAAAAAAAAGCTTTACCTGCCCATACTTTGCAGCTAAGTGCAGGGGTGTCCAGTAATGATTATCCACAGCATTGGGATCAGCCCCATGATCCAGAATCAAAGATGCCACATTCTTGTATCCATTTGCACAGGCCACATGAAGCTGCAATATGAAAGCAGTTCAATATACATAATTCTTAGAATTCTTCAGGGATTCTAACACAGGTTGGCTTTCCCACCGGCCTCGCCCTATAAATCTTAACAATGAAAAATGCAAAATCTACACATTTGAAAACACCACTCTAGGAAACCACTGCAGAATCTTTAGCATTCCTAAAGCAAACCTGTCAGAAAATAAGAACGCCAGCTTATTTATATCTATTTTTCCATTAAACAGTCTAGATATTTATTTGGATAACTCCAGACATTTTCCACACAATTTAAAAAGTCATCTATTAAGCTTTTTCACAAATGAAGTATATTCATAAGTTTCAGCAGACCTTGGCCTAGACCTAACTTTCTTTTGTTCAAACACCTCAGATTGAACACATTAGTACACATTCATACTAAACACAGCAGGTTTGCAGTAAGAAATCTGTCACAGAAAATACCTTTACAATTTTCAAAAAGTGATTTTATTTTAGATGAGTGGACAGTGAGGTAGATTAGGAACTGGCTGGATGGCAGAGCTCAGATGGTGGTGATCAGCGGTGCAGAGTCTAGTTGGAGGCCTGTAGCTAGCGGGGTCCCTCAGGGGTCAGTCCTTGGTCCAGTCCTGTTCAATTTATTCATCAGTGACTTGGATGAAGGCACAGAGTGCTCCCTCAGCAAGTTTGCTGATGATACCAAACTGGGAGGAGTAGCCGATACCCCAGAAGGCTGCACTGCCATCCAGAGGGACCTGGACAGACTGGACAACTGAGCAGTGAAAAACCTCATGCAATTCAACAAGGCCAGATGCAAGGTCCTGCACCAGGGGAGGAATAACCCCAGACACCAGTACAGGCTGGGGACTGACCTTCTGGAGAGCAGCTCTGCGGAGAAAGACCTGGGCATCATGGTGGACAACAAGCTGACCATGAGGCAGCAGTGTACTGTTGTGGCCAAGAAGGCCAATGGGATCCTGGGGTGCATTAATAAGAGCATCTTCAGCAGGTCGAGGGAGGTGATCCTGCCCCTCTACTCAGCCCTGGTGAGGCCACATCTGGAGTATTGTGTCCAGTTCTGCCCCTCACAGTACAAGAGGGATGTGGAACTGCTGGAGAGAGTCCAGCACAGGGCTACAAGGATGGTCAGGGGCCTTGAATATCTGCCCTAGGAGGAGAGACTGAGGGAGCTGGGCCTGTTCAGCCTGGAGAAGAGAAGGCTGAGAGGGGATCTAATCAGTGTATATAAGTATGTCAAGAGAGGCAGTGAGGAGGATGGTGCTGGCCTCTTTTCACTGGTGGCCACAGATAGAACTAGAGGTAATGGCCACAAACTGAAACACCAAAACTTGGACTAGGTGACCTCTAGAGGTCCCTTCCAACCTTAAGTATTCTATAATTCTATGATTCTACGATTCTATTTCTCTTATTTATCTTGCTTCACTAGATACTGCCTAATTAACTTCAATGGTATTGCTTTAATAACTTGAGTTGGTTCTCTAGGTTAGTAAACACCATTTTAGAACTAAGGCCTCCCTAAGGAGGGAGGGGGGAAAATACATTAACAGAATGATGGAAAAACAGGTATGAAGCAACCTTGGGAGGTTACAGCAGAGGCAACCTTAAAGTTAGCTCTGTTTGCTTGTAGCTGGTCATCTTGAACAGGGAGGACAGTATGAAAGATCAAGTAGTGAGGACAAGAGTAGTGAAAAGAGGAAAGAGGAAGCTCAGAAATATATTCTATCATTAAGAATTTTTGATATATTTTTGATATATAGATAAAAAACGCTCTACATGTGCTTGGCATTCTTAATAGCAATTAAACACATTGTAGATGGTATCTATAAAATAGGATTGAAATAATAGCTATATATACACACAAAATAAATACATATAAAATGTCACGTATGTAATATAAATATAAAACTAATATAAATATATAAAACCAAACAAGATTGTGAAGAGAAACAAACAAACTAATCATATGGAAAGACATGCATTAGAGGGCAATAGAAATTCCTGATCTAGTGTTGTAAATCAAGTAGAAGAGGAAAATGAAAGAAAAAGATCTACATCTGGGAAAATTTGTTGTTAGGGCATTAGGTTCTTTTTGGAAAGTGGTTTATATTTATTTTGAATAAGTGTGTTGAGTCACATATTTCATATGACCTGAATCATTCAGCTTACAGGTTGGGGCTATTTATTTTCTCACGGATTTCTGCTATGTTTCCAAATATTCCCATTGCTTCTGGGAGCAAAGGGGACAAAATCTGCATTTGGAAATCAGCACAATTTAATAGCTATTCTACTGTTACAAGGAATCAGCTCTCACAAGGCCAATAAAAACAGGCCTGAGTGAGTTTGCAGGAATGGAAGACTGAGATTACAAGGTGAGAAACTGACTGAGGTAGGAGATATTCTGCAGAACTGTATGTCCTTTTTCCTTGAAGCCACGTTATCTAAAGAAACAGAGTAACAAGTTTTATAAGAACTGGAATGGGTGGCTTGTGACAAAAAAAACTCTTGCAATAAACCTGTTCCTAGTCTTGAGTAGTTGCAGAGTAACTATCAGGATAGGAAACTCAAAAAAAAAAATGACTTCTAGATATTATTTTCCAGCTATTTTTGGTTGAGCTGCATCTGCAAAGTATTCAGTTTTCATTTGAACATTCCTGATGCAGAAAGATGTAACACACAGCTCACAAAACTTTACTGTAGAAAGTTTTCCCACAGAGAAGCAATTCTGTATCAAAAATGGAATGGGAAACGTGTGCAGGGAGGGAAAAGGTAGTGCGGAGTACTAGTTCTGTACACCATAAATGTTCTCATCTCAAGTGTACAAATAAAGAAAAATTTCACCTAATTTGATTTAGCTGCAGCCTTTTGCTTTTAACAAAAGAAATTATATTTTCTATCAAATCATTGATTTGATAGCTGCTATTTTAAAACTTCACAGGAGAAAAAATACATATCTTATGACTGAAATATGTCTTCTAGAAAAAGTTCACTAGAAATTTGTGCATATCTATTTGTGGACATCACTTTTTGTTCTTATTCATCCCAATTTACACATGGACCCAGGTAATGTATCTTCCAGGAAGAGGAGACTGGTTGTGGGGAATAAGTATATGAAGAGGAAGAAGCAAACTTCAGTGTCACTCTCCTCAGGGTTTGCCACCACTAGAAAAGTTCTTTATGTTTGTACTGCTGATGCAGGTGATCCAGAGATATACCAAAACACCATAGGCATCCAGCTAAGAAAAAAAAAAAAAAAAAAAGGACTTAACATTATTCTCTAATTCACTGCTCCCTGTTTGGAACTTGCAGAACCTTCTCCAGCTTTACAGCAGATTACTCTCTGTGCCAGGTTGCTTGAACAAACTGAGAGCGGGTTTGATGCAGCTTGTTTGGACAAGTTTATCTCTTTGGTACACCTAATTGTTATAAAATAAATAATCTACTTGTGCCAGGGTTCTTAATAAGGTTTACAATCCACCTTCAGAAATGAAGAATATTCAAGGAATGTAAAATATAATCAACTGATTACACTCAGTAAAGAGTGAAAGCACAGAAATTGCTCTTCAGTCAATAGGATTGTAGTAACAACTTTCATCTTTTGGGTGAAGTTTCACATATAAGAATATTCCAGCCATGAACTGTATCAACTTTGACTCAATCAGAAATGCTTACTACTTAAAACTAGTTATTTTTCTTGTTGTTTCTGTACAGACAGATTTAGAGCAACAAAAACGTATTCCCAGAACCCTTTGATGCACATACAGCTATCGCAGACTGGCTGACTCCACAGTGATGAATAGAGACAGAGCAGCCTCACAAACTCTGGATTTCCCACCGGTTTGTAAGACAAAAGTTTCACATAATAGAAATCTCCAACAAAAGCAAAATGATTCACTCTGTAGCTACTTGTTGCAAAACTGTGAAAGAAGTTCAGAAATCAAAGTTCAACACTAAACCCATTCACACAAAAACATTCCCTCTGTCTACATTCTACCAAGCAAACAACAAAAAAGCAAAGTATCCAAAATATTTTTTCCTAATATATGTAGCAGCTATATACATTTCAGTCATGTATTTCAACTGCTCCAGCTAAATACCAAAGAAATTTTATACAGTGATAATTATGTAAGTTCTTATTTCACTTTAACTAAACCAATTCAGACAAAATAGCAGTAAGAGCAGAATGCAAACAACTTGCATTTTACTGATGAGTTAGCAGCTTAGCTTAAGTGTACCAGGAAGTTTGAAGTTAAATCAATGTTTTAATGAAATAAACTAAAATTGCCATATTGCTTTTTTTCCTCACCTCTTGCTCCTGTTATTTATTCACTTATTTTTAACTACAGTTTGGCCATCCCAAAAGTCATTATTTTCAGTATAGTGACATCTAGTATCCGGATTCAATAACCCTAAATATGAGGCTGCTCATTTTTTCAGTTTGATAGTTTAACTGCTCCACAGATTTTAAAAATGTAGTAAAAATGTGGCTAATGATTCATTGGATGAATATGATGAGTATCACTGGATGCAAATCTACATAAATGCAATGGTTCAGTAAAATTTGCATTTTTAATTATTGTATTTTCAGAAAAAAAATAGGCAAAAGAACAAAAAGAAAGGATTCAATATTTGAATGCTACTGAGGATCATTCACTGATTTATAACAATAGTAAAGACTTTTCTTATGCAGAGAGAACATTTCACAGATGTATGCAGCTTATGAAAAAAACCAAGATGATTCAACAATCGAAAAAATATCAGTCTTGAAAAAAAAGAAGAAAAAAAGCATAAAAAATTACAATGAGAACCAGCGACTAGAAATAATATGCAAATTCTGAAGACAGAATATTTTGTCCACTGATATGTTGGATGCTTAATTACATTTAATCAATGTGGGATACCTCCTTCCTCAGCCAGTAGATACAAGCTTAGAATTGTGAGAATTACTCAATGAAGTTTTAGAACATCTGTTAAACAGAATATCAGGGATCATAAACATTTGTTCTAGTTTTAAATTATAGTACACAATACTTTCCCTTGCTATTAATTTTTGAGGTGCGTATTCAGTGCATTTTTTGGAGATAAAATTAGATCTAAAAGTAAAAGTAGTTACCATAACACAGATGCTTCATCAGATTTTTAAAAATGATAATGAAATATAGTTATTCCTTAAAGGTCTGATGAGGAACAAAATCTTTCATTCTTACATTTGTTTCCATTTTAGCAGACCCTTCTATCTTGGTGGATTGCCTTGCATTCTCCACACTTGCAAATATGCCTACAGGTAAACAGCTGACATGCATGCATATACCCAGGGCTAAAACTGATTACTATGTATTCCATCTCACCAGCGTAACTCCTTCATCATTCTTTTGATTCACATTTCCTCCACTTGATATGAGTTGCCGAACATCGGTAAGCATTGTCATAGCTCTCTGTATCTTCATTTGGCGCAGTGAATTCAGTTCTACACCTGCACGAAATAAAAAGGAAAGACTAAAACCTTCTGCTACTTCATTCATCAGTAAGCAGTACATGAATGATTTTGTTTCCTGGATGTGTAAAAGATTAATCAACAGCTTAATCAGAATTCACTATACATATATAGAACATGTTTGTTGCTTGTATCTACCAACAAGCTTACTCCTATCTTTATTTATCAGCTACTACATAGATGATTTAATATCAGTCAGCAATTCCAAATACACGTGCCTGATTCACTACTCACTTGCAATAGCAATTGTAGGTAAAGCAGTTGTAGTATCATTAAATCCACTGGGACTGTGAAATGTAAAATAGCTGCAAATGGGAAATAATTAAGCACTTGAAGGAAGTCACTCCAAGTCTTCAGCTCTTATTTAATGAATATTATTTTTGGCTCCATTTTTTCACCCCCAGACCAGTTTATAAAATGTGTCAACTCTGCTAATGAAGAGATCGGGAAATGAAGCAACCGACGTTAAAAATCACCAGTTTTCTAACAACCTAGGTCATTTCATAAAGGAATAGCTTTTCAACTAGGTCCGGACCACTGCAAAGCTCTGTAAGCAAGTGAAAATGCAGTGTAGCAGCAGCAACTAATGGGAGTGGACGAAAGGCATGAAGTGCCCAGAACAGCTTAGGTCAGCATTGCTATTGAAAGAAACACTTGTCAAAGGACAGCCTTAGATGGAAGTAACCAAAGCAATATATAACGAAAAGGAAGCATAGTCTCCAGCCTGAAGAGATTTAAAATTAGAAATGGAGGATACAATAAAATTTAAAAGTGGTTAAATTAGGAACTAGAAATGGCTTCATCAGAATATCTAACCAAAATTGATCGTCTTGCTCGTAGCTTCCAATGGTGATTTGCATCCATAAACGCAAATAGAAACTTGAGTAAAATAATCCTTTCTTGCTGTCTTGGCCATGACTTAGCCAAAACCATATGAATAAATGAGTTCTTGGTTCTCTTCTACATTTGTCAGTGAGATTAAGTGTGACAAATGATTTGTTTACAAGCTTAATATTTTGTTGGATCAATTTATTTTACATTTTCTCTTCAATCTTATACATATAAATATATACTTTTATGCTGTTATAATGATTGTTTCAAGATAAAAGTCTCCTGCTTTTAAGCCATTCAGCTTTAAGCTGAAACTGGTGTATATAAGGATACTATGTGTAGTTACTGGAACAGGCTGCCCAGAGAGGTTGTGGAGTCTCCTTCTCTGGAGATCTTCAAAACCCGCTTGGACGCAGTCCTGTGCCACGTGCTCTAGGTGACCCTGCGTGTGCAGGGGGGTTGGACTAGATGACCTCTAAAGGTCCTTTCCAACCTTAAGGATTCTATGATTCTATGCTTCTATGATTCAGTAAAGAAACCCATTCATTTCCTTTCTCTTAAAATCCTACTCCATGCACTGCATTATATTCTGAAAATTATTTGCATGCAGCCCTTCAAAGAGTTTCAGCTCTGAGGTGAAGCGTTAAGAGCATAAACTTAGTGTCCCACATATTCTTATGTTTTCACACCTGTCACCTAAATGATACTAAGTGGCAATAAATGATAAAAAATGTAAAACACAAATATAAAAATAAGCTAGAGAAAATGAGGTTGATATATTAAGAAATTGTTGTCTTTTTTTTTGGCTAAAATGTGTTATCTTCCACATAAACGCAGTTCAGATTCCAGATACATATCTATTTATAGCTTCAATTACATCACCACCCAGGAAGTTTAGCATTTCCTTCACCAGAAGAGTCAGAAGGTTTTCTCTTCAGATTTTCCGTGGGATTTTTAAATGATAATCTTTGTCAAGAAACAGAACTCCCTATTCTTTTATCATTTATTTGCTCAGTCCAGCCTCATGAAGCCTGTCTTCTAGAACGAGGTTGGCATGAGAGTGAAATGGATCCCCTTTATTCTTATCTTACCAGGAGCTAACTCCCTGGTTAACTAACTCTGTTGGAGAAGATGCATAAGCAAAGGTTTTGCACGTAGTAAAACTAAAGGTGCAGTCTAAGAGAATCTCAAGATGGCTTCACTAGCTTCAAATAATAGCTTTATGAAATAATGATACATGTTTCATTACACAAATAGTAGAAATTGTCTGTCAAACGTGTTACCGCAGTGACGTGCTCCACAGACATTAAAGGTTTTTCGAAATGCTACTGAAGCAATAGAGACCCCTTTTCTCTGTCTGTTTAAAGTACAGAACGGTGCATCAAAAATAATCAAAATTGCAATCTTAAAATTGTAGTTTGGAATTTTAAGAACCTAGAAAATTTTAGATGCTAGTGTGAAGGCTTCTCCAGTGGGGAGGGAGTTGGTTACCAGCTTTAACAGACATACACATGTGCCATTCCATGAGACTTGGACAAGGAGACCTTGCCAGTAACTGCCTGACCATTAATCAAGTTTTTAATTCCAGAGAGTCCTCTCTCCCACCCCAGGGAGTGATACTTTTCATGTATTTGGTTTAACAAAACATTACTCATACAGTAACTCTTGCTGGCTAAATCAAAGAGTGACCTTCACATTGCTTTTCAGAGGGAAAATACTGTCTAGATATTCAGTTTAAATGGGACGACAGCCAGTATGAATAGAGGAAGAAAACAAAATTGGCATGTACTATGGGAACATATTCACATTAAGAAGAAAAGGAAAGTCGAGGAGAAAGGCACAGGACTGAAAATACACTTCAAATACTTTCTAAAATGAAAATGAGACCTAAAGTGCTTTCAGATCCATTTTGGAGATAGGGAAGAAAAGGAATAGTTAAAAAAAGTAGTGATCCTGCATGGCACATCATTTGCTGATGAGTATCACTGCTGTTGACAGACAGGGGCATAACCTAAAATCTAGAGATTATAGCAATTCTCACTGCTTTAGAAAAACACCTGACAAGGACATTTCATGACCTTTGGCTATGTCACCCTCTCTGGCATATGATTATAAAATTGACAAACCAAAGGAGTGTAGAAACCTTGGATAAAAAGGGGCAAACTCTAGAAACTACAGTGGTAAAGAAATACATGGCAAGCAGAATGCACAACTGCTGTAAACAATATTTTTTTTTAGAGATGTCTAGTACCCATGAAATCTTTCTACCTGTTTCTGTACTCAGTGCAAAGCAATATGCTCCAGCATTCGTTGCTGAACACCAGCAACACACACCTAGCAGCCACGTGTTTTGTAACTTGCGTTTCTCATTTCCTAGCGAGCATAGTAGTTTTTAGTAGAGGTCAATCCTATACTGTCTTTAAAACACAAATATGCACTAAAAACGTACAGCAGATTTGATAAGCCGAATCTTCCTCTGATCGAATTATCCTCATTCCCTGCCTATACCAGCTCCCCTGCCTAGAGTCGTAATGACAGCAAACTTCCTTTCACCCAAAGTGTGATGAGCTCCTCATACATATGCTGTAAATCCTAAGCCATGGTTTATAATTTCTGTTTTTCTCCTCTTCCACATTACTCTAAAATAGTCATGTTCACAAATAATCAGTGAGAACAAAATATTCATGTTGCGTTATTGGTAGCTATGACTTTATCCCGCTTCAGATGCATAAACTGTGAGAAGAACTTTACTGGAAGCTTACTAGATACCTTTATAAAGGATATTAGCTTCGTGAAATTACATTGTTTAGTAGCTCTCGCCTATGTCACTTAGCATTATGTGTGAATGATTTTCAAAGTTCAGCATTTGAACAAGTCCATTTCAGTAAGATCTCTAAGTATCTGCAAAAGAAAATTTGAAAATAAAGAAAACTAGTAAAAATGCTGAGGCCCATAGCTCTAATTTCAATCCATTGCATAAGTTAGTCATTACTGATTGCTGTTGTTGGGTTTTATGTGTTTGCCTGTCTTTAAAGTTAGCATTAAAAATATTATGAAGGCAAGTGAAGAGAGCTAAATCTATCTCCATCTACTCAGAGAGAATGCTACCATGAAGGAAATTCTTGTCTCCTTCCCATGCAGATATCAAAGTGATAATCCTCCTCCGGTGAAATATGCTGCTTTTTGGGTTTTCTTTACCTCTGCTTTACAAGAGTGAAATTCATGTCCCTTCTAGCTAAAAAATAGTTGTGAACTCTGTCTCCTTTTTGTACAGTGAGGAAAATTATTTTGGCAATTTATTTTAACACACTGGCACAACATGAAGGTTAAGTACTAAAGCATTCACCTGTGGACACATCTTACACATTTACTAGCTTGCCTGTCTCTTTAGTCTTTCCTAACATTAATACTAGAACACAGAAGGGTAGCTAGAATGTCATCGTCTCTGCTTAGCTGCCACAAGTATGATGTCTGAAATCAGCTCAGCATGGGGCTCTGATGCAGCTTGGTCCAGAACCATGGGAAATGTCCCAAGCTTAAATGCACCTCCCGAGACAATGAATGAGTGAAAGATTATGATTTTGACAAGGAATTTCCTTCTCACAACTTTTAGCTGTTTTTTTCTGATCCCAGTTTGCAGATGGCTGCACTTTGAGACCTCTGTGAACAGCCTTTAGAGCCTGACATAACGTCTTTTTTTTTTTTTTTTTTTTTTTAGGATAACTTTCTCCTAACTATTTAAAGATTATATTTTATGAATTTTCATCAACACTGGTATTTTATTTCTGATGGCAATAAAAACAGATTCTTCATTGCTAAATTCTCTGAAAGGATACTAAAAGCACACCCCTAGTTTGTGACATTTTCCACAGTTTTTCAAATTTCTGAAAAGCTTATTCGTTGATGCTATGTCCTTTCTAGCATCCATCTCCGAAGTCAAATACCCAGAAGCTGGGAAATATAAGATCTAAGGTGGCCTGTTCAAGCTTGTATCAGAAAGCACAAAGGCCAAAGGAAGACAGATGTGCATTCTCAACTATGACATTTTCAATTTATCAAATGTTGTATGTGCTTGATGCACAGGATTGGAAGCGATTCTCTGAAACAGCTAGCTTGATCCCATGTTCTCACAAGCAACAGCAACAGGTAACTCCTACCACTGATTAATGCAACTCTACTCAGAAGTTAGTGAGATTTCTCTGTGTGCCATACTGGTAGGTCTTCTCCAATCAGCAAAAACAATTTTTGAAGTTTTCAACTGTGCTGAAGCTGTTTAGCTTGGTTTTGGTTGCCTACTTTACTATCAACCTACCACATCAATATTTTCAACAGAAAACTTACAAGCAGAAATCAGCATCACTTTGAATACTGTTCTAAAATAGAAAAAAAAAATCATAGAATCATAGAATGCTTAGGGTTGGAAGGGACCTCTAGAGATCATCTAGTCCAACCCCCCTGCATACACAGGGTCACCTAGAGCACGTGGCACAGGACTGCGTCCAAGCGGGTTTGGAAGATCTCCAGAGAAGGAGACTCCACAACCTCTCTGGGCAGCCTGTGAAATCAGAAGAATACATTTTAGCTGAACTTCGTTCAGCTTTAGTGCTAACAATCTGAATATATTGACATTTTAGTCATTTCTTATTGCAGCATCTTAGTAGTAATTCATTACTGCTTATAAAAAAAGCCTTTCAGATATTTAGATAGGAAAATTGAAAGATTTTTTAAATCAAATTAATTCACCTATAACAATTGCTTTCCTTGAAGGCGCTGAAGGAACGAAGTAACACTTCGTTCTCCTCTTATAGGTTTAATAGCTTCTCCCCCTTCTCCCCCACAAGCTCAATGCTAGAACATTTTATCATGTTAATTCTTCCTTTTTTTTAATTAAAAGTAACCAAGTAACACAAGTAACATAATTGATCAAAATGGAGATCCCACAAGTAATTGAGGTTTTTATATTGATTCTATTCTCATAAAAAATGCCAGAGTGCTGAGAAATACCTGACCAGATTTTATGAAATACTTCAAACTATTTCAACTTTTAAACTTCAATAACTTTTGAGATGTTTTCTTAGTTTCAAATTATAGATTACTGTATTTCCTTAGTCTTATGACTCATATATCTTTAATCCTTTGTACAAATTCTAATGGACGGTGGTCTATTTTCACAAAATCTGAATAATATTTTGACAAATTAAACCATATTAAACTATTAAAGTAGGTAGGACTTGTACATGGTTCCGTATATTTTCCATTGAGGTTTTTAGAGAGTTAAACATGGTCCCCTTAATATTCGCAAAACAAAACACATCCATTACTCACGCAGCTTGGAATTCTATAAAAGATTTGGATTAAGCACATGAAATCTCTATTATCATCAAAGGTCAATAAACTTTAATAATCTACTTTTAAAGTAGTTCGCTGCATGGCAAGTTAATTGCTAAAAAGAAAAAAGCCAACATGTAATAGAGGAGTAACAATTATTTCAACATATGAGTCATCCTATGGGTAAAAGAAAAATCTCTATCTTCCAGTAGAAAAAAGTATTTACATATAGGCATTCATTCAAAAATTATTTTAGAACAGCTAATTTTCTTTTATTTTTGTCATAATTTAATGGTGGTATTATACAACAGACAAGCAAGAGTCTATTTTGTTTTCCAATGTGCAGGACACTTGGAAAGCTCTTAAAAAAGAAAAGCAAACTAAAAAAACACAGATATTATTTTCTAAGATGAAATAATAAAGCTGACATTCTTCGAACGTCAGCTCGAAGTCTGACGTTCAAAGTTATCCTATAGTTATTCAATAGTTATCCTATTGAAAGCAGCAGACTATGATCTTGGAGGATAAAAGGAAACTCTTCTTTTTTGGAAAAAATATACCCAATGAATTTGTCACCTCCTCTCTCATGCTCTCATGCCGAAGATGGAAACAAGATATACCTGTCTCTCATTTCTAGTTTATGAGTCTTTTAACCCACTATGAAACTAAACATGAAAAAGACAGACCAAAAAAAAAAGTATTTTTCAAATAATTACATGTTTAAAGCTTCCTAAAGAGGAAAAAAAAAAGGATGCATGAGGGTCATATGCCTCATTAAGTATTTTGCTGCCATACTTCTACAGTAGAACATTCTGCCTCCAAAAACAAATGGAATATTATTTAAAACATAACTCGTAACAGACTGCACCTTGCAAATATGGTACTATTTAACTCACAATATGCCATTTAAGAAAATAGCATTAAGAAATAAGTCTTTCTCTTAAAACAAAATGCTGATGTTACTCTAAATAAGCTAATGAAAGGTTCCAAGTCGACACTCCCAATGATCCCAACAATCTACAAAGCACAGAACAAAATAGGGTAAGCAATAAAAACGCAAAGCCTTTGTACACTTCCCAATATTTCCATTTCACCTCTAGAATAAGGGACTTCTCAAAGGTGAACAATGAAAGGATAACAGCGGCAAGTTGCAATAAAGAAAACCACAGCTGATTATTGCAAAAGAAAATCTCTATGAGGATGTTTCAGCACTGCAACAGCACATCAGAGTAGTTGTGGGACCTCTCAACTTTGGAGGTACTCAGAACTTGAATGTACATGTCCCTGAGCAAGCAGAGCTACCCTAGGTTGATCTTGCTTTGTCAGGAAACTGGACCAGAAAGACTCATTCTTCCTTCTCAAGCTCTTTAGCACCATAACCTTCTTCTGACACTGAGATAAAAACAGTAGCATGCAAAAGCGATGAAGCAGTGGCAAAAAACAAATTTAAGATTTTTTTCAACACAGTTTGTATCTGTACTGGTAGCATTGCCTAGAACTTCACTAACTGTAATAGGCACTTAGACACCTAAGCTAATGTGTAGGCACCAAGTTATAGACCTGTAAATGTAAATATCATAACTTTAAACTGAATCACATCCCACAGAGTAGATATCTGTAGCTCACATAGCCGTTAAGGGCTTCCTTCATAGCCCACAGAGAAAAACATGGTAATTCATGATTTCAGGTCACGATTCATCCAAACCACGGAGCACACAAGACTTCTGAGTGCTCCCAGGACATGATCAGTTCTCTTGCAGTTAAGCTATTTCCACCACTTGTCTAAATACAACAGGGAAAGCTGCAGTCCTACTGCTACTTTTGATTAAGGATCTCTTAAATCAGACTTACAACCAAATACAAAGAATGTTCCTTGTATGCGGAAGATATATAACACAGCTTGTTTTCTCCTAGGTAAGCAAAAACTGCTTCTTACTTTCTCCAATTGATAGCGTTAGTAGACATCATAAATTCAGTACAGGACTTACTGTAAGTTGCTATAAAGCTAGTATCTATAGGAAAATAGAATATTTTAATTTCATGTAAACACCAATATTAACATGTCTTTAAAATTCTGATATGCCATGTCACATGAAATATATAAATTTTTTCAAGGATTTGCTAGAGGACTAACTGTTTCTTGCACTTGTTATACTCTGGTGCCTGACAAGTATTTTACAAGCAGAACTTAGAGGACTCCATTTCCTCTCAGCTATATTACGTTTCCTTGAGTTTTCTTCCTCTTTCTCAACACACACCTTCAGGCTCTGAACTGAAGTCATGCACTAAGATTTGCAGTGTAGGTAAATGGAGCAAAGTTAACTTCAACCTAGCTAGGCTGAATGCTACACATCATGTAGATGTGGAAGAGAATTACTCAAGAAAGCTGTCTGGAACCCTGAACAAATATTTAAGCAGCTGGCCAATCTGAGCTTCATATCTGCAGGGCTGGCAATTTAGCTTGGTTAGGCCTGTACAAACTAAAGTATATTTCTATTTCCAGAAATAAAGTGGAAAGGTTCAGTAACTTAGAACCTCTCAGGAGGTACTTGAGATATTGAAGAAGGAGAATGCTTACCAAATAATCACACATGGAAACACAAGATTGTAGCTACCATTTACACAGAAGTGCAACATTTTTTTATCTTCGGTGTGATGCTTACCTAATATGATGCTTACCTACTAAGAAAAGAAATTTAAATTATGCTTTTCCAATAAAAAGAGAGGGAATATTCTTTTATTTATTTTTTTTTGGTAAGTCAACTTGCAAAACCAGACAACCAAAAACCAAACCAAGCCAAAACCAGTTTGTTACATGCCCTAGATCATACAAGGATCACTAGCAACTGGAAGCAGTTAACTACCACAGGGATGAGATCTGTTAGAAATTATAAACACACATGAGTTTTACAAACTATAATGTCCCCAATTAACAAAGTTTTCTATAGCATCAAAGCTAATAGGTCCAATTTCAACTTTGTTTCATGAAAGTAAATTGATATCTTTTTAATTTCCTTGCTAGCTGAGTCATAAGGACCTCATTTTTTTTTAATCTCTGTGAACTCTCTGCAATTAGAGGCAATGACTAAAATACAGTCTATTTTACACAGCAATTACTTCATGCTGTAAAATAGGTTGCATGGCTGAACAGAGAACATCAAGGAAACTTTTTAGGAATGCAGAGGAAGTACAGACATTAGAAAAATGGATTCCATTTTATATTTACAGGGTGGGACTGGATGTGGGTGTTTCAAAATACTACAAATTGAAGATGGTATTTACTATGGGATCACTTAATGTTCTTGTACAACCAAATTTTGTACCAAGACATTGCTTTGCATGAGAGTATGCATACACTGCAATAACAACGGATTCAGGAAGACAATCCACAAAGAACTCTTCAATTCAGTTATATAATCCAAAATAATTCATACTTATTCAGATATCTTTATTTCCCTTAATGATTTCCTCTCAACCTTTAGTTTTGTATCCACGGCAGACTACTTCAGTACTTCAGAAAATATTAGTTAAACTTTAAAAGCTAAGGACAAAATAAGTACATTACACTGCCTATAAAGAGAGGAGGAAAGCAACAGACCAGTACACTTGCAACAGTCAAATAAACTTGACAGGATTTTTGTCAGTGACCACGAAAAGGTCAGAATTTCACCCAGAACTGCAATGAAAGGGCAGAATTGATCTACTTTAACCTTCTAAAATTAAAACCAATCAACTAGAACTTGCCAACCTAAGTTCCTATTATAGTCAGCAGAAAAAAGGCAGTCCTGGAATTCACTTCTTCAGAACAAGCAATCTTAGAACTGAAATGCTCTATGTGTTTCCTGTTTCTCTCCATTGACCAAAAGAAAAGCTCTGGATGATTAGCTCAGGTTCAGCAGTCTAAAGTTAATAGATGTAGAAAGTTCAATCAATCAAGTTTATTTTTCCTTCTTCAGAAATTTTCCACATTCACAGAATCATTGTCTTAGTGTGGGATAATACCCCTGCTATCTACTGGAGAAAAAAAATTAAAAAATAAAAACAGTGATAACATCAAAGTCATAAAAATCTACTGTTTCATATACCTTTTTCAATGTATTGCAAAGAAGATAGATTTTTTAAAAATTTTCTATTCCTAAATTTTCTTTCTGCAATCAAACTTAAACAGAGGCAAACCAATGATACAGCAAGTTCCTGCTGATCAAACTACATTAGTCTTTGCAGACCACATTTGGTTGTATAACCACACACTTTATAAAACATCAGCCAAAAGTTTTAGACCTCCAAATATATTCATTTTGCCAGACACTAAGGTTTTTAGTAGTTTATACCTGTCCTGCCATAAAAAAAGTTCAAAACCAGAGTCCATGACCTGAGAGGATTTCTCTAGATACTACAAAAACAAAACTGTGGAAATATCAGGATGTCTAACCCACTGAATACACTACTGACTAGACGCACAGGATCAGACACTGAGTGTTATTTCCTTGCCAGATTAAGTTAGCTTTTAAGTGTCCATTAACAGGATGTAACTTTACTCGGTTTAAGTTAAAACAGATTTCTTCGATTGAGACAATGTTAAAGGTTTTCATGATATAGCTATTTATTAGTTCTGTTTAATACATTACCCTCAGTTTTATGGTGTGTCATATGAAGTCTGAATGCAAAATATTCCAGTCAAAAGCAATATTAGATATTTCACTTCAGAACCCATACCTTATTTAGTAGCTGATGAATGACAAAGCATTTTTTGGTATAGAGGCACTATACATACAGAGTATGTATACAACATATTGAACATATTACATAATATAAATCTACCTATAATATTTTCTCCAATAAAAAACAAACCCATAGTAATATTTTGAAGTAAGTGGAAAAGTTTCATATACACTACCTTTCAGAACACTTGAACAAATTTGTATTTAACAGCTTATCTCTGGAGAATGCATAACTGCTATGTAAAATAAAACAAAATGTGAAACCTAGCCTTCAAACTGTTCAATTAGTTGTTCTAAAAGCTTCTGGGCTACTGCTGTTTCTCTTCTTTTAATTCACACTCTAGCATCTCCATATGAATGGGCAAAACCATATCTGGCAATCACCAATTGTCACTAACCTATATCAGCTTTCCCAATCTAGACACACTGACATCTTTTATGACTCCAAATCCTCTTTATCCTCTTCATTACTAAACTAATATAGTTCCAGAAGCTTCAGTGATGGCTTATTTTAAACAAATATCCAGACTTTTTACTTTTATGTCATGCTCAATAAAAACATTTCAGAATCTGAAGAGCTGACTTACCATTTTCTTCCAAGTACATCAGAAGGATGCTGCTGGATTCAGTCCCTTCAATGGCATAATCAAGTGCAATGTTTCCATTAACATCTTGCAGCAGTACATTTGCTCCAGCCTGCACACGAGAATTAAGAACACTTCAGGATTTTGTAATGAAGTTTCAGTACACTATAGGGCTTCTTACATATTGGGACTGGTTGACATTCCCATTCAAAAACATTTCAAAACTTGAGTTTGGGGACAGTTGATTCATTGTAGCCTGAAGCATAAAATAAAAACAAAGATAAAACTGAAGGACTCCTGATTGTCACAAAGAGCTGGCACAGCTGACATGGGTAGCGCCCAAGCTGTCCAGCCTGCCTGTACTGCACAGATGTCTGAGCTGCCCATCAATGAGTTTTGGAACCACCACGGTTTGCAGCTCAGCGTTTCAAAGTAAAGAAAGCTGTCATCAATTACAGCCTGCCTTTAAAATACTGCACAATAAACAGCAGTGGTTCAACAGCTGACTGACAAGCAGCACGGACACCCATGCAGCAGTGATGGGTAGACAGCTGCTAGGGGTAACCTCATCAGCCGGGCCAACCCCTATGGCCTCATTCATCAATCAAACTTCAAAGAGAATCATCCTGTGCTAAATAAAATTGCCATTTGTCACCAACTGAGGACAATGAAAGTGATCTTGATAATTTCAGCTCTACTCCCTAAAGGAGCTAAGCTGACATTTCTATAAATTTCATTCAAAATCCAACATAAAGGACAGACAAATACAGGGAGCCACAAAACCATTTGTGGGGAGAATGGGGGCAGAGATAGGCACATGAGAACCACAAAGAGAAACTACCAGGATGATGAAAACTCATATTTTTTATATTGAATATTGTTAGAACTTTCAATATGAGGGACATTTTTTTCCTTTTTTTTTAATATGACAGCTTTTTTTTTCTTTGAAAATATTACATATATCTGGTAGACATAAAAATTTACGCTACAGTGAAATGTCACCTTTCATTTTTTACAGGCCATAATTTTAATTCATTTCAAGTGTTCTCTCTATGGCTTTAACTGAAATCAATTATGAGACAAAAGTGACCTCTGGTAAATTTAATTACTTTTCTTACCTACTTGTATGATAAAAGCATAGCTAATAAAAATGACGGCTACCAATGTCAGTCTTTCTTTAAATGAGAGTGGCAAAGGTAAACTGGTAATAAATTATTAATTTTAAAAGATATGACTGAAAAGATATTCTTTCAGGAGCTTGCACAGTAAGTATCATATCAAATAAAACCTCCTAGTGCGTCAGCTCCTGGCTCTGGGTAATGTATGACATGAAAGTCGGAAAATTAATGTGGGTTTCATGTCATCCGCCTTAAACTGTTAAAATGGACTGCTAGTCTGAGCTAATCCCCTGGGTTCTCTATGCAGTGAAAGAAGGGACAAACAGGCATCAAAGAAGGACTCACCCCAACTATTTCAAACACTGAGATATCCTACCAGAGGATATCCTACATTATAAGATAACCTGTCTAACAAGGTACACTACTTTCTGCTAGTGTCTGTCAGGACAGCAAATTTAGATAAAATGCATAATTTGTAGATATCTAAATGAGAATAGATAAGACGAGTTGACACTGTAGTGAAAAGGAATGGAAGGAGATGTTCAAAATCTAAAATGTTTTATTCATTATAGCGCTATGAAAAGTTGTGTTTATCTATCCTACAAGGGCCAGAATTGAAGAGACAATAAAAAAGTTGGCAAAGAGCATAACGTCTTTGCAGAATGGCTTAATCACGTTTACTGTATCTGTTGCACTACTAGGCAGCAAGATTCTGTGTTTTGGCTTCTATTCGCTGACCCATGAGGGTTTGGTAGTAATTGTAGAGTCAAAGAATTAGCACATGATTTGTGGATGTTTCACCATGTGATGAAAAAGAGGAATAAAGCCTTGAAGGTACCTACACTTCCTTGCATGTAAATAATTTCTGAGCAAGGTCAGAAGAAGTTCAGGTAGATAATAACAAAACAAACTTACACATACTTTCTTCCTTGTTGAGCTATGAAACCAGCATACTTTTAAAATACTAAAATTCAAAAAAGTAGGATATTTAACTTGGCCAGCAGCACACTGTTCACTCTTTCTCCAAGGTGTAATGTCATTGAATGATGCTGAGAATGAATCAGCTCCTCATAATTTTTATTGGGTCCTACATTAGTTTGTTTCTTTCTTTAATTGCTTCAATTCCTAAATAATTTCCTTTAGTGACCAAAAGTTACAAATATTTCAAGTGTTAGTATATATGAAACCTCAGCAGCACACAAACACATTCTTGATCTTTTATGTTTCCTCTATATGGTGCCAAGTCTACAAAGGAATTACTTAATGTGGACCCCAAGTAGTTCCACCAACTTAATTCACTAATAGATTTGATCAGCTACCAAAGATGTATGTGCTTCATATGGGCTACATACAATAAAACCCTAAGATCCAATTTTCCACGACAATGACTTACTTGCCAACTTGTTCTCCTTTCACGATTTTTAAAGTACCAAAACAAATGACTGAGGCTTCAAATAATCATTAGAATTAATCAAAACTATACTAGGCCTTTAAAATCTGCCTGATTATTTATGTATTTATTTTATTATTACTATCATTTTTTTTCCAAAATCATAATAAACAAAACCCATTGCTTTATTAAAATTAAAGATAAGACTTGCTGGATTCATCTGACTTCAGGATATCTGATTTTATTAACCACATCAAATGTTTTGAGAATAGTCAGAAATACCAGCATTTGTAAAGTCCAATATATTTCATAAAGCAAGTGATCTTAAGTATAGCATATAAAAGAATATAATCATTGTTCTGTGAGAGGAAGCATCCTATTGAGCACTATGTGTTTGAGGATTTAGGTGCACATGGATTCAGGTACTAGAAATGTTTCTTAAATTCACTTTCTTTAGCCATTCTCAGAATGCTTCTTAACAGTTTCTATTTTTACCAAGATCCCTTTTTTTTTTTCTCATTTTCCTCTTTCACGTGGCACCATGGAAAACTATAACCATTTGAAAGTAACCTGCTAACAAAAACTTTATAGCGAGGAACTCCTTTTAATAAACTTTTTATATTCTGAAACAGATTCTGGAATACTTATAGATGAAACACTCTCACCAGGTCTTAGTACTTATCATTCAAACGTTCAAATCAAGCTAATGAAAAACAAATTCATTAATCCAGGTACATGTGAAATGTTGCAAATTTATACCACTTTACAAGTGCTCACAATATCGATTTCATTTAGATTTAGTGATACGGCTACTGTAGCAGATGAGAAAGAGTATAGAATTTCCCAGATGTTTCCACTGGCTCACCAGGCACTTTTCTGCCAGTAACTGATACCCAGTGACCCAAAGAAAGGTAAACTATAATGCACACTTCATGTTAATCAAGGAAATATAGGGGCCTGTTAATATAAAAACCCCTCATAAATTTGTGTCTTTTCATTTTGCCACACACTAATATGCACATGCTGCATATTGCACATGTAACTTATTTAAACATCTCATGCTCGTGTCTCTTTGTATCTATCTATATTTCAATCTATTTCAGAATAATACAGTAAAAGGGGAGAGCAGCATTTTACACACAAAGTCAGAGCAGTAGGACCTGAACTCTTCCTTCCCAAATAGTATTTCAGAAAGTGTAGAACCCAATAGCTTCTGAAGTCCAAGCACTATTAAAGACCTATACATTTTTACAAAATGCTGCATTCACATCTGAAATGCGTTTTTCAAGATTGACACAATATGTGTTTTAGCATATATGACCTGAAAAGCAAAACCTTGTATTCTTCAACATTTCAGCGGGAATCTGCATTACTGGAGTGTATCAACACAAGTGCTTCACAAGAACACCTTCAGTTCAAGTAAAGAGGTATGAAAACAATGAACACATCTGTACATGCTGTTCATAGTCGCATTTTCCCTTGTCTGACACTATGCAATCACATGCATTGTTTTTTACTAAACGCTACAGTAGCAATTCAAAACATGATAGTATGGTAACAGCAAGAGTTAGCCCACTAAGCATTTGTGACATTTCACTTGCCATAACGTAAGTATGTGTATATATAACACAAATAGATATCCATATTGACCTACACCTTTGCACTAGTTTCATTAAAAAGTTTTGTTCGTGCATGGATATCCAAAGGTTTCGCACACATATATGCAGTGTCTCATGTATACCATGGATTGAGTACAGGCAATCCAACTGTGAGGCAAAGTGTGAACAGTCTTGTAGTACACTATCGGTTGAGAAGAAAGTAGCAGCAAACAGGATATAACACTCTATTTGCTTGTTAACAGGGCAACATACAGGAAATCCAACATGCCCAAGGGCTCTATGGGTTCCATTTGATCTTGCTCTGTAATCTCAAAGACTTGCATGAATTTTTATTCAAGACACCAAACCCCAGAAATCTATCTGCCTCCTCTTTTTGCAGCTTATATTGGCCTTCATTACTTTGACTTTCATTCATTAACAGAGCAAAAGGTATAATGTTGTTCAGGATAGTGTTGTGTTACACATCATTAGCAATGGATCTTGCTTTTCGCAAATTCCTGATGCTAAGCAGAACAGGAAAAACTCTTAAGGAGGGCTCACAAAGGTCAAAGGCTTTTTCACATTAGAAAAATCGCAGACAAAGAAATAAAATTAAACATTAAATGAGAATGGCTGAGCAGCTGCTCTCAGTTCAACAGCATCTTTTTCTTCCAACTAATTTCAACAACAGACTTCCTGTAGGCAGGGTATTTCACAGAAGTAACAATTTGGTTACTAGAAGAGCTGGGGGGAAAAAAACAAACGAGTATTCAGTGTTTACCAACTACAGATGTGCACTGACAGGTCCCCTAGCTGGTCCATGTTGCAGTTCTACTTACTAAGAAGATACTTGACACACATAAGTTGGTCAAATACTTTTGTTTTCATTTTTTTGGATATAAGACAATCTAGGCACTATTTTAGTGAATGCGGATATTGTCTCTGAATGTTGATTGCAGTCTTAATATTTTGAATTTGACTTTTTCCACACATCTTTGAGGACCTCTCCTACCTCTCCAAGGCATTGTTGATTCTTCATAATCAATATCTCTCCTTTTGGAGTAAAGCATGGATTCTTGTCCAAAAATAAAATGTCAGAAGAGATGCCCAGAAGCCCATGATAAGGTAGTGAACTTCCCTTGAGCTGATTCAGGACTAGGAAACTATCATGATGCTTTCCTACTTCTAAATTTTAACTGCTATTCCTAACAGCCAGGACTTGACAGAGAATGCAAGAGGGGCAACAAATGTTTATAAGCCACCTATAAAGCCCTGTAATTTCCACTAGAGTCTATGAGGCTAGTGAAGCCTGCCAAACAAAACACGGATAGGGCACAACATTCCTCCTGTATGGCAGACAGAAATGGCACTGCTGGAAAGTCATCCACCAAAGAGCAATAGCTGTTATATTGCTAACCCTAGCAGGGTTTTCTC
Source organism: Tinamus guttatus (assembly GCF_059628265.1). Classification (NCBI taxonomy): domain Eukaryota; kingdom Metazoa; phylum Chordata; class Aves; order Tinamiformes; family Tinamidae; genus Tinamus; species Tinamus guttatus. The sequence goes on along the minus strand of NW_028288581.1, from coordinate 881,095 downwards.
TCATATATCTTGGTGGAACAGAAAGGAATTAAAATTTCAGCTGTACAAAACCGGCATTTCACAAGCCTGTTCTTCGGGGCCATTTTCCATTTTTGCACCCTGAGGAAACACACCTGATCTTTGATTAAACAGGAACTTCAGGCATTCAAGACTGATGACTGAAGCTTCAAAGTGTTATGTTTTGTAAATAATAAACTACAATTGCTTCCAGGTAGTTAAGTTCCACATCAAACCAACCCCCACCACAGGCTCTAATGGGAACCAGACCTAGGCGTAACTTTTCCTGAATTATAGGCTTTCCTCAGTAAATTCTGATTTATTGAAATCAGAACTTTTAAGTGCCTTGAAAAAATGCAAATAGAACTCTCATTATAATGTATGGATTTTCAATTTGAAAATGTTTTCTTCCTTTGTTTCCAGAGCGTCTCTGATGATCAAACTAATCTGAATTACAAGAAGTAAAGTTCCATAACACAATTCAGATCTTAAACATAGGGATCACAAATCAAAACAACAACTGTAAAGATCTAATTGCATGTATTGTTCTTGCAATTTGATACACGAACACATGTTCATGCACAGACTTGTGAAGCTACAGAAACACTATACAGAACACATACTTGTACTCAGCTGATACCCTTTTCTGTAGGGCAGCATGTTTAGGCATATTCTCTCAGGAAGACAAATTCTCCTTTAACACAAAAAAACCTCTTCCATTTACTTCCATGGACTTACAGAACTCCAGGACAGCAGTACAAACTCAGCCAGCTGAATATACAGGCCCAAGATTTCTTCCAAAATCTTAAATCAATGGTTTCCTCCAAACTACAGGAAATTGAGCAACTCCAGAGCTTCTCTCCCTCATACAGGAAAGATACTATCAATCAGCAGTTTGATATCTTTGTTCTATTTTGGGGTTTTGCACTCCCGGGGAGGTGCTACTGTGCATAAGCCCATGCCTGTCACATTACCAAGATTACTCTTCCATAAAATGGAGGAATTGTCTGCCATATGGGTAAGCTTAACTTGTGAAATAAGGTAAAGCCTGGATTCTGTTTTGACATGCCTCATCCAGCATCATCCAAACACAAAACTCAATCCCTATGCTATGCCCATGAAAACACAGCCTAGAACCAAAGCCGAATTCATTGCCATATAAATGCTCTCCTGGCATAGAAAATAAGTTGGATCAGGGATTATCTGCCTCCCTCAAGACACTCTAAATGCAAGAAGGACAGAAGTCAGTGCAGACAACCACTCCTCTTTCAAGCTTGGGAACACAGGACTTAAGCAGTCTACAGTCCAAGAGCATAAGGAAAGGCAAGATCAGGTCCCGCGGTGATCAAGTGAGATTCCAAGGGAGGAGCTGAAACCCAGGAGAATTCATATACTGTGCTGATCTCCAAAAAACCATAGATAACACCCTTGTGTAACAGTATAGCTGCGTCATTTAGGAATTTAATTTTATGACAATAAACTATCAATCATAACTGCTAAAACATCACATGCATATACATTGTAATGGTATAGCATAATTATGCATAGATACATATATTAAGATGCTTATGCAAAATAGTAAGTATCTATGTTATAGTAAGTATTACAAAATACCATTGCAATTTTTCTTTTCCAATATAGTTACATGCTAGACAAGCCAAGCAAACTTCACATAAACACACTTGGGAATTTTATCATCATAATTATGTAAGTAAAGTGATTCAGCTATTGTGTGCAGACAAGTTCTTTCATTCATTGCACTCTTGGGTTCCATACCGCAGAAAGAAGCATCAGGATCTGAACAGGCAACTTAACTTCTGATCTCAAAATAGACTTTTTTTTTAATCCAGAAATTAGGATTTCTGGATGCATAGCAATGCACATTATACAGTGTACATTATAGTGTTCTGGAAATCCAAAGTACCTTAACTTTTGTAAAAGATGTTTTTGTTAAGAAGTGGTAAAAAAGTGCAAATAAAGTGGCTGTTTATAAAAACTCTCAAATAGAGGTACCCATATAAGACCAGCAGTGTCTACAGAAATACACGATTTTATTGGAAACACACTTCTTTGTTGTTGCAGTATGTGGCAAAACTAATAAAATAGTACTTTAAAATCATCATTCAATGCTCAAGAATTATTTTGATAATCACTTAATTTATGGAGAAGTCAATTTTTATTAAACTAGTAATTGCAGGCAATGTCAAACCACAGAAAGGATTTTCAACAAGTTAAAATAAGGGACATATTGCCATGGGACATACTGCAGATTGCTTGACAGGCATAGTCTGTTCCACTAATGTATTCAGAAGATAAAAGAATTAGCACTGATGACTGAAAACTGAAGACCAACATATTCCCATCTGCTTCTGCAGCATGGGGACTTAAATTCTGCCCATCAGCTGGAAGGCTTGTAAAAGGCAAAACCGTTGACTTCCACTACTGAACTCCACTGATAACACCACAGTCAGTTTGTTTTCAGTAACTTCTTTCAGAGAAAATACAACTAAGCATAGAGATAGAAAATGAAAAGTTAAAACCTGCTAACCCAGAAGCTACTAGCTCAAAATAATGCAAATTTCTCAAATTATAACTGTTTCTACAGCCTATCACCACAACATTCATGAGGATTTGGGAACATCCTATTAATTCAAAATGCATATAGCTATTTATGTGGATCTTAATAAGCTGGCAAGTAGACTTTCATGGTTGTTCTCCATATTCTGACTCCTCCTATGCATCCCCAAGGTTTCTTGGAATACAATCTTTTAATTTCTGAGCTAAATAAACTCCTGTTTCCTTGACCTAGATTTTTCTCAGGAAATTATTTTTCTTTCCTAACTTCTATCACCTAAGTCTCTTAAAATATGCAGAACAAGCAAGCTAGCTGAATTAGAAGTTATGACAGAATTTTATTGGTGTATCCATTTTTCCTTTTTTTGCTACCAGTCTTCAGTATTTTTCCAGCAAGCTCAGCTAAGCAGTCTTAATAATCAAAATTCTTAGCTCAAAAATATGACCAAACTTTATAATTAGATTTGAACACTAAGTGCAGTAGCCTTCATGTGTCCTCCTTACGTGTATTCATAGCTACTTGATTAGTTGTCTGCTTTTAAAGCTATGAGGAAAGGGGCAAAAACAATATGCTTTTCTCCTGCATTTCATATTGGCTGCATTTCAGAAAGGGGTGGTAGATTTCAAGGTGCCTTAAACACATTGTTAGACAAGTGAAGGTACTGGGATTTAGGTGTGATGATCTCTAACAGCCGCTTTGGGTTATGGGTAGAATGTGCTCAAGCTCAAGACCACGTCCCCAGTTAGCCAGGTGATTACACATCAAATTCTTCTGTCGCCATGCATAAGGTTTATTCAAACACAAATGGCTGGAAAGTATCTTGTTTGCAAGTTGTGTACTCGTAAGTAAAGATATTGGCTGTGTTGTGTTTTCTCAAAAAAGAGATATAATGATGAGGCACTAACAGATCTGAGCAGGTGCTATAAGCATGAAGAACCTCCTGCTTAGCATGTCAGCAGAAGTTTAAATTAGAATTAGATGGAGCAGTTTAATTGTCTCAGACCTTTAAATTTTCTTCGAAACATTTTCTTTGCAAGTAAGAAAAAAATCAAGAAACACTCCCAAAATGTATTTTCATAAAACAATTTAGTATCTATACTTGAAGTTGAGGAACATAAAGAAATGTCAGAAAAAAAATAGTTGTGTGACACTACATCACAGAGAAAAAAAAATTTGTCCAGAAGAGCACTCAGTTCTATTTTAAAGACTGTAGCAAAAATGCTAATGATCAGAACAAGGTCATCAAAAAGAGTGGCTGAAGTATGGAAGGATGGGTATATAACTTGCTATTGCCTATAACTTGCTATTGCCAACCCTTAAATTGTTTGGCAAGAAAAGAGAATTAGAAGGGAACCTTCAAAGAGCATTTATGGCTACGGACTAAAATTTCCCCATCTGCTTGGGCACATGGGACTTGCACACTCCCCATCAGTAGCAGGGCTTACAGGAGGAAATTAAGTGATTCAAGTACTGAATGCTTCTGATAACAGTGTAGAAGCACACATTCTTTTCAATTCTAAATTAATTTTAATCATTAAAAATGCACAGGCACACTGAAAAGTGATCTGTCCCTGTCTCATTATATTGGAATAAAAGGTCATTTTACAAAATTATTGCCTGTTAGTTTTAGAACAAGTAGAAAGAATTTTTTCACAGAGCGGGGAGTAAGCCTGTCAAATATCTTTTGAGTCAGTTACTACAAGGGATGGTTTACTGGGATGGTTTACTTTACAACTGGGATGGTTTACTTTACAACTGGGTTTACTTTACGACTGGGATGGTTTACTTTACAATCGTTAATGAAGTTGGCAATTAATAAAAATCTCCTCAAAACAAAACAAAATCTCCTGTTTCAGGAAATAAAAGGATTGCCAGAATTAGTAAGAACTGTCATTAATGTAAACCCCTACACAGTAAATAAGTTACAATTTTATTGGAGGCAAAAAGGGGTAAGAAACATCCTCTGACAATCAACCATAGCACAACTAGGGCATAAACCAAGCAACAATGAAATAAATCTTTCTGATAAAAACAATGGTAAGTACTACCTTTTGCTAATACATTTTCTATTAGTTTCCATGTCTGTGTATGCTTGCCTGCATGCATGTTTCCAGGATCATTTAAATGATGCAAATAGTGGAAAAAACATCTGATTGGAACCAGAACTTTAGATGTTATTTAACAAGATGGTCTTCTACTTAGTCTGTGTGGGGGGAATAAGCATTTTTTTCCTTTCAATGCACATTCTCATATCCTTGACTGTAGTTACACAATTTCAAGACACTGATACTGAAGACACTGATTATCAGACTCCAGTCCCTGCTGAGATTACATAGGCACACACAAATATATATATTAAGAGAAAATGACAAAGCCTACATTAACGTATTGATATGTACTGCAAAAACAAAGTGGATTACGCATCTCTGTTAGAAAAGAGATTAAACAGTACACAGAAAATGATAGCTGCATACACTATACAGTTTTTGCAAAGATAAATGCATTCATTTCATGCTAGGAACCAAGAGTCCAAAACCACTAATTTAACACAGTTAATTTGCATTTTTGCTATGAGACAGCCTCATTGTGTTGATTGATAACATAAGCATATTCCACGCGTATAGGGGAGAGAGCGTGTAGGAGCTTAATCAGTACTTAGTGTGACACTGTCCTGCTGGTTAGTAATTAAATCTCACTCACTCTACAAACAAGTCCTTGCGTGACACACCAACTGTTTTCAGAAAGTTTAACATGCCAGTCATCTGAGTACAGAAAGCAATTGTCTTGAACTCTAGAGTGTACCTACACAACTCACAAGGATGCTACACCACTGTTTTGCTACGCATGAAGTACAGTATTTGTAGAAAACCTCCAGCCATACAAAATAACAGCATTTTTCTGTGTGGGACTTACTGTGCAAAAAACAACCCTGATGGAAAAAACATATAATCCATGCCAATTTTTCTCATCAGTTACATAAAAAGAATAGCATATACCCATACATTCAATCAAAAGGAGCATAATCAGCAGCTGTAATTTACATATTAATCAACCATAAGATTTCAGGTCTATTTGCATAAAGTGCTGTCAGTTATTTACTGAATATTCTGACAAAGTGATAGAATTTTAGAAAAAAAACATAAAAACACCTAAAGACATAATGTTGCATGGATCATAGATTACCTACATATTTTAACAGATCATTTTATTTTTAATCATTTGTGTTCACACAACGTAATGTTGTGTGATGGGCACAAAATGAATGATGGGCATGAAAGATTATTCCATATCAGGGCCCAGCAACATGATTCTCTGATCTTCTTTACTGCCCCCAAAGCTTTTCTCGTTCCTACAAATTTTATGAACATCCTTCTTGCCATCAAGTGTGTTTTTACATTTGTAAAGTAAGAAGTATTATTCTTAGTCTTATTATAATACCATAGTCTTGCATTTTTTAATCCAACAAATATTCCCTTTTTTATCATTTTTGAAAAAAAAAATGTGCATAGTATTTAAAAGTTTGCTGTAAATCTTAGTTCCTGATGAGTCATTTAAAATAAAGTATGAGACAATAAATTTTGACTTTAACATAGGTGCATCTGTTTTTCATAAATCCCACAGAAAGCAATTCTTTTAATTAAATTTTATTCTTGCTTTCCACCATTCTCTCAGCCTTTCTTTCTTGCAAACAGCACTGTATCTTGTCTAATCTCTTTATCAAAAGGAAGAAAACCAAACTACACATAACTTTTCAGCATTTTTCAGTTTAAGGCTTTAATTCCCATGCTTCATTATGCACCCCAGTCTCATTATCTCAGATTGTTTTGCACTGAACTGACTTACCTACTTTTCCTCACAAGGTTTACACCATTTATTTGGGATGTCAGTATTTTTCTCCTTTCTTTTTTTCTCTATTCTAATTGAAGAGACTTCAGAAACACATGCAAACACAACACTTTTACTGACCCTCCTGTCACCTCATTTATCACCTCCACTAACCCTGCACTGTTACAATTTACCAAAACCATCTGCTTTCAATCCATAAGCCATTTTTTCCTGCAGCAGTTTTCTTTCCAATGCCTTTATGCATCAATTTTCAGGGTGGCATATCAAGACAAGTTGCCCTTGAACTTTTCATAAGTAGTATCAGTGCTGTATTTTCCCCTACTAATTCACTCACAAATTCAAGATTCATTTGATGGCTCTTTTTTTGCCATGTTTACTAGCCTTTCTAAATTACGCATTTCAAAATATACCATAGAACTATTTAATTCCAATGTTTCCCAAACAAAAACACACAAGAAGTCACATAAGTGGGTTCTTTTTTAAAACTTTTTGGAAGAGGAAAGGGAGAGGGGTGGTCTTTTTGAACACTGCAAGACAGCTCTACCCAGAAAGAATATCCCTCTCTCTCTTTTTTTTTTTTTTTTTTTCTTTTTCAGAGAAGCACAGCAGTTCACAAGACGGATTCAACAAGAATTCCTAAACTCTGGAAATCATATCTACCATCCTTGATATAGCTTTTGGTTACTAGAGTTTTGCAAGGTCATCTTTCTGTGAGCTAGCCATTTTTGTCAGACACAGGAAAATGGTGATAATGAGAGATCTCAAAGAATGGAAACTTGTTTTTGACTTGTTATGGTTGTTAAAAACTTGATTAATTATTGAAGAAGGGAGTATAAAAATGAACTGAAGGAGCCTTGTCTGTTGTGTAACATTTCATACTTAGCAGGAATGCCTAAAGCAAATGGCAGAATCAGCCTTCTTCCTCCTACTAGGGGGAAGCAAATCTAGGTAAGCAAATGCTCCCATAAGAAGATATACCATTTATGTGTACACCCCAGTCCATTAGATCTAACACCAATGGCACACTATCATTGAAAACAAACTGCTCAACCCACCACACGGCCAAAGCCCTCTCTTACCCTCTAATCTCCCCAGGCTTCAAGAGAGGCAGCACCACATTGCAGGAATTAGCCAAACTAGCTGCAACCGTTCAGGTGCTGGTAGCACAGAACTTAGCACAAGCAGTTTATCTGTTTTCTCAAGTAGTTTTGCAGATGGCCGACCTTCATATGAAGCTGAGTGTTGTCCCAGATATGAGGTATACTGCAAGTCTGCACCACTCTAAATCTTAAACACCTCAGGCTACTGCTCTAATTACTATACCTGGCAAAATTCTAGTCTTTATCCTTTCAAATTTTCTTTTATTTGTCTAGCTCCTGTAAAAAAATGTAAACCAGTAAGAATACGAAAATCAACAGGAACTGTTTAATAATTTCAAATTATTGAAATTGCCTTCATCAAAGGATTCTCTTTTCTCTTTGTAATTCTCACTTTAATCATGTTTTTTGACTAAGCATGTCTTTGGTATATTTCTCTTTTGTCTACCTGTTTATACCTTTTATTTGATCAATATTCAGATTTATGTACCAGTGTGCAGTTTCTCTTATAAATATTATTGAGGCAAAGAATTAATTGCAGATCTAAATATCATTCTCAGCTTATTGCCAGGAACTCTGTATCTGACTTTTACAGCTTTGAGGATCCTTTTCTTTTAGAAGTAACCTCTGTTTAAAGAAAAAAATGTTGTCCTTGATTTCATACCACTTGTCTGTCATGGATTTGATTTTCAGATTTTATTTAGTTATTTTTTCCTGGCAGTTTCCAAACTCTTTTTATGAATTACATTTTTAAAAAATTTTCTCCTTTCTGGTTTCATGCCACAGGAGTTTACCCATAACCTAGCAGGCATCACATATCCCCCCACAAAAATTTATTTGCTGCAATTCAATTCAATTGAATTAGTGTTTTTAAATATCCTCTGTATGTCAGTTTATTATTTTAAGCACACAGCCAGGATAATTATATCTACACTACACTCTGAATAGATGCCACGTGGGAATGTAATATTAGAATGAATCTCCTAAGACACTACCTTGCTAATGCAGGTAAACACATAGCACATTATGTCCTTCATAAATTCAAGCTCCATTTTAAAATCAATTAGGGCTTTTTTTTTTGTCCTTTACTATTCCTACACGGAATGCTGTTTCCCAGACTGTCTCCTAACATTTAGAAAAATCAGTTTAATTTCTATCTTAAGTTTATTCATGATTGTTTTATACTCATTTGCTTTCATGCCAACAGTAACCTCAGGCTTAAATAGGTCTTCTTACTTCCTCCTCTGTCCTGATACAGTTACTATACTATCTCTCCTTGACTTTTTTTTAATTTTTTTTTAAAGTTACTTTTAGCATCTTCTCATAAGATTGGTTTTCTATTCCCCTGCTTATTATTGCAGCTTTCCTCTGTACAATTTACTATTCTTGAACATGGCAACTACAGGCACTCAGAGCTTTGTACCAAGGCACCAACAATAATTATTTTCCCTCTCTAGTGGAAGCATTTCCATTCTCAGAAAGCCAAGAATCATTTTTCCCTCTTGGCAGCTGCATATTGGCAGCATACAATCGTCATCTTACAACTGTCTAGAGCTCCCAGGTCCTCCTATTTTCTGAGGAGGATTCCTGAGTGTATCACAGAAATGACTATTACTGCTAGCTCACAGCATGACCTTATACTTGGTATTCTAAAATTCCACTCCCATTTGTATAACTCAAGTCTTCAAGGATATCCTATTCTTTATATACACCATGCTAGTTCTCATCTGAATTGACAAGGCATCTCAGCTCTGCATTGTCAGCAAATTTCATTATCACATTCCTATTTTTTCTCCCAAGGTTATCATTGAAAACTCCACATTAAATAGCACAGTAGGGCCAAAGCTCCAGACAAAATCCCCACTACTAACCCCCATCTCCAGAGTTTCTTTCTTAAATCCTTAAAATACTTGTTGTCTTGATATTACCAATTCTCAATACCAAACAGCTTTTTACTTCTCTAATTTATTTGCTAGCTACTCCATAACAGCTACTCACAGATTGTTTCACTGATTCAAGCAGTGGCCACCTGGCAGAAAGACTGAATCTGGAACATTCCCAGATCTCTTTTTTTTCATAGAACAATAAATATTTGCTGAAGATCAAAAAGACAGATGTTGACTTTCATTATCTTGTCTTGCTTCATCCTCATTCTTTGAGGATCAAGAGAATTACACTAAAGCTAATCCAAAATTCCACATCTGTCCTCTGTCTGGCATAATTGCCCGGATGCATTCCAGACAAAAATGATGGTGTCATTTTCCCAACATGAACAGCAATTAATGCATATTGCATTTTCCTGAAGGTCCTCCTGAGTCTCAGGTGTACATCTTTTATCTCCATGTATTTTTATCTTCTGAACTAAGTGGCCTTTAAAATGTATTAAAGAAGACTCACACCGTAAAGTTGTAGTCCAGACCAAGAAGCTCTATTTTTTTCTTATAATTTAAAGGCATTTGCCTTATTTATTGTTCATGTAGAAATGTCCTTTTCTTTCCTGCTTTATTATGAACTAATCTTTTAAGATCATTCCTTTTTTTTTTTTTTTTTTTTTTGTAAATCTGCTATACCTTATATCACCAGAAATTAATGTTGAGAAGTGTTACTAGTAGCCAAAATCTCTACAGTTCATGCAGGACTTGATAGCATCAATCTGCTATCAAGTAATCCTTTTCCTTATGAGGTCTCAGCCAAAAGATTAATTTCTCTTCCTGTTGACTATTGGCATCTTGGCAATTTCTCGCCTGTTAGCATTTACAGACTCTGCATACCTAAAATTGCTATTTTATGTCTGAAAACAGCAATTCTTTCTTATGCAAAATGACATTCATTCAGCAGATGATCTCACATTCTCCACACTGTGTGCACATTCTGTTGCACTGGTTATTCTTTTTGTCTACAGAAGATTCTGATGTTTTTCTCCTCTCATACTATCCTCATTTCTTTACTAGGACACATTCCTTGGACTAATTCTGTTCCTTATTTCTCTATTCTGATGAGAAGTTTTCATTGGTTTTGCCATCCATCTTCTGTTTGGTTCTAAGAAAACCTATTCCTAAAATCTACCTGTTCAGTAGTAGCTGGTCTCTTCTTCTGACATAAGCATCTCCCTTGCCTAGCACCTTTCTTGGTCTAAGTTTTCTTGTTGATGGCTCTATGCAAATCTGTTTGTTTGTTTGTTTTTTTAAAAAAAACTTCTCTTCTCTACTGCAATTTCTCCACATCTCCATAAGAACTTAATGGTCAAGGAATGTCTAGCTCTTAGATTGCCTCTGACAAATGCACTGCACCAAGCAATATTTATACATACACAACTCTCACAACAGTATTCGAAAGACAAAATACGCTCCAAAGCCACTGTATCCAGTTAAGCTTCTTTTCTTGTCTCTCCTTGTACCACCTTTAGTGCTGCAATCCTGCCTCTCGGCCTTCTGGAAGAAAGAATAATATTTAGAGCTTCCCCTGAGTGTTGCCATCTGGTGTTTAGAAACTTTTTAATGGCTGTCCCCTAGATTCATCTATCCTAGCTCAGTCAGCATTTACGGTTAGCAATGACGAAAGGCAGGAAGCCAGGCAGGCAGTACACTCTCTGTGGATGGTCCCCTTAACAAAATAGTTAAATATTCATTCATAGTTTTTTATATAGAAGACTTTAATTTAAAGCCTTTTACAACTACTAGATATTTCCAACTGTCTCTACAACAAAAGAAGAAAAACCATACAAAATAGTCATTTTTTCTTTTAAGATGTACTTTATAGTGGTATAAAGTACATATTTATACTTTAAACCAGTATCCAAAGTCCCTTCCCTGACTCCCAGTGCTACTCATTCTCTCCTCTTTACTGTTCTTTGTATTAGCATCACAAAGAAGGAAGTAATACTGGACAGGAATGAGTGTAAGGCAGAATTATTTTCTTTTGAAGAAACAATTGCTTATCCTGGTTTAATTATTTCCGAAACTATGAAAGATAAAAATCTTTCATTAAATCCTAAAGCTAATAACATTGTGATCATTCATCTCTGTTTGCTAAAACAGACTGATGCAGCTGCAAAGAACAAGGGCTGAATAATTATGTGACTGTTCTCTGATTACATGACCCGAAATATATGCCATACAACTATATGGGAAAGGGGAAAAGACAGTTACAGTCCCTTAAAACTTCCTTCCTACTCCCACGACTAAATCTCTTCCTTTAGTTATTTCCAGTAAATTTACTCCTGTATCTGGTTTTTGAAATTTGCTTTTAAAGGCAAAAGTAGACATCCTTTGAAAATATAAAACATCTATCCAAAAAGTTAAGGCTAAAATGGGCAAAAGTGAAGTAACTAATAAAGTCAAATTTGGCTAATGGAATATACACAGATTTCATCCTGCCAGGAAAAAATGTGTCAGGGTTGCTGGAAGGCTTTTTTATAAAGAGTTTCCAAAATTCCCAAACAAATAATAGAATCCTCTTAGCTCACACAGCCTAATCCGAATCAGGGCAGGTCATGGCACTTTGATAGACAATATTCAAATACATGTAGGAAGAAATCTGTAAGATGATGTTCTGCCTTCTGCAGTAGCCCAGCATCACACTCAAAAGCACTGAACTTCTGGATAAAGTCATGAGAAGTCTTGAAGCTATTTGATACGGGTAATATATTTAGCAAAAAAAAAAAAAAAAAAAAAGAAAGTATGAAAGAAAACCTCTTTTGCATTTCAGACCACAAAGGGGACACTCATGAATGTCAATAAATAAAGTAGGTCTAACATTTTTAAAACTTAACTCCAAAAATGCATAACCACTTAGAGATAGTTAACTCTTTTTAAAATCTCTCTATATGAAGTAGTGTTAGATCTATACTATGCTGATATTATTTCTGTAAAAATCATATTCTAAACTGAGAAAATATGAAGTATTAACTTCTTAAAGCATTCTTTTCAAAGGGTAAATCATTTTTCAATCTGGCTAAAACTACCTCCTGTTCTTGTATTCCTCCCATTTACTTTTGAATGCTGCATTAGTAGTTAAGTCATATGGTTTATTCTCACAGCATAAAACATTTTTCAGAACGGGATCATTATATTTAGAAGACATTCTGACCATTCGTAACATTTCTAAATGCAAAAATAAATTCAGTGTTGGATAGCTTTATACTGACCAAATATTCTAGTCAACACTATTCACTCACTATTGTGGACTGTAAATCTAAGGAATGATTCAAGCTTAACTCCCTTTTGCACGCTGCAAAGCACTGATTTTCCTAAGTTCTTAACGCAAGAAGATGAGGGAGGAAAAAAATAACTCATTTTTTTAAAAAATTGTAGTTTTATCCTTCTATTCCAAAATTGAATTTTGCTCCTCAGTTCTAGGTTTGAAAAAACTCATGAAGAAAAAACACTGAATTGGTTGATGAAATGGTTGATAGACAGCAATTAAGGTTTATATGTGTGTGTTTTTTTTTCTGTAATAAGGTTAGTAAAAGAAAGAAAGAAACAAACAAACAAACAAATCAAGACTGTATTTCTACTCCCCACAGCTATTTTCCTTTACTAACGGTGCTGAGGAGTACCTGAGGAAGTGACATGTCTCTGCCATTCTAGTTAGATAACTGTCATGTTTATTACAGTAATGCCTTGGGACCAATGAAAACAAAAAATCATCATTGTGCAATGTGCTGTACAAACACTAGAACGCAGTCTAGTGTTCATGGTTTCATTTGACAGGATCTGTACTATGTACTTATGTTTCCCACTAAAAGATGCCTCCTGATGATAGTAAAATAAAGTGAATTACACTATAAACATGCATTCTTCCTCGCTTTATTTTTTTTGCTGCTCTTAATTTTAGGTTAAAGAACTTTAAAAATTCCATGATTATTTTGAGGGTGTGGAAGAGTCCCACCAACCCCAAAACCCACTATATTAAAACCTATTGTATTAAAAAAGAAAACTCATAGCCATCAACCTATTATGTGTATGTTCAGCAATACAGCCCAACAAAGTCTGTGACATACTGTGAAATTAGGGAATAACAGCAGGCCATACACTTATCATTCGTATTACAATCATAGTTATCCATAGTTATAATCACAGTTATCTTATGAAAAGTAACTAGACATAGGAGATTAACACAACTGTGATCCTTTTAGTAAGTACCTAAACAGTACGTTTCAAAAGTAGAGAGAAACAGTGGGCCAGGATCCACCTACATACATCATGGGATTGCACAAACACAAGTCTGAGTTTGGTGAGATTTTAGGCAGAGGGGATATAAGAGAGGAGGTCAGCTGGATAGCTTGACTTTATTTGCCTTTTTAAAGATCTAGTAATAATTCTTCCAGCAAAGAATTAATGACAGCAAATAATACTGTTGAAATGAAGAAAAATGAACAGAAAAAGGAAGAGCAAGATTCTACAAAATATTATTTATTTACATCTCCTACGGCTTGAGTCGCTAAGGTTAATCTACTAAATTCTAGCACTATTAATGTTACTATATCAGATGAATTTTATCAGATTTGATTTATATCACATAATTTGAATAATGCACAAGCAAAGCGAAGGTTAGCTCCTGTTAAGTGTCAAACAAAAACATCTGAAGCTAGAAAGTGTGTGCTGGAAAAACTGTGCTGTTATCTATGTGTACAAACTTAAAGAGACTCACTAAAAGTGGCACAGAATGGACTGAACATTTTCCTTCAGCTAACAAAGCATGGACAAACCATTTCCAAATATCGGCATGCTTAATTAAGCCTTCACAAATAGTCTTTTGGGATTTTGGGATATGCATAACCTATGCTCCTTTCATTCTATTTTCCTTGTAGAAAACATTTTGCAGTCCCTACTGAGGAAAACCTCCACTTTTACAGCATTTTGGAAGGAATCAGAATTTGCACAGGTTTCAGTTTCAAGACCTTGCTGTTACCAGTTCACATCTTTAAAACAGGTACATGGCAATGTCTAAGTTATAAAAGTCACATAAGAAGAATTCAAATCTAGAAATAATTCTTGAGCGTGTTATTTACTCTTTCAACTATAATTTGTAGCACAATAGAAGCTGCCTGTAGCTCATATTAACATTATCTGGGCTCATGCTACATATTAGACATGGCCCATGAAACACTTTGACCTCAAGGGAAAGTAATTTCTGATATCGAATGCTCACACAAAGACAGTTCATGGTTGTGAAAAATAGTTCTCTCCAACCTAAATCTCCATTTTCAGTTAGTGAAATGTTATTAAAGACAATATTAATGTCATGGTTCAAAAACTACTGCTTACCTAAGAATATTTCCTTCTCTTTGCCACAATTTTCTATTTATTATTCCCACCCCTGAGGGAAAGTATACAGTTATTAATTAAGCAGTCAAGGAAACTCTACTTGAAAAGAACTGATCACCTAGAATATGGGAAAAAATGTCAAAAGTTATTACAAATAATACGCACTATTTAAACAAGTATTGCAAAAGTCCATATGGATATACCAATGTTCAGTGAAAACTTTAATACATGGGATGACTTATTTAGCCCAAAGTATCAGAAGTTACTCAGAAATGTCAGAAAAGGAGACTTTATAATAAACAGGGAGCTAACTAAACAACACCCAAATAATGGGATATGAAAAATAATTCAGGATGTAACCTTAAATAAAAATCTGATTGCAGATTAGAAGAAGCACAACCAGAAGATACGTAAGAGTATATGAAAATTAAGGTTTTAGTTAAGCCCATGCCATTTACAGAAGGTCGGATAGTAGACAGAGTACTTCTTTCAGATAGTTGACATTATATTATAATTAGCATAGTCATTAACTCAAAATCATATTACTCTAATTCACTATGCTGAAGTAAATCAGATGATCATTCCCTCAACTACTGAAGAATATAAAAGACCATTCACTAGTGGTGGCATTATAATTGAAAATATTATACTTTTACACATTCCATAAAGTATAATTCTCAAGTCTACTTCAACATGCTGACTTTGACTTATGAGATTCTGAATGCAATGGGTCTTATTAATGTTAGTAAAAAAACTCCAAAACAACAACAACAAAATCTTTTCACTTTCCTTGTGTGTGTAGTTCTTTTTTTTTTTCCTTGCTCTTGAAAAACTAGCGTTCAAGATTCTCAGGCCCTTGTTTAGAGGTGTACACTTAAACTGAATACAGGTAAGCCCAGGGGACTTGAAGGGATGCCTACAAGCATCCTGATGGAACTGGCTGATGTCAGTGTGCCAAATTTGATTATCTTTAAATGGTCATGGCAATACGAGGGGTTCTCAAGGACTGGAAAAAAAAGGCAAATGTTTCTCCTATCATCAAGAAGACGAAGAAAGAGGGCAACTACAGGCCAGTCGGCCTTACTTTGATCATTAGGAAGATCATGCAGCAAATAATCCTGGAAATCATTTCCAAACACAAGAAGGGCAAGGTGACAGGAGTAGTCAGCATGGATTTAAATCATGCTTCACCAACATGGTAGCCTTTGACAATGACTAGCTCAATGAGGGTAGAAGTTAAGATAATTTTATCTCTACTTTAGCAAGGCTTTTGACACTGTCTCTCACACAATCCTCATAGAAAAGCTCATGAAGTATAGAGGTAATGGCCACAAACTGAAGCACCAAAAGTTCCACAGGAACTTAAGGAAAAATTTTTTAACAGTGAGGGTGACAGAGCGCTGGAATAGGCTGCCCAGAGAGGTTGTGGAGTCTCCTTCTCTGGAGATCTTCAAAACCCGCCTGGATGCCACCCTGTGCCACATGCTCTAGGTGACCCTGCTGGAGCAGGGGGGTTGGACTAGATGATCTCCAGATGTCCCTTCCAACCTTAAGCATTCTATGATTCTATGATTCTATGATTACAAAATGAATAGTGGGGTGGACTGAAAGATAGCTGAACTGCTGGGCTCAATGGTCTGCAAATAACAACACAAGAACCATCTGGAGGCCAGTCACTAGTACCACAGGTATTGATATTAGGGCCAATACAGTTAATTACTTTCACTAATAATCTGGATGATTGGAGTGAGTGCTCCCTCCACAATACTGCAGATGACAGAAAAGTGGGAGTAGCTGATATCTTGGATGGCTGTGCTGCCATTCTGAGGAATCTTGACAACACTGGAGAAATGGGCCAACAGAAACCTTGTGAAATTCAACAAAGGGAAATGTCAAGTCCTGCAGGTGGGAAGAAATAACCCCCACACAAGTGCAGGCTGGAAGCTGACAAGCTAGAAAGCATCTTTGCAGAATGGATACTGGGCATCTTAGTTGACAACAGGTTGTCCATGATTCAATACTCCGCTCTCATGCCTGTAGCTGTAGCCTCCTGTAGTGCCTTAGGAAGAGCATTTAATCATAGAATGAAAGAATCATTATGGCTGGAAAAGACCTTCAGGATCATCGAGTCCCACCATAAGCCGTTCAACACAATGCCTACTAAACTATGTCCCTAAGTGTCTCATCTGCACATTTCTTGGAACACTGCCAGGAATGGTGACTCTACCACTTCCCTGGGCAGCTTGTTCCAATGCTTCATCACTCTTTCTGTGTAGAAGTTTTTCCTGATATCTAATCAGAATCTCCCTGGTGCAACTTGAGGCCATTTCCTCTTGCTCCATTTTTGGTAGGTATTTTGGAGAAGAGATTGACTCCTGTCTCACTACCACTTCCTTTCAGGTAGTTGTCGAGAGTGATAGGGTCACCCCTGAGCATCCTTTTTTCCAGGCTAAATAATCCCAATAAATGCTGATCTACTTGTGATGACTTATTTAAAAACATTTACACAAATTAAAATTAAATAAATAGATTAGAAAGCAGTAAATCAAACTGTGAAATACTTTTGTGCAGTATTGCTTTAAAGAGAGATATAAAATAAAATGAGACAATCAGCTGTGTTAATTTTTCTTTTAGTATAAAAAGTAACATTAATGGCTGCGTTCCTAGGCATGAAAGTATAAAAAAAAAAAAAAAACTCTTTTCTAACAAAGGCTGAATGCCATAACTCTTGCTATATTGGGTATTCTCTACTTCAAAAATTCAAAGCCTTTAGAAATTTTAAATTGGCCTTATTCTGACCAAGTTCACAAGTGCTTCTCTATGAATACTGAGTATAAGTGAGTGTACACTTGCTTTTAAGAAGGAGCTTTTGATAAGATTGTCTGCCAACTCAGCCCTTAACAGAAAGTGACAAGGAGAAGAGAAAGGAAATTATCTGAATATCCCATTTGGGACTGAGTGCTTATCAGAACTATAAGCTTCTGACTACAGTGAAGAGAGAGGGGAGACTTGGCCTGACATTTATACTGTATTCACTTTACAGACCCAAATATGGCCTACTATATGCCTTCTAAAAATTGGAACCTTCCAAAATGTCAAGAAAAGGAGGAAATGTATGCTTTCACTGACATGATTATATATATATATATATATTATATATATATATACATATTTAGATACACTTTTATATATATTTATATATGACATTCACATGGCAGTTTCAGACATTAAAATGTTAAATTTTGTTAAAAATTTCCCTTTTAAGTACACCATGCATTGGATTGCTTTACTTACTAGTAGCAGTAGCAGGACAATATCAGGATTATCACACGCACAGGCTACATGCATAGATGTCCAAAAATCCTCATCTTGATGATTTACATTTACTCCTCTATCAATTAGAATTTCTGCAGCAAATGCATTATCATAGCGGGCACACTAGAAGAAAGAAGAGAACATCAGAGAATTTATTACGTACATCTTTCCAACCTTTGGTTTTGCTCCAGTTACCATTAAATGGTTGTGTTTGTAAGGACAAAAAGCTGAGGAATCCATAGAAATACCTTTGTGGAGACTACGGGTTCCATGTGCAAGATTCACAGAGTCCCTTATTCTCTGTGAAGCACTGCTATGAAATTTGCTGAAAGCTACAGCAAAGATTTTCTTTCAGTTCAATGCTGTCCTTCCAAATCAGTGCACTGGCACTGAATGAACACACTGTGATTAGAAGAGTCTACATATATGCACACCACACATGCATATGTTCACTCATATATGAACTCCTCCCTTTTATGCAGTCTCTCACATCTCTCTATACTGAGGCTGTACTGATTCCCTTTCAGGTATCTGACAGATAAATACTCTGCAAACTAGTGAGTGTGTGTGTGTATGTGTGTGTGTGCTTATCTTCATTTTGATGACCAGGGTCACTGTTTTGTTTCGAGTGTATCAGTATCACTGTACAACATGGATTAGTTATTCAATGTTCAAATTTTAATAAATGAGAGATAAGAAATTTTCTAAAATAGGTCAACACAAACTCATACCAGTCTCATTTTCCATGTGTTGTTAAGCAGCATAACCATAACGAATTAGGTAAAAAAAAAAAAAAGAACCTTTCCTGAGAGCATGCATACAAAACTAATGACAAATGTCACTGTGACATTTTGTGTAAGAATAATAACTATAATGCTTTTTGTAGTTAGTTACCAGTTTGAAAATAGCCTAGATTTGCAATAGAAGTATAGTTACTGCTGCTCCTTGCCTTTGTGAAGCAATTCAACAATCCCAGTCAAAAGTCCGCTTTGTTGATTTGAGTGGGTTGAGTGCCAGAGCGAGCTGGTATGATATTATTGTGCCTCCTGAATGAGCAGCTTAGATAAGTACTGGATGTTGCTGTTTCTCCTCCCGTGGATTTTAATGAGAGTTCAGTGAGCACCTTTGAAGCTCTCATGGCCTGAGTTTTGAGCTACTATCTACAGAGATAGTGATGTCTGAGATCAACAGAGAGTTCCTATTACAGAGTGTCACATTTTTTAGAAACATATCAAATTCTGGGAGAGTATGGAAATGGAAAAAGTAAAATAAATATATCAAGAACCAGGGTTATCACTGAATTAAATATGAAGGTAAATATATTTTTAATTCATTCTGGAGCAAAAAGGTTTATCCTATACCCAGAAACAACAAACTTCAGCTCCTTCAGTAGCTTGCATAGAATTTTAGACTTAGTAATTAAACTAATATATACAATGGATCCAGGTGAGCTTAAAAAAAAAAAAAAAAAGTCAGATTCTTGTTGTAAAAGTAACTTCGCTTATCTGTTTTCCTGCACCCGGACTATCCTATTTGCATTGTTCCTACACAGGGGTCAAATCCAGGCTTCATTGAAATCAATTAGCATTTTGCCCCTGTCTCTAGCATTTTGCTGTAAATGAATTAAAAATGCTTACAACTAACGCTGACTAAACTGAGGCAGTAGGTTACACGTTGCTTTATATAGCACTTTTGTTACTGCAGGGAGTTTTCCCCCCTTTTGAAGTCTATCTGTAATTGTCAAGTAGCAGGTCCCAATGGAGAGAATGTGTTAGAGTAATGAGGCATAAAGCAGAAGAACAAGAAACCTGAAAAAGACACTGCTCACTAAAATGTGAGTTAAAACGTGCGTATCAGTGGAAGTAGACAAAGGAAGCTAAAATCCCCTGAAGATGAACATTTTTTTTTCCTCTTTTATATTTAAATGTCAATGGGACAGATGGCACATCAGCCACACTACTGCCCCATGTTGTCTTCTAGGGCTTTCAGCTCAGGATAAAATTTGGAATGTTTTAGCTTTGGGAGTCTCAGAGATATAACACCTCATATGGGCTGCATTTTTTAGAGAGCGAATTATTCAACACCTTCTCAAAAGATAAAGATTTTGAGAACAGACAAGAAAACTTAAGCTTCCCAGTTCTGCCTTATTATTGCATCCTTCCTTTATATAGTCCCACATTTCCCAAAGTCTTTGGTAAGCGGCATTGCCACGGAATAAGATGGAGAACAGAGACTCATTACACAGGTTATGTCTTGTATGATTGAACGTGAGCTAAAGTCCAGTAATGTTATAGGATTCTTTTTTGGTCAAACTGCTCTGTTTTGTGTAGTTACTGTGAAAAACTGAACTAAAATGAAACACTCTGGTAGTAGACTTTTGAATTGATCATTTATATCCTTGTAATTGTGAAGACATTTATTTTAGCAAATTATGCAAAAAAACTTGGATCCAAGTATCTTAAGAGTGTTTCAGACTGAATACAGAGGTGCAATAGAGGTGTTACAGAGCAAAGTACAGGATCACAAGGCTTAGGAATTTATGCTATTTTGCAGTATTTTTTCCTTCCTGGCTAATTATTAGTCTTTCTTGCAAAAGCCATTATACATGTCTTCTCTTTCAATCACTGAATATAAACAAACATTTCCTTTTATCTCCCAGTTATTTAATGTAAATTGATGTGCAAATAATTATAAACTAAAAGCACCTAATGTATAAAATATCTGTATGTAGGAAAACAATGTAAGAAATTATACTAACAGTAAGACGTTGCTTCACCATGTTTTTCACATAGGATTATTCTCTCTGTGAAATCAAGCAATGTTATTTCCTTCGTTCTTATTTACTGTGCAGATAATTAACATACAAAGTGTTTTGTTCTACTTTGCTAGTAACTACTCCTACGACATGATCCATCCTTTCATAAGCAATTTAAAAACCACCACTTACTTGACACGCATAGCTGGATGCAATCATAATCACTGCGGACACCGAAGAAAAAATTATTACTAAACCTTCATTTCTGCTAATATGTCCAATCAACTCAGTATCCCACCATATTTATTCACAGCCACTAAAACTAATCTTCAATAACTCTTACCAGATGGAGCAAGGAGCCTCCTGAGGAAATGAGCGTATGAGGGTCGGCACCATCCTTCAATAGCCGTAGCACTGAAATATAAAACAAAAGAGGAACAAGAATTAATGCAGCAATATACCCAATTCTGAGCTGTTAATAGCCTGATTCTTCACCATCTTCATTAACAGATTTAACAATATATGCAAACCTCTGAGACAACATTTGCAAAACTATCAGGTCAGCATTTCCCATCTCATCTATATTAATGGCTAGGCCTGGAAGCATAGCACCTTTGATAATGATGTTAACTACAAACAATATCAAGGCCTTCTCAAGAGGAAAGATGAGGATATTTAGTTCTGTATATAGGGTAAGGGAGGGGAAAACTAGAAGAGAGACTGTGTCTCAAGGTCAGAATTGCTCGGTTAGTTCATGTGGCAGCAAAATCAAAGTCAAAAGGTTTTATTTTATTTTGCAGAATTCCCATGAGACCTATTGACTTTTTCAGTAAATGACTTAGACCAGTGTTCACCATTTATATTGCTCAAAATTAATCTTCATGCCATAGCTAAATGAACCGCACTCAATTCCTCCTCTACATTGCATTGTCACATCACTGACTCAGCATAATTCTTAAAATGGTATTTTCTAGCTGAATTCCACTCCTAGTTACAGATATTAAAGCCCTTTTGAAATGAAAGTAGGCATTTAAATGCAAGCGGAAAACAATCCTGCACATTGGTGCTCCTTCAAGTATGAAAATTCTGTGCTTTCTCCCCTTGGTCTTTACTGCCTTTATAACCTTTTCACCTGGAATTAAATCACTGACGGACTCACGCTATCAGTGTCTTTTCAGGAGCAGGATTGCATAGTGACAATGACAGATATTATCAGGGGAATTCACCCCTGTATTGCACCCTTTTCGTCATTCCCCTGATATAAAGATCCCCTTTAAATGGCTTCTATCTAGGAGAATGCCAATAGTATTCTCTCTGTAGGAAGACAGTTGGTTCTACCTCCTTCCTCATAAGTAAATCCTGGTTTTAATTTCTATTTAAAAACATGGATGGAGTTTTGAAAGGCCTTCACAGAGCTTTGAAGATCTGAATTCCCTGGAAATCTGCACCATTGCAACATCTGTCATATGGGAGGGCCATATATTTGTCTCAAAGCTGTTGCAACTTCTGTGCATCTGTCAGGAGACTAAACTTTGCCCATGCATCTTTCTGTGCTTTTCTTCTTTTAAGAATATGTTTTAACTTCATTTTTTTTCCATTGTACATGGAAACTTCTTACCTCCTTCAAACATGTGGCTGACCTATTTTAAACTGATCGCATTTATTTTCAAATACTGAAAATTTATACAAGCAATATCATCTGAAAATGTTGAATTTTCCACTAGGTTTTCTAGAAAAATTAATCTCAAAAAAAGAAAATTTAGCTAAATGGTAGCATTAAAATGAGAGCAGACCAAAAATTCAGAAAGACTTGACACTATCATTATTAAATGCTTCACACATAGCACATATATATGCATACATATGCATATATATGCATACCACACATATACGCAGTGCTTATACACATCTATTTAATCTTTTTCTCTTTTTTTTAATAAGACTTCGAAAGTCAAGAATCAATCCAAACCACTAAAAAATTATAAAACACACGTTTTGAATAGTTCTATGGCACCTATTTCACCTCACCCAAGGTTTTGCTTCATTTAATTTACATAACTGTAAAAGACTTATGTTCTGTCAAATGCCATTTTGAAAGGTAACTACGATTAGAATGCACGTCTGTCCCCAACATATCCATTAAAAGTAGAAGCGGAACATTAAGTAACATGGAATAAATGAGCTGTAAAACAACTGCCAAGCAAGATAAAAAACACTGAAGGAGAGGGAGAGGGTGGAGAAAGACTCACAAATTTTCATAACCTTGCAGAAAGTGGATGAATGACAAAAACAACAGATTTCTTTCTGCTCTCGGATGCAGAAATCCAATACTGAAGGATGCAATTGTCCTCATCCAGACAGAACCCATTAAAATTAAATGTTCAAAACTCAGTTTCTTCCTTCTCCTACTTTTATTACCTAAAGTGCTGATCATAAATGGAGACAGTTCCTCTACTTCAGGTTTCAGAGTGTAAAGACCTTATTTTGAATCCTCCTTTCTTAAAAAATGTGTTATTACTTCTCCAAGAGTTGGTATTTTTGATATTTATATGTTATTTCTTTGTAGGCCAGAAAATAAGAAATTGATACCACAAAGGATTTTTTGGGGCTGCAAAAGTAATCTCATTCTGCCAAAACTGTCAGGATTTGATCTGAACAAATTAACATTTACAGTCATTCCCCTTCCTGCATTTCTGGAGGGGAGTTAAATAAGTCCCACCCATTCCAGTCTCTAAGCCACTAACACGGTGTTTTTATGTAACATTCTTTCTTACAGACTCTGCATGTGGCTTAATCGTATAAACTGTGGTTGGACCCACAAAGAAATACTCATTTGCAAATATGTCCATTAAGGCAGATAGTACTTAAAAGCATGGTTGCAGGCATTAAACTGCCATAATTCTGTCCTCAAGCAGATTTTAACACATCGGTTGGAATATGTCATCTTATGAAAATGCCGTTTTTATGCTGCAGTTTCACAGCCTTCCCTTCTGCCAAGAAAGGGAAGGCATTCTCTCCACTGCATGCTCTACTGTTCCCTTTTGCCAGCTCTCCCCACTCACACAGCTTCAGGCTCAGCCAGACCAGTAAGACTTTTTTTTCTACTACTATTATTTTTGGAGGTTTTCCTGCCCATCAACACATCTAGCTGCATAACTGCATCATCACAGAGGACACGAACGTACAGGTTGGGTAGAAGCAGAGGAGGCACAAAGCATTTTCATGGCAATGCGGTCTTATATTACATGGTCTGAGGTTGATAATGAGATCATAATTTTAGGCTGCACTGTCAGAGGATATGGGATACGATAAGGTGACCTTAGCAGCCAGCCTCAAGGCCCTGCTCCTTTCCCTCGTTCACAAAAGACCATCCACATCATTTACCTCTGCCTACTTCTGCCTCTGGGAATTGACTCTTAACAGCAGAAAATAACCCCAGCAGAAAAAATTTGGATAGCTTCTTGTTAGGTCATTGAGATGAACTCACTCACCACAGGTCTTGGGAGCAGCAAAACTGGCAAAGAGAGAAAATGAAAAGCTCTCCTTTTTGGCTGAATTCACAGCAAGGTCTGAGCATTGGGAAACTGCTGATCTAAAAATATTCCACAAGGGTTTCATCCAGAGCCTAAGGCAATAAGTAACCAAGTGACAAAAAAAAAAAAAAAAAAAAAAAAAAAAAAAAACACAAAAACTGTGCCTGCCTGAGTATACACAATAGAGGCAATTTATTGAATCTTTACCTCCATCAAACCCTCAAAGACTTGCTTCTTTACAGAAAAGCTTTGCAAAATTAAGTAATATGTTTTCAGATCTGCTCAGCAACACGTTATTGTCAAAAACAAAAAGAAAAACAAACAAGCACACAAAAAATACAGGGTATTTTTAAATACGAAACTTTCTAATTTAGTAAAAATACAAAATAATCACCCACCTCAACTCCCTAAATGATTACAATGAATGGTCCTGCCTTGCTTTCTTTATGCACAGGAGAAACACAGCAAGGTTACATCACAAAATATTAATAAATAAACTGCAAGCTTAAGCTGCAGTTATGGACCCTAATTATGTCCATAAACAAATGGTTATGTTACATATAAAACTTAAGGGTCAGTGGGTAAGAACTCAGCAGTTCTTTTCTTTGCTTGTGTTTTTTTTTTTTTTCTCCTCATGTTTGTAGCTTCATTAGCACTATAGGAAATCCGTATCACAAAGACTACCAGTATATGTGAACTCTCATATCACCTGGGCAGGAGTCTTTGTTCTCAAACAGAATAATTTGCTACCTGCTTCAGCACAAAAGTCACCTATAAAAACTTTCTCTTTCCTTGAATTCGCCTCTCTACAAAACAACAACAATAGTAATAAATAATAATGTTAAAAAAGGGATCACAAAAGCAAAACCCCTTCCGAACATGGAATTCATCAAAGACTTCACTAGTCAGTAAGAAAATCTTTACCATATGTCATATTTTTTCATTTTTATAGAACTACTCTAGTTGCTACTAGAGGAATTTTAGATCCAAAGCTCCAATGAGGGAAAAGTCATAGATAACTATATTCCAGAAATGCTCTACATCTCTTAATTAGAGTCCTTTTATGGAAGTTTTTACAGGGCTTGCTTTTAAAACTTCCCAGACCAGAAGCTGACATTTACTTGAAACAAAATATTTGAGAGTAAAATTTTCAGTAAGATCTCAAGACTTTCCTTTGGCTTCTGTGCTCAAATATGCACATCTGTTCTTCTGATGTCTTTGGATTTAACGATCGACAAAATATTCAACTACTTAAAGTAGAACCATCCTTCACAATCAAGCCATATTATCTAGCAGAAGTGTTTCGAAAAGCTCTAAGGATATAAAGTCAGCCTCCCAACTATCAAGTAAAATAAAAATTAAGCTAGTCATTTATACATATGTTGTGTTACTGTTCTAACTAAATGACTCTGGATGAGTTCAATAGCTCTCCACAAGCCGTTGGTTGTATTGAATTGATAACAACTTATTATGTAACCTTATAGCCCAGTCAAGACAGTAATACTATGCTTGCTACCAGTCACACACCTTGTACTAACTTTACAAAGTTTTGGGACTTGGACTCTCAGTCTTATTTTGTCTGGGTTGGCCTTAATTTGCTTGGAACTTAGTTTATCTTGTTTAGTTGTTACGACAATTGTTTAATGAGCTGATAACAACTACCTAACTTGTTTTAGTTTTACTTAACTTTGTACAATAAAGTTAATGCCAAAGTTAATGTTGTGTCTACTGTTAATTATTTTGACATGCATATGAATAACAAGTTAATAATTTTGACATACGCATGAATAACATATGCTTGCTATATAGAATAGCATTTAGCTATTCTAGATTGTAAAGTTATCTTTGACTCTAAAATATGCTTCACACTAAAAGAATACAAAAGTGGAGTGACAGCAGAGACATGGAGGTGTGGAAATAAGATGATACTAGAGATTCCAACACTACTAAAAACTCACCTGAGGTCAGTTTCTGATGGCAATGCAACTTAGAAGTTGGATAAAACTAGTTTTAGAAGTAACAGAAAGGGCAAGTATCTAAAATATTTAAGACACACTGTTGGCCATCTGGTGTGTTGAATACAGGGTACAAGTATATGTTTCTATTGGGAGCAGCAACTAGCGGTATAAACATTAACAAGGACAAAGTTTCTTTCTGTTCTTTAGTTTATAGAGAATAAATCTGTCTGGATGGCTCTACTTATCTGTTATGCACTGTACAAAACTGTTAAAGCCTAGCTGAGACCATGATACTGCTGCAAAGGATTGTCTTATTCTCCTCTTGCTTCAGGCTGCAGGTTTCCACCACCTCCCTTGTGCTGGCAGCTTCATGCCCCTTTAGTGTTCTTTTCTTATTCCAGTCACACTGTATTTTCAGTTTGTATCAAAGGCAGTTATGAGAAACTGTTATACAAAGAAACTGTTTATGAGAGCAGATGAATGCAAATATTTGGTAAATGATTCTTAATCAGACAGCAAATGAAACCAAGTAAGATGTCATACATTTTTGAAGAAAGCAGTCTTAGGACAATACTTGCCTTGATACCTTCACTACGAAGAGTATAAAAAGAAATTTTAAAATTCACATAGCATTATTGGTAGATTTAATCATCAAATCTCAAGCTAGGAAGTGGTTTATTGGGTAGATCACTCTACTGTACAAGTGTACTTTAAGTATCATAGATAAGCATAGGTCAACTTAGATCTATTCCCTTTGCACAGTTCTCTGCTATTTTCCCACTAAGCCTTGTACCCTCAACTGTTCTACTTTCATGCGTAGGCATTAAACAACCTTAACAGCATCAAGCTTACACATTATTACTCTGGAGGTTTATAGCACAGCCCTACTGTTATATGAGATGCTTTGAACTGGAAAACCACATAAAAATAATGGTTATATCTCAGATAATATATTAACACTAAGACAAAGCCAAATGAGAATCATGAAGAGGGTTCATGAAGTGGGGAAGGTGTTTCAAGCAGGAGTCAGAATAATTCACCAGTTTAGGGTCTACTATTATTTAATAACTACTTTATTTTTTTCTTTTTCATTTCATATCCTCCCTTACTTAATTTCTATATTAATTTCTATATATATGAAATTTATAGTGCAGCCCAAACTTGCACTGGAAAATACTGAGGCCACAAATTGAATGGCTTGAAAAACACTAGTGTGTACCTCTTGAAGTACCCAAGCACCATGATACAAATCCACCTATCTATATTACAGAGGTGTTGCTGCAGCAGGTTATGCTACCTCACAGAATAACAAACGATTAACTAAAAATAAAGCTTCTATCAGCATAGCTGATAGAAGCCCAGCAGGGGTTTTGCACAGACCTGACTGAATTCTGAATTTCTGCTAAGGAAGTAACATTACAAGAAAAACAAAGCCTTTTTTTTTTCTTAATTTACCATAAGATCGTAAGATGAGCACTCTAAAATTAATCTTAGGGGGAAAGCAGTTGATCACATAGTGAATTTTAAGAAGGTTTTTCTGAAGTTTTCACCCCAAGCTAGCTCACAAAAAAATACACACAAAAAAAAAACCCCTAATAGTTTAGCATTTAGGTCATCTCTTTTATTTTATACACCCATCTGTATTTTATCTGACTTTCAAATGTAGGCTCTCTGGAGGGCCCTGAAAAAAGGAATTAAAAAAGAAAAGAAATAATAACATTGCCAATAGGCTACAGCTGGTTATACAAAAGCTCACATTCCACAGGGAGTATTTTAGGAGCATCTATCAACTTAAAATTTCTACGATTACATGTGAAGGATAACTCTTATGCTATAAATTCATACAGTTGCACATGTAAATATTTGTGAAGTTGAATACAAAGGTTTGGATCCATATAGCAGCTATCTTCTTACAGCTTGAAAAATTATTGCCAATGCAGATTAATTTGGAAACACATTGCCTTTACATGCTTTTCCTTACTGTAACAGTGAAAGTTAAAGAACAACTCAATTTTTCTGCGGAATAGACTGTATACTCTCCATGATTCACCAATAATTAACTGAACTTTTACCAAAATTACTTGTCATAAATCAAATTACTTTTAACTTACATTCCACATGAAGTGAGACTCAATCCTGCCTTTAGCTCTCCTACCATGCAGAGTAAGTTTATGCCAGCTGTTTTGCAAGCAGTGTGAGCAAGTCATTATGATCTGTATTAGAAATCTTAGAGAATAACAAGCTATAACACTGCTAAGAAACTGCTAAATGGTACTAATTACCAGCTGTAGACTACTGGTGGTGTACATTTTGTGTATTGTGGAATTCCCAGAACACATACAAGGAAGCAAACAAAAAAACAAGACAAAACAAAACAAAAAGCAGACAGTACAGAACAACTATGGATATTAACTATCTACACATCAATCCAAAACAGTTGTGCATATGGCATGTGAGTTGCCAAGGCTATCAAGGAAACACCTCCTTTCAGGAATATCTCATCACTTGACACATTTGTCTCAAGCATCCCATTTCACACAGCGTAGTCTGTAACAGTTTACACTGCCAATCTAAATCGGAGATGCTTGTTCATGTTTTTACCCATGCACTCTTTCCCTCTACCTTGCCCAGCAGTGGCATGTGTCTGACCATCATGATTAGTACGGGGAGCTATACAAGCTGCAAGGTAACCTTATGAAATGTTTTTTAAGCTGATTAAGCTCCCTAAACTGGCTTGCTTCAAGGGGAGCATAAGGAAAAGAGCAAAAAGGGCAGAAAGGAGAGCAACTCAGGGCAACTGCAATTTAGTTTTGCTTCCAACTGTGTCAGAAACATACTCTCTCCAAGTGTCGCTGGATATTGTAATGTAACCTTAGGCTACTGTCAAAATTATGTTAATGGCTCCCATTTGCCTGCACCTTCCTCTCCCTTTTTCTGCATTTGCCCTATTGGGTACACAAAAGTAAGGTGACACAGCACATAATGCTCCTTTCTGAGGGTGGTTCATTCTGCCTTGGGCCAGTTTGCTGAACCAAACTGCTCTGCAGTCACACAATTGATAGATCTGATACAAGGACCATGCCAGATAGACATGTCATGCCATGCCAGAGCTGTGGTCGGAAAAGGTTTGTAAAAGTACAAATACAAAATTCTAAATTAGAAAATATGAGACAAAAAACACTAGTGTGGCATCCAGTGAATACAGAAGTACAGCATGCATTTCATTGATATGAGAGCTTGACTCCCTACTGAGATTGCACTCTTGTAGAAGAACCTTTCTACTGATTTCCCTACACTCATATGCAGTACAATTTTAATTAAAGCAGTGTGAGCTCAGTGATATGTTTCTTCTTTTTAGGCAAACCATCATACACAGAAGGCTACTATGTGGTGTAATCAGTATAATATTTCTCCAAATTGTTGCTGTATGGAAAACAATGATAACTGAGGAAGTTTACATTAGCAAACAAACAAAAAAAAAGCAAAACTGATGTATTGTGAAAAAAAAAGATTAAGTGTCCCCAGAAAAATGAATACTGTATATATTACCCAGCAGATGTCATTATTCAAGAGTTTATCTCCACCTTCTAAATTCAACATGCATATTTGTTTGATTTTATTTACCCCTGTTTTTCTACATCTGCTAGCTACATTCTACAGTTCCTCCCCATACTTCATATTTATGTGTTACAGAAACTTTGTAGTTTAATATGGCTACAATCTGCTTCCCCTTATAGTAGTTTAATGTAATCATTAACTAGGTGCTGGAAGAAGATCACCATAACAAACTTTCATTAATACTTGCCCTTGTCATTTGGGTATCTCTCAGTTTGTGCTCAAAAATCACATCAATCTGCCTGCTAGTTTTCCTTGTATTTTCCTCTCCAATCTTGACTCTATCTTTCAAATGATTTCCAGAAATAGTATGACAATTAACACAGATTTTCTGTAAGAGCAAGCCTAAAGCAGATTCCCGCCTCCCAAACTCAATATTCCATTCTTTACTGTTACCTTTCACTTAGACAACTTGTATCCATTTCGGATAGGTAAGGTTGAATGCACTGCAGTCATCAGATCCCTTTTTGCTGCTATTGCGCCCTTGTACCTTGCAAGCCCATGCAATCTGACTAAATTCCTTATTATGCACATATGTCACCTTTAGTATTTTAAAAATTGTAGGCTATGAGACATTTTCTGGTTGAGGCATAGTCTCCTGTATGGTAAATTTAAATCTATCAACTCAGCTCAGTCTTTTAATGTCAGCTTTTTGAAGGAAAAACACTTCTATATTCCTGTCTTGAGGTAGAGCTACCACATGGGACAGATGAAAATGCCAGCAATTTTAAGACTTCATCTGATTTCAGTCTCCAGTATTTGACCTTAAAAAGGTCACATAGAGAGACATGAGACTGAAGTGACAGTTTTGCCACATTTCCTCTAAGTTCATCTTTCAACAAAAGAGGTAAATTGGAAGATATTCAGTTCCACACTCAGTATCATCAAGTTCACAGAAGCTTGCAGACCAGTCTGAGTCAGGGTGAACCTACATTGATTTATTAATGAAGTATGTGGGGATCTGGGGAATCTAGGGCAAGGTATGGAAAAGCAGACACTCTGTATCATGCTTAGTGCTTCATGCCTCTGACACCAATAAGGTCCTTAGAAGAGCCAAACTACCATGCTGGAGTTGGGACAATCAGTAAACTACAGAGCAAATATAGCATTACTTGTGAGGTGCCAAGCCTATATACGGATGGATTGTCATGGTGTGGACCGCAGTTATGGGCAAGCTTGTAGAGGGCAAAATTATACTCAAACATCACATCAAAGGTAATTATGTCTGTTTCATGACTGATGGAATCAGACAACTGACATTCAAGGTGACGAGTTAGCTTTAAAGTAGAACGATTGATTTTCCTCCAGCAAATATCCCTGTGTTTTGTGTAACGTGTCCGTGCACTAGGACACTGAGAATTGGCTTAGCTCAGTACTCTACTCAGCTCAGTCCTCTCCAAAATTCAGATACAGAGGCTTGAATTGCAGGCGTCTGGTTCTGATTTGTCTTCCCCATTCTCTGCCCCTTATTTAAAGCCTCTACAGCCATCCAACTGCTTGCCTCCCCACTGAAGACCCATTAAGAGCTCTGAAGACCCACTGAAGAGCTTACGGGAACTATGCTGCCTCTTGTGGAGGTGGGAAGGCAACATCAGGACTATAAATGAGAAAATCAGCAATCACGTGCATGCAGACACTACCTTCAGCTAACCAATCATCTACACAGAAAAACATACGCTCAGTTTCAGGAAAGGATGCAAATAAACTTTAAATAACAACCAGCAACATTACAGACTGGGGACTGACTGGATGCGGAACAGCTTTGCAAGAAACGTCCTGGGGGACAGTGAGCTGCAAGGATGGCCAACAACATCCTGGGCTATATCAACAGTTGCTTGAGGGAAGTGATTATCCTGTTCTATCCGGCACTCATTTAGACCAGATCTACAGTACTGTGTCCAGTTTGGGGGACTTCAATACAAGAAGGACTTTGATTAAGTGGGGCAAGTTCTACAGAGGCCACCACAATGGTTGGGGGCTAGAACAGCTGCTCTGTGAGGAGAGGCCGAGGGAGCAGTGCTTGTTCAGCCTAGAGAAGAGGCAGCTTCAGGGAGAACTAATATCAGCCTGTCAGTACCAATGAGGAAGTTACGTGGAAAACAGAGCTGGGCTCATCACAGTGGTGCATGGCAGGACAACAAGAGACATGAGCTGAAACAAGTCCAACAGAATGCAAGGAAAACCTTTTTCATGACAGTTTTTCAGACAGTGGAGAAGGCTGCCTAGGGCAGTTGTGCAATGTCTGTCCTTGGACTTTCTCAAGACTCAACAAGACAACCCTGAACAATCTTATCTGATCTCATAGCTAACCCTGCCCAAAGCAGGAGGTTGGAGAAGAGAGCTCCAAAATCCTTTCCAACCTGAATGATTGTACAACTCAATTAATTCAGCAATCATGAAGCGAAAAAAGGAAAAGGGTAGTCAAAATCACATCATCTGACAGAAGAGTGCTTTCCAGTTCCAAGATATACCATGAGCCCATATGGAGTAATATGGTTTGGGCTGAGGTTCTGAGCTACAATTGTAATTGTAACTATAATTGAACTGCACTGTACAAATGTAACTCCCACATGATATGTAATGCCAATTTTTCTTCTGCTCAAACAACCTATGTGCCAGACCTGTAAGTTACAGAGGCACACACTCTATCTGGCACACCAAACTGAGAAATCAAGCAGAAACCAGAACTCTGTACCAGAAATGTATGTTACCAGGCACCAAGAGAACGAGACGAGGACTAATCGAAAAAGAATATGCATGTATATAATTAAAGTCATATATATATATAAAGAGAGAGAACAAATTCACACCTACGTAAGCATCAGTGGAACTACATAAACCTATTTTCCTTGCATTAGATCTTTTCTGTCTGTATGTGTGAACAATTGCACAAATTAATTTTTTTGGAGGGCAGGGAGGATGGAGAAGGGGGAAAGATTTAGACCAAAATAAGTGCAGCATTCATCCCATATGGGAATTCAGTGAAACCAGTCAAGTATAGAGAGGATTTATTAAAAAATTTACCATATACCAGCTAGTGCCTTCTTACGGGATGCTCCTTGGTATACTAACAAAGCAGTAGCTCACATTTCAGATAGATCCCTTTAGTTTTAAGAAAACTGCAAGTCATATTTTCCTTATTTTCAGTGTCTTAAAGTGAAATTCTAAAAAAAACTACCACTATGTAACAACAGTTGTGATTGATTGCTAAAATTCGGAGCACAGACCCTAGCTCAGTGATTTAATGCTGCAGCTGTCATGTTTGCCTTTTGAGTCTCAATTTAATCAAAACCCTAAACAGTACACAGTGTGAGAATCACCTCCTGCAACCATCTTATTGTTTCTCATGTAGAATCACAGTGTGTACTGCTTCAAGGTCACATATATACCACACTAATAAACAGGCATAGGAAAGCCACAAAACAAGAAACAATCTGCAGCCTCAGGCTGACTGTCAGAATTCTACCTTGCATTGTTTACATAATGCTTAAAATCCATGTATAAGGCATGACATTTAGAAATACTGTCAATGTTCCCCTATCTGCTGACCCTCCTGCCTCTGATCTTGGCACAATCTGCATAAAAATACAAGCTAGATTACCTATTCCCTTAGATTCATTGATTGCATTCTTGCTAGCTTCAGTTTAAGCTGTAATAACTTGTTACTGTGATGGCTGCAAACAGAAAAATCAAGAAAAATCAGTTGTCTATTCATTATGCCATAGAACCATTTTATTCATTTCTCTCTCAGAACTACAGACCTTCTTCTTTGACAACTTGATGTACAAAAGGCTGAAACCCTGCACACCAAGTTATGATACCTAAATGTATTAATGTATGTATCAGCGAAAGGAATGACTGAAATAACAAGTAGTATACATACTTTGTGTTTAGAATTTTTATTGAGGAAGGATAGGTCTAAAGAAAAAACATAAACACTGTACAGCTCTCTCTCTCACATATTTGTGTTTTAACTGAGAAAAATACTACAATTCAGGCACAAGGAAAGAGCTTAGCAATTAAAAATTGCCTCTGTTGCATTTAATGGCTTTAGCTATATTTGTCTAGCTCTACTTTCAGAACTTCTAAAGGAAATTACTCTCCACAGTTATTCCACTTCTAAAAACTTCCAAAGAAATATTGCCTCCTGGCAATTATCATTGGTGATCAGCTCAAGTCTATACGTTGCAGGATTCCCAAATGCGGCCTTTTTTCAGTTATGGTTAATATTCCACTAAATCAACATCTTTTTGTTGCAACAATGGAAGTTACTATGTTGAAAAAGCCAAATTTTAGCATAATTTAAATTGAGAAGTTAAAAATACTTTTAAGAAGCTGCAAACAAATCACCCACATTTTTAATAAAGATAGTATTATTGCTTTAAGGATTTGCAGTTTTTAAAAAAGGAAGAAGCAGAAAAAGGTTATTCTCTGTTGATTTTTATGCTAGACCAATCTGTGATTGAAATAAAAATATCTTAAAATAAGTGACATTGGAAGTCAAATACATAAAATTTTCCCCTTTTAATTGAAATACTATTGGAAATCTATCTGAATCATGGAAAAGAAATATACTGAAAGAGAAATCAACTTCAGAATGGATAGGGAAGATCTGAATCTTTCTGTCTTTGTATTTCACAAGTATAGACTATAGAGTCTTCATCCATCACAGAAAAATTCCCTTTTAACCAGCGTGACGTCTAACTGCATTCAGGGAATGCCAGCAGTACCTGTTACTCAGTGGATGTCCTCTTTCATCGCGAGAACGGGCTTTTGAATGGTGCTGATTTACAGCCTCTCATCTCAGTGCATGATGTGAGGAAAACCAACCACAGATCCCCTTTGAAATGAATGGGAAAACTGCCAGGCGCTGGTTAGTTGGTAGTGAGTGGCTTAACAACCTTTTATTGGCATCATGGTGAGTTTATGAGTGATTTGTCTTGGTGTTTCTTGCTTTTTTTGTGTGTGCCAGAGCATGCTAAAGCGGAAAATTGCTTTTAGTATTACATGGAAAGGAAAGACGGTATGGAGTGAAACAAATGAAAACGATAAACTGAAGGAAGTGCTGATAAGATGTCTATAAAGATAAGCAGTTCAAACCAATTACACCCCTAAAAAAACTGGATGCTTTTGTAAGGTAATGGTCTTTTGAATAGTTTTTCTTCACATTTTAAATTGTTAAAGCCTTGACCAAGCAAAGCAATTAGAGCTTGACCAAGCAAAGTCATGGTGAATTTACATACAAACCAGTCTCACTGAAGAAAAGCATTCTATCATAGTCCATCAAAAGAAATACTTGGGATTTGGGGGGAAAAAGTGCTCAAATCTAAACGAATACCAGTTTTGATTATATATATATATATAAAAGTACATATTTTGATAAAGTTTTCCTCACAAATATTTCATTCAGTGCTTACAACAGAGATACATTTCAGAAAGGTGGTCCACAAATCCCATAGGATGAACTTAGAGACACCTAGAAGTTTCAATTAGGAAGTGATAAATTCAAATACATATCTCAAGGTTGGTTTCTCAGACCTTAAAAATAGAAAACAGGGCTACAAATGGTCTTGAATATACTTCTATTTTCCAAAGAACTAAGGGAAGCTCCTTAGCGGTGTCCCCCAGGGATCGGTCCTCAGCCCGATCCCGTTCAATTTAATCATCGATGACCTGGATGAAGGCACAGAGTGCTCCCTCAGCAAGTTTGCTGATGATATCAAACTGGGAGGAGTAGCTGATACCCCAGAGGGCTGTGCTGCCATCCAGAGAGACCTGGACAGACTGGACAACTGGGCAGTGAGAAAATCTATGAAACTCAACAAGGCCAAGTGCAAGGTTCTGC
Source organism: Tinamus guttatus (assembly GCF_059628265.1). Classification (NCBI taxonomy): domain Eukaryota; kingdom Metazoa; phylum Chordata; class Aves; order Tinamiformes; family Tinamidae; genus Tinamus; species Tinamus guttatus. The sequence goes on along the minus strand of NW_028288581.1, from coordinate 845,291 downwards.
ACCTGGGGAGGAATAACCCCAGACACCAGTACAGGCTGGGGACCGACCTTCTGGAGAGCAGCTCTGCAGGGAGGGACCTGGGTGTCATGGTGGACGACAAGTTGACCATGAGGCTGCAGTGTGCTCTTGTGGCCAAGAAGGCCAATGGGATCCTGGAGTGCATTAAGAAGAGCGTCTCCAGCAGGTCGAGGGAGGTGATCCTGCCCCTCTACTCAGCCCTGGTGAGGGCACATCTGGAGTATTGCGTCCAGTTCTGAGCCCCCCAGTACAAGAGGGATGTGGAGTTGCTGGAGAGAGTCCAGTGCAAAGCTACAAGGATGATCAGGGGCCTGGAATATCTGCCCTATGAGGAGAGGCTGAGGGAGCTTGGCCTGTTCAGCCTGAAGAAGAGAAGGCTGAGAGGGGATCTAATCAGTTTCTATAAATACCTCAAAGGAGGGAGTGAAGAGGATAGTACTGGCCTCTTCAGTAGTGGCCACCGACAGAACTAGAGGAAACGCACGCAAACTAAAGCATCAAAATTTCCATAGGAACTTAAGGAAAATTTTCTTAACAGTGAGGGTGACAAAACACTGGAACAGGTTGTCAAGAGAAATGGTGAAGTGTCCTTCTCTGGAGATCTTCAAAACCCACTTGGATGCAATCCTGTGCCACATGATCTAGGTGACCCTGCATGTGCAGGGGGGTTGGACTAGATCATCTCTAAAGGTTCCTTCCAACCTTAAGCATTCTATGATTCTATGATTCTTTTCAAAACACAGCTAGTAGTAGGGACAATAACAACATCAAGGTTTTCATACAATAGCTTGTGACAGTCAACTTTCTACAGCTTCTGATGCACCAAGCAAGATCACCAGGATTCTGCATGCCAACAAACAGTCAACAAAGCAATTCAGCTTCTAGGCTAGCAAAAAAGGGCGAATGACAGCTCTCCTCCCACTTACATGGGAAAAAATGAAGAAGCTGTACCTCTGTTTTCTGATGGAACCTCTGTTGTGAACACCTCTACTAGGTCATCTCCAGAAGACCTGAAATGGAGGGAAGCCTTGTGTCTAGTTCCCTAGGTAGTATAAGTAGGAGATAGGTACTTGGAATTAGTGTAGTTCTGGGCATGCACAGAAACAAAATTGCAGTTACAACTGCCTAGGGAGCTTTCAGGACTGAAATAAAAGTAGTATGGGCAAAAGCCCTCTTGGTTAGACAGCCCACGGGGAGAAGGAAGAGTTTAGATAAAATTTACACCATCAAGTCTATTGTTTGCTTCAATGACATATTAAGCTTCTGTTACATAAGTTTTGCTTATTTCAAGAAAATAAACCTCAACTATCTGGAATCACACATATTTTTGGTAAACAAAAAGTAGCTTAGCATATAGTTCTCATCTTGTAGTTTTACTAAATAAAAATGTAAGCACACACACAAAAGAACAAAAAGCACACATATTATCCTGTAGGAATTCAAATGTATTCACATTTCATCTCCCTGTGATTTTATGATTGCTTTTGGAATGGGCTGCTTTAATTACTTAACATCTGTTACCTAATAACTAAAGGCATTATGTTTCCCTGTGCCGTAACAAAAAGATACCCTGTGTTGCCAAATTCAGCACACGTGGAACTAAACAAGGTTAACATCCATGCTGAACCTATAGAATTGAAGGTTGACTCTGGTTTCATGTGTGCCTCAGCCTTCTGGGCTTTTAAAACATCTTCTTCCTCCATGGGTGGATTGAGATAGTTGATTGCTACTTCATATTTCCATACATAGGGTGATTATGTCACTCGCAGCATGCCTTATGGTCAGCTGTTAGTGTTTACCAAAGTTGCCCTACGAGTTCCTAATGCAGATTGCATATAATTGTCTGTCTTGTCAATATAATTCAGCCATGGTATCTAAAGTCCTGATTGTGCAAAATTCTGTGCACCTCATTAATTTCACATGTTGTGAATAGTCCCTTGACTTCACTATTCAGAATGCGTGTTATTCAAATCTCTTAACAATTGGGCCCATCAATATTGAATTGTATAAATTATCATACATACGTATTGTGTTTTATTCTAAAGTGGTTCCTAGTAAATCAACATTCATCAGTAGCAACTTTTAGATTATCATCTAATTTACAAATTTCTCCCCTAATATAAAGGAAACCAGTTGTCCAAGGAAACCAAGAGTCTTCTCTTCACAAATCTGTATCCACAGCCCATATCTGGGCTCTTGCAGCTTTCTAAACAGACTGTTGGCTGCTCTGAAATCTGAGCTCTGAGGATCAGCAAGTTCACCCTTACAGGTTTGCCAGGCACAGGCAGTGAAATCCTGTATTTTCTAGACCATCCCGGTAACCAGCCAAGCTGTTAGCAATAGAAATATAGTAAAATTCAAAGAAAACAACTTAATTACTAGATTTTTTAAAAATGCAAAGTAATAAAAATGTACTTCATCTCCGTTTCAACTTCTCACTAAATCACTTTAGCAGGCACCTCTGGACACCCCTACTCAAGCAGGCTCTACCACAGGTTGCCCAGGTCTGCATTCAGTTGGGATAATACCAAACCTGACAACAGCATTAAACCTTCCAATCAGCTAGAGACCCTAGCTAGATCTCTAGGGGAAAAAAGTGTGTATGTGTGTGTGTGTGGGGGGGGGGGGCAGGGAGAATCCTTGTTTTTCCTTGCACTAAGACACTAAATCTAGAGCCAATATTCTGGGACTAGGACCAGTTTCTGGGGGACCTCCCTCAGCAGTGGACACTGAAGCAGAAGTGGTATTTTTATCTTCTGCTTCTTATCCCAGCTTTTCCAGATACCCCATGGTGAGAGAAGGGGGAGTTAGACTGTCCCCAGTCACCATACTCTCTCACAGCTAAAGGGAAAGGGCCATGCTAGTATCCCTGCCCCAGAAGTGGGAAGATACCCAAGCAGTGTGGAAGTGGAGCTGAGGAGGGCTCAATAAAGCAAGCAGATCCAGGTCCAGTGTTTAAGGAAGGACTATATGTTACAGGTGCAGCAGCATCCAATCACTCTGCTATCCAACCCACTTGGAATCACAATGCTCCCACAAAATCCGCATATTTCCCATTAAAAGAATGAATTCCCATTAAAAGAATGAAGTGAACTTTAATTAGTTTTGAGGACTCTGCATTCCCTTTTGACATCCTGATTTTCACAGGTACCTCTTTTGTCTCAACACTGAGTTCTTGGCTCTTTGAGCCTCCTATCCTGACTTTCCATGCCCTTTAAGCATGACAGACTTTATCATAGAATCATAAAATGCTTAAGGTTGGAAGGGACCTCTAGAGGTCACCTAGTCCAACCCTCCTGCACACGCAGGGTCACCTAGAGCACGTGGCACAAGACTGCATCCAAGCAGGTTTTGAAGATCTCCAGAGAAGGAGAATCCACAACCTCTCTGGGCAGCCTGTTCCAGGGCTCTGTCCCCCTCCCTGTTAAAAATTTTTTTCTTAAGTTCCTGTGGAAATTTTGGTGTTTCAGTTTGTGGACATTACCTCTAGTTCTGTCGGTGGCCACCAGTGAAAAGAGGCCAGCACCATCCTCCTCACTCCATCCCTTGAGGTACTTATAGACACTGATTAGATCCCCTCTCAGCCTTCTCTTCTCCAGGCTGAACAGGCCCAGCTCCCTCAGCCTCTCCTCCTAGGGCAGATGTTCCAGGATACTGATCATCCTTGTAGTCCTGCGCTGGACTCCAGCAGCTCCACATCACTCTTGTACTGGGGGGCTCAGAACTGGACACAATACTCCAGATGTGGCCTCACCAGGGCTGAGTAGGATCACCTCCCTCGACCTGCTGGAGACGCTCTTCTTAATGCACTCCAGGATCCCATTGGCCTTCTTGGTCACGAGGACACACTGCTGCCTCATGGTCAACTTGTCGTCCACCATGACACCCAGGTCTTTCTCTGCAGAGCTGCCCTCCAGAAGGTTAGTCCCCAGCCTGTCCTAGTGTCTGGGTGCCCCAGGTGCAGGCCCTTGCACTTGGCCTTGTTGAATTTCATGAGATTTTTCACTGCTCAGTTGTCCAGTCTGTTCAGGTCCCCCTGAATGGTATCTTTATGGTATGGTTTATCTTTATGGTATCTTTTATGGCTCCATTTCAACCTAGTGTTTCCATAACAAAAAATATTACACATGCAGCATCTCCAACAGCCTTATGATTTTGGATTTGCTGTAAGATTTCTAAAAGGCTGGGTTACAGAATATTCCAAGAGATGACTGAAAAAAAAACCAATCCTTTAGTGCCCTTTCTCTGTCAGGTGTAGGGTACAGGCCTGTCACGTTCACTTTTTGATACCATTTGCATCAGGACAAGTTTATCTATTAGTTCACAATGCCTATAGATGCTCAGAAATCACCTCTTTAAAGCTGTCATCATTTCCCGTTGTTGTCAGTAGTAGTAACTCGAATATATATCCAATATTCTCAAGAGGCCAAGCTATCCAGATCTTTTGGGCATGACTATCTCGTATGTTAAGCAGAAATGCAAGCTCAGAGTCTCAGTTTATTTCCTAATTGCTCATACATGAGTCTAAGCTGATGTGCGGGTTCTGAGCAAATACTGAAGCATATATTTTAAAGAAGAAAATATGAGCTTGCACTAATCACACATGTCGGTACAAGGAATAAGTTGCAAAAGCCTCCTAGGCTTCCACCTTACAGTAGCACTAGATGGCTGATGTCAGCAGGACAAATATCCTAGTGTCCGTTCTTAATATGGATTTGACATCTCAAATAACAACGGTGAGTAGGATTTAAAGGCAACTGAACTGCAGTTGTTCTCTTACTAGCAGTAGATATGTAAAAAATAACTGTGTTAGACAAAACATTATGCTCACTGGCTCATTGGTTTCTGCAACTATATATACCACCACAGAGAACAATAGTTGCAGAATCCCCAAAAATGATCGCCAGTGCTAGGAGGTGTGGGTGACTTTGGTCCACAGGGACCAGATGCAGAGCTGGGGTGGGGAAGAAGAGAGAGGATTTCTTTTCAGTCTTTCCGGATCAGATGAAAGACCAGATTTCAGTTACAAATCATATATAGAAAAACTAGAACTGATCATTTAAAATGCCTCCAAACAGAGCAAAATCACAACATTTTGCTAACTTTTAGCTTTATGGTGAATATAATTAGTCTATATTTTGTTATTAAAATGGAGACAAAGCATGTCACTCCTGCAACATCTAAAATTAATTCTAAAATTAATTTTAATCCAAACTAATGATGCCATCTATTAGCATACATTAGCAGAAATGCATTTTGTGCCTGGTAGCAAGTACTATCGCAATTTTGGAGAATATATATGCTGCATGAATAACAGTGGCACTGAACTCTTAAAAGCAAAATTCCCATTAGGTTGAAGTGTGAAGTGTGTTTCTACACTACTCCCATTATAAATGCATTTTCATATACATATCCATGTTATCCAACTGACCTCATCTGTCTAACCAGACTATTTCTCATCATTTCCAAATCTGCTGTTCAGTCAATATAGTTTCTGATACTCAAAAAAAAAAAAAAAAAAAGTCCCTAAGTTTTACTTGGGGGACTAGCTCTAGTCTACTCTACAGTTGTTTCCTCTTTCCACTTTTTATACTAAATGATAATCTCTTCATGCAACTGTAAAACACCTACTGCCAATAGAATGGGCATTTCATCTTGCTGAATTATTATGAGATGAGTTCAAATTCATTCAAAGACATTCACTGCTTTCTTGCTCTCAAATTTAGCTCGTCTTTCATTTAGATTGCTTTCTCCAGTTCTTACTGGTTTTGTTGCCTTTTCATGAGCTTTATCCAGGGTACCCCCAATTTCCACTTAATTGCTAACCTTGTAGCTGACATGCTTTTTTAACTAGACCCTCAAACCAAGTAAAACTCTTCCAGGATTCATAAACAAACAAGAAATTGCTTAAAACAGTGCCAGGGACAGGGCTGTTAAACAGATTTGGGAACTGCTTCAGTTTAAAGAACCGATTAGCAGATAGCTGTGGTAGAACCTTTAAGATCTCAGGATTTTCTGATAATTCCTAAATAGGCCTCAAAAATGAAGAAAATAGATGAGGCTGTTATGTAGTTAAATCACAGGATCACAGAATCACAGAATGCTTAGGGTTGGAAGGGACCTCTAGAGATCATCTAGTTCAACGCCTCTGCTTTAGCAGGGAAAAAAATCTGCTATTGTATAGATCTGTTACTGTATACCCTCTTCCAAGGGTAAAACTGTAAGAAAAAAAGAAAAGAAAAGAAAAAAGAAAAAAAAGGAGGTGTAAGCATTAGCGGCATGGGTTATGCTGCTTTAGGAAAGAATAAGGAAGTAAAAGCAAATAGTGAGTGGACCTATTAAAAAAACAAGTTTCAGGCTAATCTATTTCCTGAATTTTTAAACATCAAGTGAAAACTTGAGCACTTCTAAGCGTTTGAAACCAAAAGGAAAATAGGAACCAATAGGAAAATTAGGAAAAAAATATATATTCTCTTCACTGTTTGCATGCATGATTGTATATATGTACGCGTTATTTTTTAAAGTACCTAGCTTCCACAGTCCTCTTCTTGGACACCACAGTCTGATCATATACTCTACGTGGCACGATCAGGCTCATTCACAACCAGATGAGTTAAAATACCTTGAGTGGAATTCATCCTCTCAAAACCTTTGCACTTCAAGCACACAAAATTAATTATCCACAAGGAAAGGTGTCACCTGATAAAATTTTACTGACTGAAACGATTTAATTGGCTAAGGAATAGACTGCAGCACACCTCTAGTGAGAAAAATTGCACTACCTCTGAAAAATACGACGCACACTCAAACTATATTAAAATATCCTGTTTTCCATTATAAATGGGGTTTTTTAACACAGCTGTATTTTTGAAGGAGTGATGAGTCATTATCTTGATTACTTTCAGAATTAATTTCAAAATGTAAGTCATTCAGAACAGAAACATTTATTTAAAAGTATGACCACATATTAAATGTGTTCACATATGCCCACATGTTAATATTTTTCAGGATAGCACTGGAAGGACAGGCAATGGAAACGGGAATGGTCTTCAGTCTTCAAAAGGGGCAAGAGGGAGGAGCTGGCAAACTACAGGTCAGTCAGCCTCACCTCCGTCCCTAGAAAGGTGATGGAGACCATCTCTAGGCATACGAAGGAAAAGACGGTGATCGGGAGTAGTCAGCATGGATTCACCAAGGGGAAGTTTTGTCTGACCAGTCTGATGGCCTTCTGCCATGAAATGACTGGATGGATGGATGAGGTGAGAGCTGTGGATGTTGCCTACCTTGACTTTAGCAAGGTAGCTGAAGTCTCCCATAACATCCTCACAGGGAAGCTCAGAAGTGTGGGTTAGATGAGTGAGATGGATTGAGAACTGGCTGCATGGCAAAGCTCAGAGGGATACTAGCCTGCATTAGAAGGAGTGTTGCCAGTAGCTCAAGGGAGGTGATCCTCTCCCTCTACTCAGCTCTGGTGAGGCCGCACCTGGAGTATTGGGTGCAGTTCTGGCCTCCCCAGTTCAAGAGGGACATGGAACAGGAGAGGATCCAGAGCAGAGTAAAAGAGATGATTAAGGGACTGGAACACCTACCTTGTAAGGACAGCCTAAGTGAGCTGGGCCTGTTGAGACTTCAGAAGATTGAGAGGGTGATATACCAACTTGTACAAATAACTGAGGGGAGAATTTGTAAAGAGGATGGGGCCAAACTCTTCTCGGTGGTGGCCAGTGATAGGACAAGGGGTAATGGGTATAATCTGAAACACAGTTAGTTCCCTCTCCATATGAGGAAGAACTTCTTTACTGTGAGGGTGACAGAGCACTGGAACAGGCTGCCCAGAGAGGTTGTGGGGTCTCCTTCTCTGCAGATCTTAAAAACCTGCCTGGATGCCACCCTGTGCCATGTGCTCTAGGTGTCCCTGCTGGAGCAGGGGGGTTGGACTGGATGATCTCTGGCGGTCCCTTCCAACCTCAACCATTCTGTGATTCTCTTTACCTGCAAACACCAGATACAGGCACTTCCAGGCCCCTGTGATGCTTAAAGAGAACACTCACACTCTCCTACAGTAAAATCAAGGCTCAAGAGCGAGTCAGAAATTACATGCAGTCAAACTGGAAAAGTAACATATATGAAATTCTCTATCTGATGATATATAAGGGGACCACATATAATCATGATAATAGCCCCGAACAGTACTGAAATACATTAATTTACATATATATTATAAGTGTTTTTAAGAGTGGTTTTGTTCGGTTTTGGAAGGTTTATTGGCTACCTCCCAATGAACACGCTATAATACACTGCCTGTAATATATCCTACTGCATTTATGATAACTATCAAACACAGAATTGTTTCTCAAATACAGCTAAGCAGAGTGTCTCCTCTGAAACTTTCCCCTACATAGCTGGAAAAAAATGAGTCAACGTTACTGGGTACCTTCTTTATCATCGTGACGTACGATGGCATCCTGTATCACGTCAGCAAGATGGAAATGAACCCGGTGGTTCTTGCCGTGTCTCAGCTTTTTGGCAGAACCATCCCGCTTCTGCAAGGCTTTCTCTCGCTCATAGTAGGCCTTTACTTGATCGCAGCGCATGCGCTTCACCAGCCGCTGCCGCTGTCCCAGAGGGAGCGACTCCAGCAAGCACTGGTCTATTTCCATGTCATGGGATCGGAAAATGTTACATAGCTGGAAACAGCCTGGAAGAGAGGAGAGATAGAGCCATTCACATGGGGCACCTGGGTGTGGAGCATCTAGGGGTCCTTCTAACCATGTGCAAGGCTCTGCTCTGGGTGCTTTTCTTGACCAATGCCGATTACAGAGAGCACATAAAATTATTACACACCTTCTAGAAACACCACATAGTTACCTCCATTAAAGTGCTGATGCATTTTTTAAAGCTAACACAATTCACAGAAACAAATGTGAGCAGAAAGATGTCGAAGAGTTCAGCAGACAAGATGGCTGAATAGCTAATTAATTTAATACAATTGAAGTAGTCCACATCTCCTTATAAACAAAAGGCTGCTATTTAAGGAAAAGCAAATCTGATGTCTGTACTTCTTTTTTGCTCATTTTATCTTGCTTTGAGTTAGCAAATTCACGTTATGCAGTGAGAGGAAAAATCTTCAAATCACAACCACAATGAGTTCATTAACATGCAGTGGATACTCAAGCAACTATCGAAAACATCAAAATCATTCTAGAATCGTCACTGTGGGAATGTATTTTTGGCAGTCTATATATGCCATCCAAGCTGAATTGTCTAATGAAAATGTCAAATATTGGAATCTTCATGAGGAAACAGATCACATATAGCTCTGATTCAGTTACTCTTAACATTCATAGCCTACCTTCAAGTTATATTCCTCTATTGTTGTCAATGTTAAATTTGCTATTTTTACTGACATTTCAATAACAGTAATGGTCTTTCCCCATATGTTCTCTATTCCACTGAGAGTGAACACCATAAGAAAACATTGCTGCTGGTTGCTTTTCAGGGGACAGCTCCATTACACAGGGAGACTAGTGACTGCCAGATAATTTTATAGCTTAAGTCCTGGGAAGTGAATCCACAATTTCCCCATCAATGATGTACCCAAATTTCTCATTTCTCAGCAGACAAACACATCAGACGAGTTTTTTCTTTTTTCCTTTTTTTTTTTTTTTTGGTTCTCCTTGGTTGACAGAAGAGCTCTTGAAGGGGATGTGGGCTCATATCACCTTGGGCAGTTAAAAAATACAAGATGCCTGTACAATTTTAATTAAGGCTGCTTTTGCCTACCCATTTTTCTCAATCTTTAATTACATGATAAAAGGATCTCTGCTTTGTTCAGGGCACGGCTGGGTAGTGCTGACCAAATGACTACTATTGTTTTTTCCTTGCTGCTTGACACATGCTTAATCTACTGAATACCTTTCAAACTCTGCTCTGAAAGAATAATTAATAATTTCCTGCCAAGCTTTCACAAAATTTACATCACCAGAGAACATAAGTACATCACAAATATTTATTATTTTCAATAAAAAAAAGGATAAGTGGCCATTACTATGCATATTCTGTCCCAAAGAACTGAGATGGAGACAGGTATTTTCTTTTTAAATAACTGATTTAGTGTGTTCAATTTAAGAGCTCTGTGTTTTTTCTTATTTTTTTCTTGTTTTGATTTAAAGATGATGTATTCTATACCATAATATTGTTAGATAATTCCATAATAAAACACTATCAAAGTGAAACTCCTGCTGTCTTTAGCTGCGGATATGAATGCCAAGCACCCCTATAAATTAGATTTCAGAGTCTTAAGTTAGAAATCTCAAAATTGAGGAACATATATTTATGCAAAAGGTTGCTAAAGTATCTTGTTGATAAACTCTAAGACACAAGCAGGCACAGAATACAGTTTTATAGATCAAGTTCAGTCAGCATATTTTAACTTATATCACCCTTCCTTCACTATAATTTCAGGTCCTTTCTTAGTACATATTCAGGTTATGCAAAAACAAGTCTATTAGACTAAAAATACTGGAAATAAGTATTACCTTTCTTTAAAACAAAATGCAAATACTTTTTTTTTTTTTGGTCAAAAGCAAACAACCTTTTCTGTAAGAAAAAAAATCTTCTATTGACCTTAAATGAGGTATTTCATTTCTGAGCATATTTCGTAAAAGACAAAGAAATGAAAGACCAACTGCATAAAGCTAATAAGATGAAGCTTTATTTCCCTTTTCATTCCCAGAGATCACACCATTCACTTTATATGTCCAGACCATTCTTAGAAGTTTGTTCTTGAGGCAGTTTATGACTAAATCTTCTTGCTCGCACAATACAACTGTCTGAGGAATAAGCAAACTTCAGATCTTCCATATTAGAATCATTCTGCTTAATCTTTCAATAACCAGGTCTTGGTCCAATAACCAATAACTAGGTCTTAGTCTTCCTAGCAAAAAATACTGTGCTGACCACAGAGCTTGGTATACTGACAGCCAGCCAGGTTTGCAGCTTCAGAGAAGAACCAGCTTTCTGTGTTGAACATGTTTGACATCACAGACTGAAATGTTGGGAATAGGCAAAGAGAAGTTCTTCACTAGTACTTCATGACTGCAATAGGAGCCTTACTGCAGGAATTTTCCTCTTCTGCTCCTACACTTTAGAAGAAGCAGCTGCCTATAGGCCAGCATTGGACCAGTCGGCCAGCAGAATGCAGAAGACCACCAGCCACTGGCTTATCCTTTGCTCCTTGGTTTGATGGTCATGCACATGGGCTCAGATCTTCATTGGAGGAAGCGAGCTTTGCAACCCACTGAGCTAAGAAGCCAGCTTTGCCTCTGCTTAAAAAAGCTTTTCTGTACCTAAAAAGCTTTGCCTCTGCTCTGTTCTTTCCTCTTTTTTACTTCCCAAAAAGACCGTAAAGACGCAGCACTCATGTACGTGGACTCTGGAAGGCCACCTCTAGGAAACTCAGCAGAAGTTAACAATTATTGCTGGTGCTCTAGTCTTAACTGTAAATCAGTGTGGTGTGGTTTGCTGACAGCAGACTGCATCTTCCCTTTCTCCTGTTTTGCTCATCTACAGTCTCTGCGCTTAGGAGGCACTTCATTTTGTTCATTGTAACAACGGAAATTGGTGCCAGCTGTTGGACCCCTTCTCTGACTCAGCTCCTCTAGTGCCATAAATCAAGGAAACGAGTTTAAAGTCTTGGTTAAATACAGTACAGCAGAGCAGGAGATTGCACAGCCAGTCTCTAGTTTTAACTAGGATGTGTCTGACCTAGTGAGCTCTGCCTATCCAGTGAGATGACTTTTAACTTTTTCAAGTGCTTCTGTATTTAGCAGCTCCATGAAGAATTAGGCTGAGCTGCTGGGCTGCCAAACTGGCTGCAGGTAGTATTCATGGTGCAGACGAAATCAGATAGCTTAAGCAGATTCAAAAGGTGACTATTAATCCACTTGGGCACTGGTCCCAGTTGAGAAGTGATGAGCTGCAGATGGGATTTTTCCTCTCAGCACACCTGGAACTTGATACATCCTAGAGGAGATCAGTATCTGACTGCAGATTTAATAGATGCAGGTCAGCAGACTTGTTGGGTTGAACCTGGATTAAACAATATAGTGTAGATACAGACAATAAGGCAAACTCTCTGACTTCATCATTCAGACACCCACTTCTAGGACATGCAACATTTAGACCCAACTTTAGATCCGAGCAGATTTGTTCCCTGCACTACGGAAACCTAACAAGCATGGGCAACCACCAGCAGCCCCGCAAGCAGAGCTTCCTGGCTATCATCACCAGAGACCTGAGCTCAAAACCAGGAGGGCTACAGCCCCATAAACATGCTTCTGGGGGGAATGTTGGAGATCACTCATTCAATGCCATTTGGAGCAGGAGGCTGATCACCAGCCTCAGATTAGGTCTCCTATGTTTGTCTAGCAGAGTCTTAAAAATTTCTTGCAAATTAAATTCTAAAATTTCTCTGGGTAACCTGTTCCACTGCCGTACTTCTTTATATCCTTTGTGTATGTGCAGCTTTATATTTTTTCTTATGGGATTATACACATCTTACACTAGGGGAGTCCAAGATTACACACGAACTTGCAAATGCAGCCTTACCAGCCCAAAGAAGAAGGGGACAAGGTCTTCTCTCAGTCTCCTAGCCACGTGATTCCAAAATAGCCCAGTATACAGCTTATCTTAATTGCAATTAAGATCAGTGCTGGCTCACATTCAGCTCTGCATCCGCTGTAATGCCTAGCAGGGCTGCAATCCAAGTCAGTCAGTTCCAGCCCTGTACCAATGCAGAGACTTAGTCTGTCTCAGGCAAAGGAATATGCACTTTCTTTGTTGAACTTCCCAAGTCTCTCTTGGCCCAATCCTCAGGATTAAGATCTACCATTCAAAGCATGCCAGCTCTCCATCCTAAATTGAATTGCCAATATCAGCCACGGCTTAGGTTGCAAAGAAAAACTCCTGGAAAAGTAGATGCTAAAATTAATGAGTCTCTTAGGCAGATGTAAACTGTGCCTGTTTAGAGATGGATACTTGGCTACAGCCAGGATCAAAAGACGCGCTACTAAAGCCCAAGTATAGCAGATATAGCAACCTTGTCCATCGTACGGAACCCATTCAAACATCAGGAGAAGTATAGGAGGCTTCTAAGAAGAGCTCTTCCTGAGTGTGCTAATCAAGAAAGAGACAGTGTGGCAACATGAGCAAATATCTTTAGGTACAGAAAAAAAAAGGTTGCCATCTGGGTCAATTTGTATAAAAACTCTTATCTCATTATTTGTGTGTGATACCAATTGAAGATTATTCCACATATTTTCTTGCTTCAGTTGGTGTATGACAAATTACAGTTGTGTAGAGGGATTTGATAAGGTCACTGTGACTGTCACTAGCAGATTGCACCAGATAACTCATTAGCAGTGTGATGACAATATTGCCTCCATCAAAACATTGAGAAAGCTTACTAGGGTATGATTTATATAATGAGATGCCCTGGACTGAAATCTCTAGGAAAATGACTGACAGTACATAAATCTTTTTAAGGTCTCTACACTCCACACAGTCACATAGTACTAAAATGTTTAGCAAACACTGAAATGTCAAAAGCAGAGAGACCTTTATTATATCAAAATGGTTATTAAACAGCACAGCACAAAGAAAGCCACTGCCACTCCAATAAATAAACAAATAAGTGGTTTCAAGGAAACTTGCTAGCGCAAAGTCACTTCACCAACCAGGTCTGCTCTGAGCCATTATGAAGAGAATAATTATTTTATCAAACCTGTTAATAAAATCACAGCAATTTACTCACAACCGGCCAGAGTGCCAGCTGCATTACAACACAAATTATGAACTTGATCCTGTATGAACGAGAGATTTCTGAGTAAATAGGAACCGCTTGCTTTGAATTGTTTCCAGTTTTCACTGTGAAAATGAAATATTTTGTGGCATCACATGGACTAACTCTTGGAAGAAGAGCTTGAGAAGGATAAGGGGAAATAGAAAGAGGAAGAATGTGATTGCTGCTAGCAATTTTCTTCTATCTCCTAGAGGTAATTTGAGCCCAAGTAAGTTTGTAGGGGCCTTGTCGCCATACCTCTTTTCACAAATAATATTTATATAGCTTTCATTTATATTTTCTGCTCTTATGGCTTTATCTCACCTAATTTTAAGCATTTGCTCTGGCATCTAAATCGGATCCTGACAAAAGGCACCTTGCACATCCCATCAGTCTCTGGAGGGCAATAGGACACACTTGTCTTCCTCCACTGGTTTAAAATGAGCCTGGGGGTGGTAATTTTCCTATCTTATCTGGATCACATTACAAGAGGCATTTTCAGGACCTGCAGCTGCATGCAGAATTACCTATATTCAAGTTCACGGGCACTAAAAAACAGTTTCCTTTTGTGCTTACATATATGGTATTTTGATTGTTTCTTGTGATACAGATATTTGCTCTTGTGATTCTGAGAAATAAGTAAGAAAAAAGAAACAAATTCTGCGAAGAATTTGTTTTGAAAAGTAAATTAAAAAAAAAACTTTTCTTTACATTAAATACATGCAAGCATGAAAAATACTGCCATTGCTTACTGTGGCAGGCATCTCAAATAAAGTGAAATAAAACTAGGTCACAATATGCTGAAAATTAAGAATTTGCAAATATTAGCTCATATGCTCATCTATATCTATGTAGACATTCCTGTTGATTTCAATATTATTTTAATAGGAGAAAAATTCTGCCCTTGGGTAAGTGTTTGCTGGACTATGACCTTCAAATGCAAACTTAGAGAAATCCTTCTCAGGGCTAAGCTCAAATTTTAAAACGTTTTCAAATCTTTAAGAAAAACATCCCTTGAGGCAAAAAAACCCAACTCTGCATTCATTTAGATATAGCCACACATACATATCCCAAACCATCTTCTTGTATCTCATATCTGTTTGAAAAATGTGCTTAAGTTTATTTTTTTTTAAGTAAGATAGAGGCAAATTTTGAAATAATTGCATTATTGCAGGACAGTATGTTTTAAAGCTGGCTAGCAGAGTATTAATAAACATACAAGGGAAAAGCATGAAGCGAGCAGCAAGTGATCTGGCCCTTACAGAACTAGATGCACAGATGGTGTAAAGCAATGCAGCCTCATCTGGTTCAAAAAACTGTACTCGTTTAGACCTCATTTTTGATAACAGAAATCAGATCAGAAAAGGACTAACCCTTTCAGTAACATGCATTGTTGTAATATGCACATACACAATGATTCTACTCTACAATAGTGATCTGCTGCTACCAACAATGAAAATTATATAAATTTATTTTATTAAATTAGTAATATTAATTTATCAGTATCTATGCAGCTGAAGTTGAATACATGTGAAATCTGTAACATCTGAATTCACGGTGCCCACAATACATATCAGTGCATTTGAGTAAAGGTACCATCTTCTGACATAAAAAATTATTATGTATTATCTCCTGATCTTGCAGTTTGGAAAATAAATACTTCTTACCCACAGAAGAGGCTACATCTCAAATTGCAATACTAGCGTCAGTATCAAAATACTTGGACTTACTTAAAAATCCTTTTTTTCAGTACAGGAAAAAATATGTACAACTTGAACAGCCTCTCTTACATTTATTAAGCTGTAACTGAAGCATAGCACTCTTAACTACTCAGCCTGATTTTAACAGCTAAAGTATTTTCATTAAATCAGCAGTGCTGTGTTTGCAGTAGTAGTGGGCTTACTCCCTTTTTTCCTTGGTTCCAGTCCTCTCCCTGCAAGCAGAGAGCCATGAGGGAGCAGTATAAATGTAAACTATTTACCTTCATGTAAAGCATTCAATTAATGCCAAGTCTTCTGAGAATAAATTACATTGTAGCAAAGGGGCTGATCTGGTTCTCCTGTTCTTGGCTCAAGTGAGCCTCTTTTGGATGCAATTACAGCTAGGCCTCTCAAATGACTTAATATAAAGCTTCCCGATTTTCTGCTTAACACTCAACTCTGTCTTTGCTGAAGAGCGATATTGAGCATATTCAAGCAACCATCCTCTCGTGAAACCCTCCTCCTGTATGTTGCTCTTCAAGAGCCCTTTGATGTGACTAGACTGCTAAGCAGGAACTGCAATCAATTCCCAGCCTGATACCAAGGAAAAGTTACTTATCAGAAACTATTAATCAACTCTATATGCTTTCTAATAGACTCTATCTATCAGTGATTTAGTGAAATTACGGCAACATTCCATAAAAAAAATTATTACACCTAAATCAGCCAGTCAACCAACTCAGGATTCTGCCTTGTAGAAGGGAGAGTGAGTAATAAGGAAGCAAACGTAACAGAGGGCCCTATCCCGGCCTTTTTTATTTTTTATCACATAGCAGTCGGTAACACGTGAATCTTTTATGTGCTAGGAAAAGGCACTTATTCAAGAAAAACAACCTAGCGACTTTGCACAAACACTGGCCTTGAATGCAAAAATATGTGGGTTTCAAGTACAGATGAAAAGGGGTACTCCCCACTTTTACAAATAATAATAATAATAAAAATTGTTTTGCCTGTGTTGAAGCACAAGGAGGTCACAGGCACGAATGCTCTTGGCGGAGCTGCGTGTGTTACAGAACAGAGGCCTCCTCCCACATGCGGGTGACATGCAGCAACTTCCAGAATTAAAACAAAATGACTGCACACACACTGCTTGGGTTCATACCGTTGCTTTCAGCAACTGTAAAATTGCTGCCTCCATATTCACCTTACAGGTGTCATCCTTGTACATACTTTTGGAGGATGAGATAGTGGTGCACTCAGGATTTCCACAAGCCTGAGCATACCTTAGGTTGCTTCTGCTCAAATACCAGAACTTTTGTGAAACAGAACTAAAATGTCATTGACTGTTCTACAGCACCAGAGTTTCCAACTGAAAAGGCTCAGAGATGAGGAAAAAACATCAACCCATTCACCTCTTTCTAAATAAGATTCCACCCCTAATAAAAAAAGAGCTTTTAGCATGTGAACATCTCTCCTGCTCAAGTTGGTTTGAAGGGCGTAAGTAGCTTCTCCAAACGATAACTGTCCAGACTACAGGCTGAAACACCCACTACTGCTCTTCTGTGCTTTAAGGAAAGCCTCTGAAGAACAAGGACCTTGAAATTTGGGATCCAGTAGCTTCTTACTAAGCAGAGAGAGGAAAAAAAAAACACCATTTGTTTGATTTTTGGATACCTCTATACTAGTGTATAAAAGAATGGCAGAGAGCAGTCTCTGGTTCTCCAGCTAAGTGGAAGGGAATGGCTCATGTTCACACCAGCAAAGGTTCATGTATAGCAAATGAGGCATAGCTTGATTGCATAGTACATGGTCCTGATTCTTCTGTGAGCATCATATGATGCTACTTTGCTGTAAGACATAATCATAATTTCTGTGCATGTCAAAGCTTCTGAAGCAAAGTCTGTGCTGCAACATATCAGAAAGGTATTTTCATAATGCGGCAATGAAGGTGTAGTATGAGTCTAGTAAGCAGTATGAGACTGCCTGTGGGAAGGGGACAGTATTTGAGACCACCAAGCCTCTTGAAATAGAAGAAAGATTGAACAGGACATAGAGTGTATAATCTCGGACAATTTCATCCACACTGTCTTTTGAGAGTGGCCTCTACACACTGCTTTGGTCACAGGACAGGCAAGTTGAATCTGTCCAAATTTGAACTAGAGGCCATTCAAGGCCTTTCCCCTATTCTATTATGAAGTGCAGACAGACCCTTTCAGGCTAAATGAAAGTCTCTTGTGAAGCCCATCTGAAGGTGGTTGGAAAGTTCCTGTCCAACCACCAGATCTTTGCTTACAGTGCTTACAGTGAGATAAGTGGATCATTCTGAACAGCAATATATTTCACCAAGGAAAAATGAACTTTTTTACAGTATGCTTCAGTTTCCTTGGAACATACTTGAGATTATTCAATATCTTCTGTCAATATCTTCTGTGAAAAAAGCTTTAACTTAATGGCTATTAAACTAACCCAGATATCCATGTGGTAATAAATAAATAAATAAATAAACCATCTTTTCTTACCATAATGAAATAATTGTATATCATTCTTAGACAATGTACTACCAAACATTGCTCACTTGTTTCAGTAAAATCTGTAAAGATTAATCTGGCTTTGTGACATTTTCTTGAATCTGGACAGCAAGTTTTGAAATTATGATGGGGACAAAAGCTAAAAGACAAACGCACATTTTGGTGCTACAAGGCACAATATATATATGCTTTGTTTCCTTAGGAAAATGAAGCTAAAAGTGCCCATCTGTTCCCCGAAGAGAAAAGGTGCTGCTCCTAAAGCAGTTAAAACTGTTGTATTTTCACAGAAATAGTTAATATCCACCACGACAGGATCTGAAGAGGGACTTTAAAGCAATCAATCAAAAAGTGGTCATCTGATGCAAATTGTTGTTACTAACACATTTTAAGATATATCTAGATATATGCAAGCTAGAAGAAAAACTCCAAGCTGGCTGTGTGAAATATTATAGTCTTTTGTTCGCTTCGGGATTTATGAATTTGTCACCCATTATTTGGGATTTCTAAAAGCAATAAATGTATAGTTATTAGATTAACACAGAGAATTTAATATAGATTTTTGTCATTTGCAAAGCCTTTGAGAAAATATCATCAGCATGTCATGGAATCATTAAGGTTGGAAGGGACCTCTAGAGGTCATCTAGTCCACCCCCTACACACGCAGGGCCACCTAGAGCACATGGCACAGGACCACGTATATATGGTCATATTTTAGTAATCTGAATTACTATAAATCACATCAATCACAGAATCACAGAATCATAGAACAGTGGAGGTTGGAAGGGACCTCTAGAGATCATCTGGTCCAGGCCTCTGCTCAAACTTCCTCTGGTTGAGAGGCAAATCCTCAGAAGGGAACTGCAGCATGTTGTTCTTCTTCATCTGTCCATACCTATTGCATCAGGTAGTTCCCTTCTTTGTAAGCGACCTTGATCCTCAGCAGCTGCTGTCCCACCAGGACTTCCGCCTTGGGAAGCGCTTTTTATGCTCACCAAATTGCAAAGGGTAAATAACACTTTGGCAAAAGTCAGGCTGTGTATAGATGCAATTAAAACACAAGCTCCTTTCAGGACACTGGCTATGCCAAAGGACAGGCCTGCCTCCAGGACTGCAGGCCCTTCTCCGTGCCGCGATCCCCGCATTTATGCTGACATCAAGTTGACAGCAATAAGAGGAAAATTGCATCAGAGATACTAAGCAATGGTGATTAAAACTCAAGAAGCTCCAAATTAGAAAACACGATGACAGAAAGGATGATCTGTGCTTATCAAAATACAATAAGAAAGACAAGAAAGAAGAGATCAAAAAATCTTCCAGAAGTGATACCTCTCTTTAGTCTTTGCAGAGACCTGATTGTCTTTGTTTGTCTATAGAGCAAAATTTAGGAAGTTACAATTAAGTTGTGAATATAAGAGTTATTTCAATACCATATTGTAACTGGAGACATAGTCATACACACATCTTTAGTCTGTTCTTTCAGATACAAGAAGAAGAGGAGGGGAGAAATTCTTCTGCATTGGAGAAATCTCCTTGCCGTTACAATAAATATAAATGGTTTGTTACGCAGACCAAGGACACTTTGATCACAGTAAGTGATGTAAAACACTAAGAGAGTTGCTGTTGCTTGTAAATCTGGAACTCTGAAGGGTGAATTAACACATAGGTGTACAGTGACAGGAAGCAAAAATTACTATTGCTACACCTCAAAGGTTTTATGTAACTTTCAACTAAAAAAAAAAAAAAGAAACTGGAAAAGCTGAACAGAAGCAGAAACAGCTAACTGTTGTACAGTAAATGACTGAACAAAGAAACCAAAAATAATGTTTCAAAACCTGACGCGGTTATTTCATCACAGATACTCTAAAGTATCACTATTTAGGCTGCAAACATGCTGGGGATCAAGAGACATAGGACCTCCAGGATAGGAGAATTACAGAAAATTCAGGCAAAAAATACATAAGTCAAAAGTTTGCAGAAGCTTGGATGCAGTGAACTTAGCAAAAAGAAAGCAAATATGGCTCAAGAAAAATAGGATATCCAGTATCATACATCACAGATAGTCAAAAGCCAGAAATGAAACAGTGGTTCATAGACCTAGTCATAAGGACTGGCAAGCACACAGGAAAGGAAATCCTGTGCCAAATGGTTCTACATGCAATTTAATCATTTACAGAGATTACTGCAAAGTAAAACCAGCTGCAAGAGAACTAATATGCACGCCTTTGGTCTCTGCTCAGTGTAGGTCAAGAGAATACCATCTCAGCTTTCAAATGGCAAAAGGATTGGAAACAGGCCCTCCTCTTTTCTGCAGAATGGCAGCTTATCAGCAATACTGTATTCTGTGCTAGACAGTCAAACTGAAGCAGTTCAAAAAGACCCCCACAAATAGCTCTGGGGCCTGAGGGACTGATTTATGAGGAAAGATGAAAAGAATTAAATATGTATAGCTTAGCTAAGCTTTGATTAAGGAGAGATAAGTTAACAGAAATGTGAAGGGTGAGACGAAAAAAGGGAAGGTTATATAGCATAAAAAGGAAATGCATGAGGAAAGAAAAAATGAGTTTAATATAGCAAACATTTAAGCAGAGTATGAGGAGAAAAACAACATACATAGATGAGATCACCAAGTAGTTCAAGATTCCTTTTTTGGCACACTCGGTGGATCATTATAGAAAAGGAACAAAAAAAGGCATGGCAGTGTGTTACCTTGGGAAATCAAGGCAGCTCCTTCAGCCAGCACGGCAGCCTTGCATGGGATGGTCCTGCATAGCTTTGCTAAAGACAGCCCTACCCCCTAAAGTCCACTGGCATGGCCTCTGCTATGTGGAGCTATGCTATTGGCACGCAGGAGACCTTTCCTCTCCCCTCATAGTGTTGGCATAGTTACTGACTATGTCCTAGCTAAGCTTGGGCTGTGACTGTCATGCCAAGGACTTTGGCCAGTCTCCACTAGACCTCCATGAATGAAAGTTAAAGCAGGTTGAGCAGCTGTCCTGACAGAGTTTGCCATAGTATCTTCAGTTAACCTCTCACATTCACAGCTAACCCCATGCTGTTGCCTCACACTACACTATAACATAGTCATATGGGGGATTATAACATAAAATAGGCACAGAGGAGCACTGTATCATATTTGGCTGTGAGCACAGGATAGAAGCATCACTTTATCACTTTTGGATTAAGTAAAAACAGACAACCCTCTAAATCATTCATTTCTTGAGGAAAAGAAAGGAGAAACACCTCCAGATCTTCTGACAAACTGTAAAAAGGCATAGTGACAACCAATGGACTCCTACTTTACAGGAACCTCCAAGCTCTTTACTGAGAAAATAACTAGACAAACATACAAAGGATGCTTCAAAGCTATCAAAGAAACTGAGTAGACATCATAGAAATTATTACTGCAGTCCAATGACTCAAAAGACAAAAAAAGCTGTCTCTCAGAGACAAAAACTATATATTCATTGGTGATTAGGAATAATTACGTTGTTTAGATTGGTTTATGTATGTGCTTTATTTTCACATTTTCCATGATTTACACTGGGAACTACTTTAACAGCACAAATCAAATATTTATGTACAAGGCAAAATATCTGAAGAGCTAAGCATTCATTTCAACTGCAGTTTGAATATAAAATTTCTCCTGTTTCACATACAACTGAGTGTCAGTTAGGGGATGCACTGATATCAAGCATTTTTTATAGCCTCCTCTAGTAAGTTACCTAAAGACAGTATTATCCTCTCTACAAAATTTGAAGAAAAAAGGGACAGCTTCTAAAGACCTGTCTCCCTGCTTCCTTCTCTTTGGAGGACAGCTTTGGATCCAAAGCATCTCTTTGGTGACATCTTTGGATGTCACCATTTACAAAACCTTTACAGTTTCCCTGTCTATTAAAACGATTATATTTGAAAACCACTGATTAGCTTTCAAAATACAACCTTAACAGAGCACACTGTTTTCAGTAGATGTCTTTACA
This sequence comes from Tinamus guttatus, assembly GCF_059628265.1. Taxonomy (NCBI): domain Eukaryota; kingdom Metazoa; phylum Chordata; class Aves; order Tinamiformes; family Tinamidae; genus Tinamus; species Tinamus guttatus. The sequence continues at coordinate 823,228 of NW_028288581.1, read as the reverse complement.
AGGTCTCGGATTTCTTTATATGTCATATGTCGTAACAGGTTTTTCATCAAATGGCACCACAGCAGCACTCCATCATCCTGAGGTGGTATGCCCCAGATCTGCCCCTCTGTCTACATAATCTACATATGACTTTGATCGCTTCTGAAAAGCCACGCTGCATAGAAAACCTTCAAAGCGGGATTTCCAGCCACAGAGGTCACACCCCACATTTTGCCTCTTCCTGAAAATGTTATTTTCCATTTTAAAACAAAACCCAGTTGAAGTAAAAAATAACAAAATACTTCCAAGGGGAAAGCCTGTGGGAACTTTTTTATTCAACTGGGTAAAAAAAAAAGTAACAGATGACAAATACTTTTCCTCTACTCCTGTACTGTGCCCTCCTGACCACATTCCTTGCCAACCGTCTTACTGGACCACAAGAGATTAAAATTGCCTAAATCCAAGGCCTCTGCATCACCTTACAGATGGGGAGAATTTGTTATATGCAGCCGATTTCAGTGTACAAGAATGCAATTGGCAAAGAAAGCAGATACCATGGTACTATTGACATTTGTATTTTTACAAATTACAGCAGACTGACCCATGTTATCTATTCCCTGAGGGTGAATCTAGCCATAAAATGCTAGAACTTAAAGATTTCTTTTAGTAAGTCTTATTTGGTTGCTGTTTTCACTAAAGGCAGTTGCTTTAAAACAAATAAAAGAAAATGATACCTTTTAAGAAACAATCAAATACGAAATTACTAGCTTTGGCAGTTCTCCATTACAACATACCATCAAATTTCCATCAGGACAACTATCTATTTGTTCCTGATCAAATCAGACTCCCATTGACTTCACCAATTTCTATCCTTTTCTGTAAGAACAAATTAGAATTACTTTAATTTAAAATTTAATTGCTTTATTGTTTATACTGTGGCAATTTTGATGCAGACACAAAGTTCCACGTAACACTATTTTTTTTCAGAAATGAGAAAAGCAATTGTGATAATTTAGAATAAGAACTTTTTTTCAAGAATGAAAATAGGTTTCATATCCTCAAAATGTTCACAAACTAGGTAATACAAATCAGCAAAATTTGCACCATTGGAAATAGAAAAATTCAGGCTGTTTTGTCTCTTTTCTATTTTTGCAGTGGTAAAACTGGAATTCTGAAGTTTCAAGCATCCTGTTTAGTATGGTGACCTTTACAATCTTCTTTCATCTTATTTTCCAGATAGCTACATTTCCTTACTGGCTAATTAAAAAAAAAAAAAGTGATTAAAGTACTGCAAATACAAGAGACTTCTTTATATTGTGAAGTTCATGATAAAGTTTTCCACAGAAAATTCTGCTGTGTCTCTGTCATTACAGATTTTTTACAGAGGGAAATGAAATGATGAAATGGGCAATTATTTTTGGAATGACTGTAATTTACATGACAAATGCTATTACCAGAATCTATTCTTAGTATAATATGACACTGGAAATCTTGTGGTCTTCAAATGTCAAAGTTAATATTGCTTTTCTTGCTGCAATTTTTTCCTAATAGCAATTTAATATAAATCTTCTATTTATAATCTCCACATGCTACTGAAAGCAATGAGTTGTTACCATCAGTAGAAAACATTTTATTCACTTAGACACTAATGAGTGTTACAAAGGGGCAAATATTATAATTGTACTATTTATCACCTTTCATGTCTAAATACAGATATCAAATTAAAAGTTCTTTTTATGTCTTTCCTGGTATTCGTTCTCATGATTTTTACCAATGTTTTGGTGGAAAGGTAGAACTTCAGTTTAAGTAAATAATAATTTTTTAAAAAGCTGAGTTTCTATCTTATGAAACCAGTAACTTGAAATTAAAAAAGCAAATAAATCTAGTGTCATGAGCTGGTACAAAAGAACTAGAGTTCTTTCTTTTTCCTTTTCTTTCCTTTTGTCCTGTACCTATCCTGTGATTAGAAGGAGAGCAACAGTGAGAAAGAGAAGTATACTTTTTTCTATATGTGATTTTCTAGATGTAGATTCTTTATTGCAGTTTATAAGATTAAAATAATCATGATATCTTAATTATCATACTGACAACATGTTTTTTCATCTATATACATTGTGCATCAGTTATACACTTACAATTCAGACTCAGTCCGTCAAAACGGAATGAGAAATATTATGCACTGTACTAGCATGACTCTTCTGTATTTTAACTGGGCAACAAACTTCTGAAACAATTACCTTTCCTTAAAAAAACATTTATTGTCCCAGAACTAGAGAAAGAGGAATGACTCATGAGAATCAGCACATTCCTCATGTCCCATCCAGGGGTCCCCTCATTCTTTCTGGAATTCATGGGACGAAAACCCCACTTTTTCTCCCAATCTCATTTCGTACAGGCAGGTTCTCTCACTTATGCTTAATCTCTCATTTCAGCAATAATCTTAACCTTATGCCATAGGTGTCACTGTGTCATACGCATGTACAAGTTAAAGGTAATTTCCCCTGCAGCCATACTGCACTTAGCTCTCTGACTGCAGATATAAACCACAGAGCTAGAGTTGGCTGACACAATCATGAAATATCAGCTTAAATAAAAGGGAAGGCTGTTGAGTCTGGTTGGAGGTCTATGGCCGGTGGTTTTCCCCCAGGGGTCAGCACTGGGCCCAGGGCTCTTCAGCTTGTTCATCAATGACTGGGACGAGGGCACAGAGTGCACCCTCAGCAAGTTTGCAGATGACACCAAACTGGGAGGAGTGGCTGACACTCCTGAGGGCTGTGCTGCCATCCAGAGGGACCTAGACAGGATGGAGAGTTGGACAGAGAGGAAGCTTATGAGCTTCAACAAGAACAAGTGCAGGGTCCTGCACCTGGAGAGGAATAACCCCAGGCACCAGTATAGATTAGGGGTTGACCTGCTAGAAAGCAGTTCTGTGGAGAGGGATTTGGGAGGCCTGGTTGACAACAAGTTAACCATGAGTCAGCAATGTGCCCTCATGGCCAAGAAGGCCAATGGGATCCTGGTCTGCATCAGGAAGAGTGTTGCTAGCAGCTGGAGGGAGACGATCCTCTCCCTCTGCTCAGCTCTGGTGAGGCCGCACCTGGAGTATTGGGTGCAGTTCTGGGCTCCCCAGTACTAGAAGGACATTGGGCTTCTAGAGAGGGTCCAGCAGAGAGCCACAAAGATAATTAAGGGACTGGAGCATCTATCTTATGAGGAAAGACTAAGCAAGCGAGCTGGGCCTATTTAGTCTGGAGAAGAGAAGGCTGAGAGGAGATTTGACCAACATGTTCAAGTTGTAGGGAGGATTGTAGAGAGGATGGGGCCAGGCTCTTCTCTGTGGTGGCTGGTGGCAGGACGAGGGGTAAGCTGAAACACAGGAAGTTCCACCTCCATGCGAGGAAGAACTTCTTTCCTGTGAGGGTGACAGAGCCCTGCAACAGGCTGCCCAGAGAGTTTGTGGAGTCTTCTTCTCTGGACATCTTCAAAACCCACCTGGATGCCACCCTGTGCCATTTGTTCTAGGTGTCCCCGCTTATGCAGAGGGGTTGGACTCTATGATTCCTAGAGATCCCTTCCAACCTTAACCAGTCTGTGATTCTGTGAATAGATGCTGGCATAGACATCTTGCTTCTATTTGTCGCTCTTCTTCCTACAATCTGTGTAAATGTTTCTTTGTGCCCTGAGGTCCTGGGCAGCAGCAGGCTCATGTGGCAAAAGGATATGAGAGGTCAGAGAAACATCATCAGAGAGACTGACTGAACAAATATCATCTCCTGCTCAACCCTGGGATAGAAGAAATCCTGTTCAGGAGAAGGGGAAAACACTGAAAACTCTGCTAGTTCTTCCATGTCACCGATGGTCCAGTGTGACAGATGACCTATGTACCACCTCTACACGTTGACTCATCAAACATCCTGCACACACTTTGCCTTAAGAGCAATGTGTTCCCTTATCATAGACCAATTCAGGGACTCCAGTGTTTTTTTCAGGCTCTTGGTCTTTTTGTATTCAATCTAAATTGTAATGTTCACTCTACCAAAATATAGATGAAAATCTCACAGCCTATCTCAGCACATCAGTGATGACACCAGTGTATCAAATGTGTTTCACGCATAGCATCATCACTTCTGTCACAGGAGAACCAAGTTCGATTCCCACTTGCCTGTAAACTAACACTAGTGTATCATGTACCATCTTCCTCCACACCTTTCCAAGCTGCAATAAGGTTCAGGTAGAGGTGCATAAGGTTTATCATGGCACAAAACCGGGGCTGCAGAACATTCTGGTAATGTAAGAACTGCTGAATTACTTGGCAAAAGCTCGCAGACTGAATTCAAACAGCTAACTGGGGATTTTGGACAATGCATCTCTTTCCACCAAAATATTCCAGAACGCTGCATTCTAATGCACTCTATCCTATAACCTTGGTGAAAGAGACACCCTGGGTGAAAAGTTCAGCCCACTATTTTAAGTCCTCTAGTGGTTAATAATTCTGTTGAAAGAAAAAAAAAAAGCATAAAAACAGCAAGTTGTGAAAAAAATGAGGTAAAATTAAATTAAGTGGAAACGGTAACAGTAATGCACAAACTTTACCTTTCTATATTCATAAATATTATAATAACTTTATTCTAAAATATTTTGTGAATTAGTGTGAAAAATATTCTAGATGACACCTCCAAGCATTTCACTGGTATTCACAGTATTTCTCACTTCAGCCTTTCAAGATAAAAAATGCAATTAAGATCTCTGAGACTGCAGACAAGTCAAAACTATATGAGAAGGAGGCAACACAACGAAAGAATAAATCGCTACAAATTACAAAATCTCTTAAGAGGTTATAGCAACATTTAAAGGGCAAATCTTTCAGATCATCTTCTTTTCTAATTAATTTTCTTCACTGACAATTTTTGTCACTTATTCAGATGCTTGGAGTAATGAGGTCTGGATGTTGGACAGAATTATTGTATTTGCTTTTTCTCTTGATTCAAATCCTGGATGAAATTTACCAATAAACATCAAATTAATATTTTCATCCTGCTTCTCTGTAAGTATTGGTCTGTTACAAACACCATTCTGTGTTCCGAAATTCATACAAAAGACATAAATGAAACAGAAACCAAGAAAAGACCCCCCCCCCAAAAGTAGATTCTGATGTTCAGATTTTATGATCTAATATTTGGATGAATTTACTTTGCTCAGATTTTTAGCTCGTATGTGAATAACTTGTTACAAAGATTTTAATTTTTTTTGGATTTACAGATCACTGGAATACTTACAGTGGAAACTAGACTCTTGAGTAATGAATTTAAGACTATTGGGAATAGTCTTGTTTTCATAGTTACCTTGTCAGATCCCATACAAGAAATCCACAGACCTCCAGAAGACAGGTAGAAAACTGGCCATAACACGGGTATGATGATATTTACTTCATTAACTAGATATACAAGGGAAAGAGGATAGCAGCAAGGTGCTGCTTAATTTAGAAAAGTAAATACATCTGTGCAGTCTGTGACACACACCCTGAGATAAGATGCTATGCAGAAGGCAGATAACATGGTATTCTCTTATGTATTCTCTCTTTTAGATAGCTTATACTACGTTGCTTACCCTACCCTTTGCAAAGAAGAAACTACTAGCATGGACAAGGACAGCTCTAGGCTGCAAAGATATCTGGCTACAAAAGAAGATGGCCATTAGTACTAACAATGTAAAACAGGTGGACCCTCAATGGATGGACAGGAATAACAAACTTGGGCCAAATACTGTCTGGGTATCTTAAATGCTCCAGTTCCCAGCTGAAGCTTGGTATGATGGCAGGCATCAAGCAGTAGAGGGCCTCATCCAAGAGCACCACAAGGATGGGAGTAGGGACAAGCTCCCACTGGTCATTGACCTGCTTTAACCCTACAGCTGCTTAGACCAGGTTGGACTAGTGACCTCCCAAGGTCACTCCCAAACGTAAATATGCTATGACCCTATGACAACAGGATCAAGGTGACAGAGTGACACAGTATATCGTGTCTTAACAGTTTCCTAGTGGGAGCAGCACATTAAATAAATAAATAAATAAATAAATAAAATGAGAATATTAGTCAATTATGCTATAGTGGTAGGAGAAGAATAGTAGGTCACAACTGACCTCTCCACAGTCTAGTCTGCAGAAATTAGAAAAAAAGAATAAAAAAGTGCAAAGGCCTGCAAAAGGCAAGCACAAAGCACTACAGTTCATAAAACATCAACTTTCAAGTACCAGTAGTTTACACCCTTTAAATATTTCCCCTGTCCCCAAAGTCAACTCAGAGGCCACACACTCTGCAAGCACATTTCCTGTGGTTCAATATCTCTTCCCACTGATAAAGAAATTGCCAGTGTAATGGATTAAATATAACGCAGGGTGTAAAGAGTTATCCTCTAGCCAAGGACTGGTTCAGCTGCTCTCAGCAGATCTTAGAACATCCCTGGTGCTGCCATCCTGCATTCAGCCCTTGTCCACAATTGACCCCAGCTGCCAAATGCAGAGATCAGCAATGCTATTGGCATGCTGAGTGAAATGGCAATGCTCAGGAGAGACACAGGAAGGAAGCATTTCTGCTTCTCTAATTACAGGTGGAGATCCAAGGAAGCACATTTGCTAATTTTGTATGGAGAAGCACAGGCAGGGAAAAGTCCTTGTGGCCAGTTACAGTCACTATCTGTCACTCTTTACAAATTTTCACGTTATGTGGTAAAATACTGATTTAGTGAGAAATTATTACTGAATTCTGAATTTGGAGAACAGGAAGCATATAATATTTTCAAAAATACATTCACCTTTCCCTGTGGTGTATTTTGGTCCTTCATCCCTGCCCTCTAGTCAATGCATCAAGCAACCTAACAAGTCACAGTTTGCATCTTTTTAATGAGATATCCTCAGAGTCATCCTTATCTCTTTCCAGTTAAAGAACCTATAGCTTCACTGAGGAGTTGCATTTATAATATGCTATTGAGCATACACACAGGGACATATATAATTGATTGATACAGCTTAAATTTAAGAAAGTCATTCTAAGGTAAAAATAGACAGAACAATACTTTTCTGACATCTTCAAGATGGCTATTATGCTGCAAATTCCTCATTTGCATTTATCAAGTTTCATGACAAGCCTACAGACTTATTCCTAAAATGCACTCTTAAAACTGCACAGTGAAACTAAAGGAACCCATCCTTCTCTGCATGAACAGGGAATTTCAGTTTTTAAGTCTCACTGACATGAAAAGCAGCTCCACATACAAATCCCACAGAATCTAGACAAGAGGAAACCCTAATATTTCATTTCTCCTTGAATTAGGAAATGACTTCCAAGGCACCTTACTTGCATGCTAAAATATCAAAGAACAACATTCTTGATTTCTTAATAGTAACACAGTATATTAAAAATAGTTTCAGAAATCACCTTACTACACAAAGACGATAATTTGGGGAAAAAACCTTTTACAGATGCATGCCATTTTTCATATATAACTAAGAGTCTGAAGTTTGCCAAGTCCTGCAGTAAAAAAAAAAAATTTGCATTGCTAACAAAGTACTTCTCACTGTCTAAAACAAGCATTTAAACAATAATTTATCAATCTTATTTTCAAACACTGTATGTTTTAAAAGGCAAAAATAAAAAGCCAGAAAACCATGAAACTATGAAGACAAGCACAGTCTTGATAGGCAGACCAAAAAAAAAATGCTGCTAGGAATTTGCTCTGCATTGAATCAATACAATAAGCATAGCTCCTAATTTCTGTCCTGAGGGGGGTAGCCTGCATGATTCAAGGCTAAAAGTTTGGGGTTTTTTTAAGTCATTCACATCAAATAGGCATTAAGAAGTGATGTTAAAGGTTTGATCTATAATAGATGATGAGGTATGCTCTTAATTATGAAAATATTCTCATTTGTATTGCTCTCATAAATACCAGACTCATGCCCAAGGTTGTTCTTACAGGAATCTCTAACACAGCATTATGAATGGCATGCTGCTTCTTTTGGGATGCTGTTTTCTTCAGTGAATGATTAAAAAAAAAAGTTTAAAAGCTAATCACTATGAACTTCAGAATCAGAGCATTATCACACAATGAGGTTACCCCTGAACAGAGAAGAAAAGAGAAACATTGCCTGCATATTCACATGCAAAGTAACAACTCCCCTTCCTGACTGCCACACTGACATCATGCAGCATCTGCCTTCTACTTTTGCATATTCATTGAAAAGACACACCTCAGAAAATAAAAAAGACAGACTTATAATCAAAATAATCATTTGGCTTTTTACTTACAGCATTTGATAAAATGGTAATGAGACATTCTTTCATCTCAGGCTGCAGCCTTGCTACAGGTTTCAGCATTCTCTTCTGCTACAACTGTCATGCCCAGGAAATGCATTATTTAGAGCACTTCCTCAGGTATCCAGTGCACCTCAGAATAGATTATTTAACGTAGCTTCTGTTCCACGATCTTGCAGAGGCTTCCGAGTCATCCTCACCCGGCTGCTGGAGTTATGATAAACCTCTCTGTGTCTCCAACCATGACTGCTGCACGTGCTATTGTAGCAGAATTGATTGACACCGCTCCTAATCCCACGTCCCCAGGAATAGAAGGATTTAATTGGTGTGCACTTGCAGCCACATTCTCCCAGCACTGAGGTGTGCTGCTGCACTGCGGCTCTCACAGTCCTGCCAGTTAATGGCTTTTCAATAGCTTTCAAATGGCAGCAAACTAAGCTTGATGAGTGGGCTCGAATGAAATAGCAGAACACGGGATCTTAATTTTTATTTGTGCATGTTGTTTGTGTGCCAAGTGTGACCAGATTCCTAGCTGGTACTAAAACAGGGTTATTTTTAGTAGCCACCAGTTGCTGTGTGAATAGGAAATTGATATAGCTTGCCAAAAATAACCACCTTTTACCATCACAGACCATTTTGTCAGTTTGTTATATGATAAAAAATCAAGATAGAGCTCACAGCCATCTTCACACTCTCCTGGTTTATGCATGGGTGCATTTCAGTTGAGCTAAGAAACATGTTTGTGTGTACATTCCTTAAAATGTTTTGTCATTTCTTTGCAGCATATGGCATCTTTTTTATGGAAGCAATATTTATGTCAGAAGAAAGGAGCTGCATCCTCTCCCTGGTATGTAACATGTGTGTGTGTGTTATCTAATGATATCTTAACCACTAATTGTAAGAAAAAAAATGCCTGGTAAAATGCATCACATTTAAATATGAAATAAACTCAAATGAGAGCAAATCTATACATTTTTTTTTAGCAACCCTCCAATAACAAATCAATACGCTGATGCATTACCCTGTTTCAGATTAAGGGCACACAAAAGGCAGACCTGCATTGTATCTTAAGCGTTCTGGCTGCATCATCCTCTACATGCAATTCCTGCATTGCCTTTCCCAGAACAGTCACCCACAAACACAATCCTGCCACAATCACCACCTCACTGAGCACTCTGGTCAAGCAAAAATGATAGGCTACACATATCTAAATCTTACATTAGTGTGAAAGGTTCTTAACTACTGTTTTGTATACATAAGGTAATGCAAAGTCCTGCACCTGGGGAGAAATAACCCCAGACACCAGTACAGCTCTAGACTGACCTTCTGGAAGGCAGCTCTGCAGAAAAGGACCTGGGTGTCATGGTGGACAAGTTGACCATGAGGCAGCAGTGTGCCCTTGTGACCAAGAATGGCGACCAAGCCAATGGGATCCTGGGGTGCATTAAGAAGAGCGTCTCCAGCAGGTCGAGGGAGGTGATCCTGCCCCTCTACTCAGCCCTCGTGAGGCCACATCTGGAGTATTGTGTCCAGTTCTGAGCCCCACAGTACAAGACGGATGTGGAGCTGCTGGAGAGAGTCCAGTGCAGGGCCACAAGGATGATCAGGGGCCTGGAACATCTGCCCTATGAGGAGAGGCTGAGGGAGCTGGGCCTGTTCTGCCTGGAGAAGAGAAGGCTGAGAGGGGATCTAATCAGTGTCTGTAAGTACCTCAGGGGAGGCAGTGAGGAGGATGATGCTGGCCTCTTTTCAGTGGTGGCCACCAACAGAACTAGAGGTAATGGCCACAAACCGAAGCACCAAAAGTTCCACAGGAACTTACCTAAGGAAAAATTTTTTTAACAGGGAGGGTGACAGAGCACTGGAACAGGCTGCCCAGAGAGGTTGTAGAGTCTCCTTCTCTGGAGATCTTCCAAACCCGCTTGGTTGCAGTCCTGTGCCACGTGCTCTAGGTGACCCTATGTGTTCAGGAGGTTTGGACTGGATGATCTCTAGAGGTCCCTTCCAAACTTGAGCATTCTATGATTCTATGCGAAGGGGAAAATGTCTACCTGGTTAGTAAGAATTATTAATTCAGGTTCCATTAACTATTCCTGAAAATTGTCACAAAGAAAGATAGGTATTCCAGGCTTTAAAAAATCCATTAGGAAACCCTTAGGTGAAATCTCTCAACTTCTAGCTAATGACTATACATTTCAAAATTTCTTTTAGATAAAATATATGCAACAATAGTTTTGCAGAACTTAATTAGTATTCTTTTTTTTTCCCCTGAAAACATGATTCTTCAAAAGAAAGAAAAACAGAATACAGAAACAACCAGGGGAAACAGCAATAAATTATGTAAAACACAATACAGTAACTATATTACTATGGAAACTTTTTACTGTATGGCTCAGCAGTCAAAAGTAATTAAATTTACCCAGACTTCCTTTCACACCTGTAAAACACTAGCCCAGTTTGGGCCATATGGCTTATAAAATAAACATATAGAGTGTTTTAAGTGGGAGTGTTAGTCATAGTTCATAAGCAAGTGTCAGGTAATCTGACAAAAAGCCTTTCAAGCAATTCCTATTGATGGATATGCTCCTTACATCTCGTGGTACTATCAAGCATACAGACTGCCTTGTCTAAGATCCACCAACACACAGTGGCTAAAGGTGGAAGTATTCTGGGTAAACACTGGCAAACAAGAGCAATAGGCAAAAGGCCTTTTCCTTAACACAGAGATAAAAGGAAGGAGAAAAATTTCTGATTTTGGCTTGAACCAAACGTAGCAAAAACAGTATTTAGATCTGACGAACTTGTGCATTTATTTACTGCATGGCCATAACAGAGATTTAGTTTGGTGCAACTTGTATCATTTATGTAAGAAGTTAGATTGCATACTCCACCTTATAAAGAACAATGGAGAAGCATATTCCCTTTAAGATACTCTCTTAAGAGACTATCAAAGTACAGGATGGACGCCTGGACATTTCTAACACTAGACTTCATGTTTACATCAAGCTAACTGGGAGCAGACCTTCTATACACAGAGCCTTCTATACACAGATGAGATGCCTCCAATTTCTTCTCTCCTAGCATGTGAGGAGCATCTGTACATGAAGCCATGTAACCAAGGAAGCACATGGGGCTATTTTGATATGAGAGGGGCTGCAATATTATGACATAGCATAATACTGGGGATTTCACCTTTCAGCTGGATCCCTGGACTGTGTGACTCCATTGAGTCGCATACATCCACCTGCAGCTCTCACCCTGTGGCCTCTCCCCATCCTCTCAACTCTGTGTGCCAAAAACGAGTGGTTGGCTGCTCAAGTATGAATGCAGCCTGTAGGTGAATGAAAGACAGGCCCCAAACATATTTCAGTCTCAAGATGTGACACTTGGCAGGCAGCTGCCTCAAAAGACCTTTCCAGACCTTTAGGATATCATGTGTGTGTGTTCTTTTGGAATGTTTAGTTTCATTACGTGGGTAATTTTCATTATTGGGCTTTGCAGAAGAAGGAAAATTTTAAATAAAAGAAGATTGTGTTATGTATTTCTAGCAACAGGGAATCTCTAAAACAGACTGAAAAGCAGCACAAAAGGAGGAAGAAAAAGATCCCAGGGGAGTGACAGAAAGGAAGCACGGGGTAGAGAAGGGGGAATGAAATGGAAAATGCATAGAAATCAGAAGAAGCGATATACACTACTGCAGAGACAGATGGACCTTGAGAAATGGTAGATGAACTTGAGACCAAGGAAGCCAGAATAGAAATATTTAAAGAGGAGGAAATCTGATCCAGCTGATGGAAACAAACATGCTTTCCACTGCAGCCTTTTGCTACTGTATAAGATAGAGAAAGAACAGAGAGAGAAGAAAATGTAGTATTCACAGTGGTGGATGTCTATGCCATAAACAAAGGTTTCAGATGTGAAAACAAACAGGAAGATATAGGTTTCTGAAATGCATTCAAAATGCAAAGTATTTTGTTGTCAGTGATTTTACAGTACAAATTGTATAATTTGTTTATTCACCTCAAGAAGACTGGATCTTAGATACTTTCTCTTGACTGCAAAGTCATGCAATGACAAAGGAATTCTGAAGACAAAGAGAAAACAAAGACCTAAACAACATTTAAAATGTGACCATATAAGCTAAGAATATCTAGATAAGTTCTAAGTGCATTGTGAAAGCACCTTCTCTAAATGTTAGGGAACACAAGTGCATTTCTATCATCACGGCGCTGCTGGTTTCAATAGGACTACTCCAGTGCTTAAGCCTATAGCGTACTTGGATTGAGGACAAAGAGAAAACTGATATCAAATCTGGTGGTTAAAAATCTGGTGGTTAGAACCAGGAGTATTCATATATTTGACCTTGTCCGGCTTCACAAAAACAAAGATGAATAAATAATAAAAGAGAATCAAGGTCAGAAAAGAGTATAATTCTAGCCCTTCTGGAAAAATCAACCCTCTCCCCGCAGAAAAAAAATTAAATCACTTTCATGCCACGTACAAACTCCGCTTTCAATGAAATTACAGATTTTTGAAAGTCAATTTTTCACCTAGTTGGCCATCACTGTGATAGCTATCACAAACTGACATCTCATAGCACACACCACTTCCAAATCTTGACTTGAATGGCTCACTGCTTATCTTAGAAGGAACACCTATGAATGTTTCCTAGATTAATCTAGCAAACAAAACACTGCTTAAAATAAGGTTTTTGTTGTCAGAAACTGACACTCAGTACTGAATTCATGTCATTAAATATTTTGTTACCCTCCTTTTAGTGTCTTCAGTTACCACAAACAACTGAATATCTAGTATTTTTAGAAACTCAGTATTTTATACTTCACCTATAATTGTAAAAATTGATAGGCAAGTGCAGAACTACTTGAAAGCAATTTGAATAATGAGAAAAACACTATAACTATATGACAGATGCTCACTGTTTTACACCATTTTCACTCAGTACACCAAAGCTTGATAGTTCCCTTTCAGTGTTACAATTTCATTGCATTATTTAGAGGTTTAACGCTGCAATGCTTCACCAGAAAAAAAGAAAGAGGAAAAAAAAAAGGAGGGGAAAAAAAAAGGAATGTTGAACAGCACTAACGTTGCTCATATGTTTTGACAAATTATATTACTTAGCAAACTGTCCTTGGCTGTTCAGTCCAGCAACCAAGAAGCCATTTTTCAGATAATATCTCTTAGCCTTATTTTCCTCTGGAAGGCATGAATGAGCCACAGCAGATGTAAACACTTAGCAAAATACACTTTATATACAAATGTTTTCTATATGCACCACAGCAGAACAAAACAGAGCAGTATTTCCAAATAAATTTTCAAAGGAATTGGCTTATGAGATTGATGTGAGCTTTTTGGTCGACTCACAGAGAACTGGACTTCTCCTCTTCCCCTTTTTCCCTTCCCCCAGCCTTTAAACTTTCCTCCTTTCCTGTTTCCTGTTTCACTAGAAATACCTTTTTTTTTTCAGGAAATAAGGGATCTTCCTTCCATTCTTCTACCACAGGATCAAAACATTGTAGAATAAGAAAATGGTTTTGCTTCTTCTCCATTTAATGTTAACTTAAGATATTTTAAGATATTTTGTTAACTTAAGATATCACCAATATGTGATTTTGTAATGGATTGGAAAAAAAAATAGGTTAAAGTCACTTACAGTTACTTACATTCTTACCCAGTACTGACGAACTCTAGCAGGATTACCAGCAGAAATTAGGTATCATTTGAGAGAACTGATTGCTTCTTCCACATCCAAATGACTGTTTTTAGATTGCGCACTTGGAGACAAAGACCTCCCTGGCAGTTTCTTAACTAGACATCATGAAGAAGCTGTCATACATGCTGAAAAGCACTAGAACAAGGGCAAGTGCAAAAAGGAAAACCCCATGGCTTGATATAATTGGAAAATGATCTTCTCTGACTGGCTAGTCCTGTCTTCGGCATTATTAGTAGTTTATAATTAATTTCTTCATTATCAATGAATATGTATACAATTTTTATTATTAGATGTGTTACCAAATTACTGCATTTTTTTCAAAAAGAAAAGATGGTTATGATACTGAAAAGAAACTCTCTAGGCACATTAAAATGATAAGCAGATAAACATGACAATCATCGCTATTACAAAACACAGGGAAAAAAAAAAAGAATAAGCCACAGTAAACTCACATGTGTACAGCTATTGCATGATCAGCAATACTTGTAAGTTTACAGTATTCAGGAAATAAATGCACAGAAAAAAGATGCTCAGTTCAACATCAGAGTTTATTGTTATCCTCCTAATAATTAGCAAATACCATTATCCATTGTTTTGTATTCTTATTTTTTCATCTGTAATTGACTTGACAGTTTTAAAACCAGGAGACAAATACTGACAGTATTAGGGTTGGCTAAAAAGTCAGGGATAGAGAACATGTGAGGCACTACTTTGGGCAAATGTTACTAACAACAGCCTAATCCCCTTGAAATATTGTTAGAGGAAATGTGAAAGAATTGTAGTAGTTAAGACGGAAAGTGATTAAATTATGAAAAGCTATATTTGACAGTTGAAAGAGCTGAAGAATTAAGCATCAAATGATAAAATCAGTCTCTTCAGGGACCGTACTAGAGCAGGGACCATACAACAGGGGATGGTACAACAATTGGTATTTCAAAGCCAACTCTAATCCTAAATGTTCCAAAAAATAGCAAACCTTACATTGAGTAAGGGGGAAAGAAGACTAACTGGTATATCTCTAGAGGTACTTTGCCTATATATGGGAAGAAAAAGGAAGAATTTAGTTGAATGAAGGCTGTGAAAATCCAGTTGCTTAAGTGACTCCTTAAATCATTGCTCATACCTAAGAAAATGACAAACAAGCAAGAAAAAACAAAATTATTATGAAACAGGTGATGATTTAGTTTTTATAGGTGTTTCTGAAAAATATAGTAGGATAAGGTAATTGGAATGTCAGCACAGAAGTTACAAGGGAAAGTCTGAACAGGAAATAGCACAGAATAATTGGAACAAATATTAAATAAAATATTTACAGAATAGTAAGCTACATTCCATATCCATTTTTTTATAAATGAAAAATGGATTAGATCTAAGTTTAACTGGCATCACACAATACTTCACACTGGCATCACACAATACTTCTACAGATTCAGGATGAATACTGGATAGCTGTTATTGTACTGACAAATAACAGTTACATATTTTAATGTAAGCATTGCAATCAAAGAAGAATATTATTAAATTAAATAAAATACAAATAGTCCAAAAACAAAAAACTAAAACTAACCAAGATGCTACACAAGATCTATTTTATCTTCAATCTGTTTTCTTTTTTTTTTTTGTCTTGCACTAAATGCCATATAGTTTCTTTTCCAAAACCTTTCTGCATTCCATCCTTCATGCAATTCGGCTCAATTTGTTAATGCCTACTTTGCTCCCAGTTCTTTCTTATCAATGAAGCAAACAGCAGAAACAGGACTTAGGGAGAAAAGGAATGCAGAGTGGCAAAAGAGATGTCACTTCTAATGAATCAGCACTGCTGCCATAACTTGCAAAGTGTGAGTACAGGCAGCTGGAATGATCGTTCTGATTTTTGCACATCCTCCAGTCTCTGATGGTCATATTTATTTATTTAGTCCCTTCTTTTCTCTGTCCACATCAGTCCCTGAAGCATTCATCATCCTAAGTTCAGGCCTTAATGTAGGCAGATCAGGGCAGTCTGAGCTGAAGAGAATGATGATCAAGTGCATGATGATAAGAACTTTTAACATGACGTAAGATACAATGATATGACTTGAAGATGACATGCACAAGTAGCTGAGCTCAGTGAATGAGCTCAGAGAGATGCAGAATTTACTGCAGACAGCACAAGCATAACAGAATCAATGTCTTATCCTCAAATTAGCAAGAGATAAATTAGGAGCTGGTGAGCATTAAACACTTGGTAGTTGAAGTAGAGGGAAAATGAGAGATGTGCAAAACATTGAGAAATGAATGTACACTAGCACGTGAGCATTAAGGACATCCACCTGTAGGGACATCCAACC
This sequence comes from Tinamus guttatus, assembly GCF_059628265.1. Lineage (NCBI taxonomy): Eukaryota > Metazoa > Chordata > Aves > Tinamiformes > Tinamidae > Tinamus > Tinamus guttatus. The sequence continues at coordinate 806,885 of NW_028288581.1, read as the reverse complement.
AATACCGAGACAGCAACAAAATAGTATGTATGTATTTTTATAAAATGTGATGAGGTCAATTTAAGGCAGTCAGGAAGGCTATAAATTAAAGCCATCAGAAACGTGGTAGAAAAGAACATCTCCCAGAATCATGTGCGGAAAAGACAGGTCACAGCTGTGATGCCAGTGACTTAACAAGCAGGAAAGAGAGAATTCTTCAGAAGTAGAAAGGGAATTGTTTTGTGGAACATGACACAGAAATCTCCATTAGGCTGTAGTGGGTGCTGAGGATCCGCTGAAGAAGGAAATCTAAGGTGCCTTTGCAGTAACTTCATCCAAACAGCAATAACTGAAATGTTCCGGTCAGATTTCTGTGTTTTGTACAATCATGAACAAATAAAGAAAAAAAATTTCTGAACTCAGCAAGCAGCTGATTTACACATGAACAAGCAAAGTGTAAGGCAGCTTTGTACAGTTACTGCACATGCCATTAGAGCAACAATAAACACTGGCAGACTTTCTGAATTCAGTGAAAATGGAGAAAGATGGAAACCGGTTTTCCTATTTATAACACAATGTACTTTATGTTATATTTCATTCACCAATGATTTGAAAACCTGTGGATCCTATTCTTAGAGAATAATGCATTTCTTTTCTTACTGGAATGGCTAATCTATTTCTGGAAAAATTGGAAGGTTCATTTCTTCCCTCTCAAATGATCACTTTTTTCAGTCAGACATTGTATTAGAGAAGTAGTTATATTCTAATATCCTTTTTTGGGAAATATTATAGTAATTACCTTCTCTTTCAAATGGTGAAGGATACCTGAAAAAGCAACACAAGCAAAAAGCATAACTTGGTAAAACATGTCTAAAAAGAATTATCCCGTGAGATAAATCACAACACTCTGATCTACCTCTAAGGCTTGTGCTTTCATTTGTAGTGGAGCTTTCCTTGAGAAATAAAAGCAAGTATTCAGGAGCATTAGTGTGACCCAGTAGCTTGCCAGACTCGCAGAGGACAGGCTGCATGAGAAGTTATTCCCTTCACACTTCAGCTGAAATATGTAATGCTGAAATCTTCAAGAATTGCCACTTACCAATGCAAATTGTTAAAGAAGAGGAAGACATGCAAACTGGCACTGACTATAAACCTTTCTTTTAGAAGGCTTAGATTTTAACCTCAAAAGCAGTAGGGGTTCTGTCATAGCCTTCAAAGGGAGCAAAACTAAACCCTTTAAAGTGGATGACCTACGATTAGTTGAAAATGACATAAACGAGCTATCTTGGATGAAAGAATGAGTAATTATGCACAGCACACCATGACTAGTTTGCATAGCATCTTTCAAATGTGTGTGTTGACCTCGGTATTAACTACAGACTAGGCATTTCTCAATTTCTGAAAGTCCTTCTGGTTTTAAAAACAATTATCCTTGTCATTATCACCTATTTTTGTCAAATTCAAGGACAGTATAGCACCAGGTAATGCTGAATTAATACATTCGAGTAGAGAAATTAGTGGGATTTTTTTTTTCATCAGTTGATTGTAGGTCTAATCTTATGGCCTTGGCTGGAGTAAAGAGTGGAAAATGCTCAGCACCTTCTACTGTCAGTCTTTTATCTATGCAAATTTAATGTTGCATAGCCAAGGGTTTACTGAATTTAATTTCTTTGGTGATTTTTTAAAGAGGAAAATATCACATACACTAAAGAACATCAGCATTTGATGAATGCAATTAAGAGTGATGCTGGCGCATATTTAGAGAAAAGTGCTAAGGACAGTTTCATTTTAGCATGCACTTAAACATCAGAGACAAATTTTAAAACTGGACTGATATATTTTTAAATAAATTTAAAAAAAAAAACAAATAAAGCTATAAAAGCTCAGCACACAGATATACCAATAATAATATCCTAAAAGGTACGAAGCCTTGCAATATCAGAAATCTTTTTTTTTTGTATACCTCTAACTTGGTTCTCATTTTGATTAGGAAACCATACATAATAACTGCAGAGTAAAAGCTACAGATGGTTTTCTGTGGTTCATCTGACATGCATAACTATAGTCGGTACACCTCAAAACTGGCAAACCAGATCAAAGAGTGAACGAATGGGATTCTTCAATGATTAACTTAGGAGATCTAACTATTCTTATTCTTACATCAGGTTAAATGTCTTTTTGCATCCAATTTTGGTCAAAACCTACTAATGAGCTATATCTAAAAATTCCATTTAAATAGTGATGTGGGATATGCTAATCAGTTTAAAAGGTGATAGGAAAATAAGACTCTGTGAATGTAGACATTTCAGACTGAGACGGAGGGTAACAAGGCTGGGAAAAGGGTCATCCTCCCTCAGCTGCTTCTAATAGAGAGGTGAAGTACAGTACAGGGACTTGATCTGCATCTCAGGAAGGTTCAGTTTACAAATCATCAAGAAGTATAGCATAATCTACATCAGGAGTAAGCAACAAATATATTCAAGAAAAAGAAATGTGACTGGAAACCTCCAACAGAGAAATTGATTCTAAAAGATGGTATTCTTCACCAGGAACAGTACAATCTGATGAATACAGTCCAAGATGTAAGACACAAAAATAGCGGCGTCCTTCTTGAGACAAGTCAGGAAGTTCTCTGCAGCAAGGCAGCTGAACAGAAAGAGCAAGGCTTTTCTGATTTATCTTTGTGATAGTTAATTAATAGCGACTTGTGCTGCTGTTGTTTCACTGGTTTCATTTTTGTGTGTAAATAATTGTACACTATTTTGAAAATTATAAATAAATATTTTTATTTACAATTATCTTAATCTGACTACAGGCGATTTGAAGGTAGTTACCTTACATCAAAGTGCTCTACACCTAAAAATATGATGTTCATAATACAGGAGATAAAAGGACATTATAGTGAGCTTCTAGCTTACTGGAATAAAGCAACATACTGCTACAAACTGGCTGACAGCCCTCACAATATTTCTCAAATGAGTTGGCAGCTCCTGGCTACCCAGCTATCCCCCACCTGTAAACGGAGAGCCCTGCAGCTCTCCAAGATGTTCTCTGAGATGTTGCAAACAGTGGCAATGAGGGGAAAACAGAGTGTATAGGTCAAAAACGCTCTCATCTCAGAGCAGGCACAGTGACGGGAGCAAGCTGTACTCTGATTATCTGGGTTATTAGAAGTTGAGTTATTATCTACATGCCTGCAACAAACAGTCCCTAACCCTCTGTGAGAAATATGGGCTTGAAATCTGCCACCCTCCTCACAGATCTTTCCCTTGATTTTCCTCCATACTAACAGAGGTACACAGTGGACAAAGAAAAGCTTTTCTCCCCACAAATGGTTTAAAAAATACAAGATTAAAATAACAACAGTTCTTTCAAATTGCACTCTGATCTGTGGCAGTTTGTACTGTGTTCTTCTGGCTTATTCTTCATATGATCAGGTTCTAGAGGAACGACAGCACTTAGTCTTGTTTGATCTGCAGGATTCCTAGGAATCTCCTTGCAGAAGAAGAGTATCACCAACTTAAGGATAGCAATATCAAAATAATCAAAATAAAGGCAGACAAGGTTTTTGAGATGTACTGCTTCCAGTCCTGCTAGGTTGACTACCTGAGCTGATCAAGATCCAAGAGAATGGGAAATAAGCAGCTGCTATTCGGCTCTCCTGCCAGCTGCCCAAGGCATATCTAGGGTAGGGAAAGCACAGAGAAGGGAGCCAGGATGACAGCCACAGGGCCTGAGAAGGACAACTAAATCCAGCTCCAGCTGGCAAGCTTCCTGTGACTTGATTGTGTTAGTTCAGCCTGACCCTTGGATCCCAAACACAGCAGAAGCAGAGTCAGGGCTGACCGAGGCGAAAGGCACAGATCCACAGGCCCCTGGCTCACGGTCCTGTTCTCAGGATTACAAGCAAGTCAGAACTTCACAGTCGTCAGAGATCATCTTTGTTGGGAATGTCGCTCTAGGACCTACAGTCTAAGAGCAATTCTTCTCATTATCAAATACATCTTATGGTACTGGCACACTGGAGCATAGGAGGACTCAAGGCTAAACAATTGCAATGAGCTTTGGTGGGTAAGAAGGGGCAGGTAAGTGCTACAGCTAGGGAGTCTGGAGCAGGAGAGTGCCTGTCCTCACTGAAAACCAGGTGTAAACAATGAGGTGGGCGAAGAGCAGAGATTAGATAGCAGTGATGTGAAATTAATGCTGCTTTGATGTCATTCATTAGTCTAACTCTGCACTTTGATTAACTGTGCTATATTCCTTTGCATGAGGAAATTAATCTTCTCTTGATCAACTTTGAAAATACGTTAGAAATCTCCCAAAATCACCAACCATAGGACCTCACTTTTATCCTTTAGCGGTTTGGAATCCTGCCGTTCTGTTTTTTTTTTTTTTTTCATATCCTACTCTTAGTCGAATGAAGGAGGCATTTTCTCCTCAGTTAAGGTGCTCTGCTTTTGGTCACCACCAGTGTAGTTGTGTACCAAGAAGGGCACTTGTGGAATAGTCTGTCTGATTAGTGAAGTTAATAAAACACTCTTCTTCTGACAACAGGCACCTCTACGGTTGATTTGCTGCATCTCTTTGGGTCTTTTTATAAATATTCATATAAATAAATTAATTTTCTCAAGGAGACTAAACAAAATCTGGAGACAAAATCTCTTGTGTAACTTGCTAAACAGTAGGTTTGTTGTGCACAAAGAGGATTTGCTGGCAAACACACACAGGCTACTGTTTGAATAGGTAATGTCATGGTCCATCTACTGCTCTTGGATGACCCAATTGTACTTATCCCCTTGTAGGAATGCCACAAAGAACTGCAGTGTTCATTTTATAAAGTATTCAAAAAGAAAACTAGTGTGAGAGCAAGACTACATTCCTTCCAGTTTCTGTTCAGACCTGTGTCTGAAAGGAATAATAACCAACAATTTCGCTATGCTAATATTGAAATTTTGAAAAGTAGCACAAAGACTGTCTATGGATTGTCTCCACAGATAGAAATCAATAGCATGGCAGCTATTTGATGCTAAACTAAGTAAGAAAAGGTTAGTGATTTTAGATGATCTATGTGTTTAACTGCAGCTGAGATGAAAGACGAAAGATTCAACTTTTGTCTTAGATGAAAGACACGATTTACATATCAAGGGTTAGTAGTAAACTAGACAAAATAACTAATACTGACACCAAAGTTCCATGTAAAAATAATATGAAGGTATATGGACATGTGGAGATGTCAAGAAGGGTACTGAAGAACTAACATTGCATTACATAGCGACCATGCATTTTTATTAGGAAGTTGAATGGAAAAAGTGAATAGGGAGTTATTTTTAGCAGACTCTTTGAACCCATAGTAGACAAAATTGGAGAAACATATATATATGTATATGTGTATATATGTATATACATATGTATATATATGATACATATATGTATCTAGGGAAAGGTGTACAAAATTGTGACACTGCTATCTATTGAAAACCTTCTTCCTGAACCAGCCACAACACTGTAAAAAGTATTTGTTAATTTACTTAGAATTAAACTGGAATTGAACATCTCTTCCCTAAAAAACAGCACCACTGCCTCTCTTTGGCTTGGTGAGCAGGTGCTTCAAATGCAACTGATTGACAGATCAGATACCTCAGTGACCAGCCTGTCTCACCCGTCAGGCTTCATACTGGCGAGGCCATGTGCAAAATTGCCTCAGACGTGCATAATGCTGTGCAAGCAGACAAGGCATCAGTTACACACATCTTCTACTGCTTTACCGTTTTTGATCATGAGGGAAGTGTACAGACCCTAAAACATAATAGTTTGTTTCAAGTTTCTGCACAGAGAAAACTGCTATGAACTTGAAGTTCCTTCTTCTGTAGCCATGAAAAGAGAACTGTAAAATCAACAGTGTAACTCGTGGGAACATATTTCCTTCATTCCACAGTAACTTTGGCACAAAACAAGAAATTGAGAATTATGAGGACAAACGTGTATATTTGGAGAAAACGAGGAGCCAATCAGTGTCAAAAATAACTTTAAATTCTTGAGTAACTTGAATAGATTAACAGAAGCTTGGACATCTGCAAAGTACATAGGCCATTTAACTAGCTAGGTGTTCTGAAGCAAAAGCCTTTATGTGTAAAATGGAAGAAAATACATGTAAAATATGAAACTTGAGCTTCTGTACTTTTTTATTTTCTGATTTTTTTGAATTAAAAAGAATGTTATCTGTACATATTCTGTACCTCTAATCATTAAACTCAGACTTTTTAAGACTTCTTTTTGTACAATCAAAACTATTTTTAGGTCAGTCCATGTAAAACTAGATAGATCATGTAATAATAATAATAATCTTTAAAAACAAGAAAATCTCATACACTGAAAATACACAGACAGCAATTTCATTACAATGTGTTATCTTGGAAAGCATGCTGGAAGCATTATGTACAGTACACTGGAGTTAGGATAATACTAAATCCAATAAGCCATAACAGCAAAAAGAAGGCAAGAATGCTAGCATGCATTGCAGAGAGGATTAGGTGGAGTTTACATTATACATAAGGTCTTCAGCAATTCATTCACAGATTAATTTAATCCTCAGTGTTTGCTCTTTTAAAATCAGATTTTTATTCTTTTGATTTGTTTTTCAATCAAACTATTTTTACAATCAAAGTATTAAAAGGGAATGTGTATTCACAAATGCCCCTCTCAGATAAGGTTTCTTAGGTGAAATTCCCACAGATACACTGGGAAATCTGTGCACATGAGAATAGAAAGGTCAGGCTGTGTAATCACAGCAGCAGAGATATCACTCCACTCGGACCCCAGTTGTTCTCTGTAGAAATTATATTGGATTGGTCTTTGAAGGCCAAACTTTTTTCCCCTTTTTTTTTTTTTTGGTAAAACAAAACAAAAAATCCTCACAACATAACTTATTGTTTTTCAGAATTTTCAAAATTTTAAAGTATTACTCTTAAAAGACTGATTCAACTTGGATAAGGCACAAAATTGGAAAAGTTGCAAAATTTCTCCAGTGACTTATTGCAGATACTTCTAAACTGATATTCAGACCTAACAAGCACAGACATAGACAATGTTGGGAATACATAAAGATAAGTTACACACGCCAAGATGCTGAAAACTTAGACAGAACAGGAAGACTATGGGTTATGGGGGAAAGGTATCCTCTGGATTGAAGAACTGGGATTAAAGTACACAGATAAAAGGTTCCTGAGATGTAGAACCTACTGAGCTTGATGTGAGAATATGGAAACCTTTGCAGTTAGAGCAAGAGTTTAACCAGATCCATACGAAGCACAACCCTGATGCTCATGGCAGACTAAACGTACACACAGCAGTCAGATTTCCTTGTGCATTCTTGGTATAGCAGACAACAGCCTGGCTCCCATTCTAAAATTACCTTTCCGAACCATGTGAGTCTCTGCAAATGAGACCTGAAGTGTGTTTCACACCCAGGATGCAAGAGAGATGATTAACAGCTGGCTCAGCTACAGCCTGGGTGTTACCTTGCAGGGCCTTTTGCTGGCATGCGATACTTCTTTTTCTACTTTGGATAGCTATGTTGGCTCCATGTGGCAGACAGAAATAGATAGTCCTAATAACGATTGTGATGTGAGCTGGCAGAGAAGACTAAACTCTTAATTCTTCCAAGAAAGTAGAGATGTGTGATCGGGGATCCGGTGAACATGAGCAATGGAAAGACTAAGGTGGCAGTGACACACTTATCTTACGGTACCTGCTGGTAGTATATCCTCTCCTCAAGTCTAGCAGATAAATCTGATTAAATGCAACAGCACCCACGGTCTAGTAGGTCTAGTAGGGCAAGTTCTACCATAGGGAGGAAGGGAGATTGTGATTTTCCCAAAATCTGAACTACAGGCACTACAGGACTAGTGTTAAAAGTAGGAATCTTGTGTTCAAAGTATGGGACTTGCCAAACCGATAACGAGTTGCTGTGCTCTAAGTTTTCCTAGGTACATGATAGGGGCTGAAAGTTACTTAAGCACTCTCAAGACAGCACAAGACTGTCTTTGCAGACTGAAACTGCTGGTAGGTAAGTTTACACAAGGCAGTTCTGCCAAGTTCAGACAGTCCACTAAAAATATGAGAAGAATGTGAGGAGAACTTACAGACTTTGACAATTATTCCAAGGAGTATGCCGGATGTACTTAAGTTAGATAGAGAAGCTGTAGCATAAGCTTTTATTCTATTGTGCTGCTCAGATAATGTAGAAATAGAATAAAAAATAAAAATCCAGGAGGAATATCCTTAGCTATGGTTAAAGAAACTCTGCAGAGATCCAAGGACACAGTTAAATAAACCATCAAAGAATTCAATAACTGGACAGAAAATTAAAATTCATTGCTGTATTTCACCCATTTTAAAATAGTTTATAAAATTCTGCAAGATACAGGGCATACAAATAAAATTGCTCTTCCACAGTGATCCTTAATCTTGGTAAGAATTCTATGTGGTTTAAAGAACAGCCAGAAACAAGTTCAAGGAAATACAATAGTCAAGACTCAAATAAGATCTGTTTTCACAGAGTTACAGAACCACAGAATGGTTGAGGTTGGAAGGGACCTCTAGAGATCACCTGGTCCAATCCCCCTGCTCCAGCAGGGACACCTAGAGCATGGGGCACAGGGCAGCATCCAAGCGGGTTTTGAAGATCTCCAGAGAAGGAGACATCTGGGTTTACATGCTTAATATATCAATCCATATTCTCTGAACAGTTACAAAATGTACCAAACATTCTAATGCCTCATTATAAAGTGTATATATAAGGCAAATATTGAGAAGCAAGTAAAAATGATATTTTAGCTGCTAGAGTGACTTACAGTGTCTTTGGCATAGAAAAGTTTGAAGAACCATAGATTTATTGGGTATTCCTCCCTCTCTATCAACAAAATCTATTTTAAAAAATAAAAGGTTTGCTTTTAGGCTAGAAGCCACCTCTTTAAAGGTAATTTAACAAAAGGAGATTATGGGTTCCTCTGGCACACTCATATTTCTTGGGCAAAATCTGAAGTTCTTAGACTACTACACCACCTTTAAAATTTCATTATTTTTTTGAAAATGAAGAAGCAAACAAACAAAACTGAAATTTTCCAGGAATACACGTCTTAGAGCCTGTTTACACAGGTAGTGATCTGATCTCTAGTTTCAAATGTTATTAGCTCTGTTTCTTAAGAAAAAAAAAAAAAAAAAGAAGAGGTAAAGACTAAGAAGGAAAAACATAGTTATAAAGTCAAATGATGAAAACTCATGGTTAGCTTTTGTATGACAGATTAAGTAATAAAGCAGCCACATCTCACCTTACTGTGAAGAACCAGAACTATTTTCATGTCCGAGATAAGTCTGCACAGAGCAAGCAACACACACAGCCTTCATTATCCACTTAATTTCCAAAGAGGTCAAAGGAATGTTTTTGGAACTGGAAGTTCCCTATGGGGAATTAGAACTGATGAGCTTACAGCAGCCCATGCTAGGAACAGGATAAAAAGGTGGGATGGGATTTTGGCAAGATGCAGATTCATTGAAACAGCAGCATTTGTAGAAATGTACATGTTTCAGTGAATCTCTTCTTGACAAGGTTGTTCAGTCCCAACATAGTATTTCTGGTCAAAATAAAACAAAAGCGCCAGAAGGGGCAACAGCACAGTGCTCAATATATTACTTGGATGCAGGAGAAGCAGGTCCCACCAAAAGCCTGCCAGGTTTCCCGCCAGTTTGGCTGGTGAGCTGAAAAGGAACAAAGCTTGCAGTGTCTCAAGGCAGTCCTGCCATCTGGACTGCCTCCACATCATGAATCCTAGGGTCACTAGAGACTACAGTTCCAGGGAAGCCCTGCCATGAAGGCGTCTTGGAGGTCACTCTCTCAAGAGGTTCTCTGAACTGCAGGTCCGGCCTCCCAAGACTGTCAGACTCCTGCTAAAGACAACAGTGAGGAAACAACATAAAAGAACCAGGCGCCAAGGGCTTAGCCACAGACCTTAGTCTTAGGTTTAAAGTGTCATAGAAAAATTGAATAGAATGCTCCTAAATAAGTTTACTTGTTTTGTGGGAAATTACATGTCTGTTTTGAGACAACAAAGAAGGGTGTCTTTTTCTGGAAGAATTTCCTGATGAACATAAATACCAATAGATGCCTTTAAATAAACTTCATACCAAACAGTTATTACATTAGGCCTCCATAAACCCAGGTATCCCTTCCAGTATTATTGCTAAAAAGATGAGGGTCAGGCCACAAAGACAAAGAAATTATATTTGTGTTAATAAATTCTGCTTCTTATGCGGTGCAACAACATCAGCTTTTGCTGAGATCAGTGTACCAGTAAAACTTAGAAATGGTATTTGTCCATCAGTGTTAATTTTTCACTATGGTTTCCTACATCCTACAGTTACCACCATCCTTCCCGTGAAGGCAACAAGCAAGGCAGCCACAGGCTCTTTCCATGGAAGCAGTATCTGCAGAAATGGGCAGGAGAATAAATAGGTTTCCACAGCAGCTTATGTTGCTTTAAAAAGAAAAAAAAAAAAAAAAACTATAGCTTTTCCTAAAGCATCCCAGGCACAGTCCGGCTATTTTAGCTTTTGAGCATATTAAAGAGAATTGAAAGCTGTGGAATTCACTTCCTGCTCTTAAAAATTCTGTCTAGACACCTCATTTTTCCTACTCTTCTTCACTCCCTGAAAAGGACTACGGGGGTGCGAAAGCCTAGCAGCATTCTCTCACAGAATATAAAAGTGTAGGAAGGACCATTAAAACAGACAGATGACAAACATTTTCTGATTTATATCACTTCCAAAATTAAGTGCAGCCACACATTAAAATGAAAATCACTGCAAAACTGGAGATGGGATTTAACTGAAATTTGGGAGTTTGTACATGTCCACTTGACAAGCTTGCTGAAGCTTTCTTTCCCAGTATTTTCAGTCTGCTTGTACATCTTTTAAAGTTTTCTTTTTGCCTGTGGCAATTTCCCCCACAAATTGCCTGTGGCAATTTGGAGCCATAAGCCTCCAAAATCATGTTTTAGGGTATAAAATTGCTTTCCTATCACTTTTAGTGAGAAAATACTCATAAAGAACAAACACAAAGTAGCACAATAATGAGAGAAAAAATATATACTTCAGCCCTGAGGAAATCAGGGCTGTCATTATAAAACATCATTAATTATATGAATTGTAATCATGCCTCTACAGGTGACCAAAGCCTCAGTAGGTTATTAAAGCCTGAGTCCATCGGGGACTGTAAGGCAGAGCAATCTTTCCCCAAGCTGCTGAGAGTCTAAATGTCCAAGGACAATGGGAAAATGGGCTGGATATCACACTGAAGCAAGAAGAAGCAGGGCAAAATATTAGAGAAAACAAACTGCATAAGCCAGCGCAGACCAGCTGCTTAGCAATTGTTATGCATCCAACGCCAACCAACTTTGGGCTTCTGCCTGCTTCTTAAATTTAACTTGCATTTTCCACATTCTTCAGTTCCCAAATACTGCAGCATCCAGTGTGAACTACGACTCAGCCCTGGGGATATAGTGTGGGTGATCTTCCGAGGCTGACACGGTTGTTCCCCTTTGCTAGTTCATTCTAGTTGCCAGGACCCGCTGCCAGCCTGCCAGAGATCTTCATCTCTACCACACAGCCTGCTTCCAAACAGCTGTCACAGCACACAGTGCTCAGAATTTGGTGCCAAGGAGTTAACTATTCAAGTATTTTTACAATGTGGGAGGGGAGATTTAACACTATGCATAATGCAGGCGCACACACTTGTGTTTGCACTGGAATTATCAAGTTTCTGAGACACTCGGAGGAACATTATGTCAGTAGCTATATCAAGTCAGGCCGTTTGCTTTGCTGATCTTAATTCTCATGCAATGATAGATCTTGGTTGTCAGATGGCTTGCTAGCTATTTTCCATCTTGTATTTTGGTAAATTGTAATGCAGTTCTCAATCCACATTAATTCTATACCACATTTAATGACAAATGAGTTAAACGTGATGAAATCTTTACCAAGGTTCCTTTGAGTTACCTACTTAAGCTGCTGTCAGTATTCCATAGACATTACACTCAAATTAAAGGATCATTATGACATATATTGGATATTTAGCTTCTCAGCAGGTAAGTTATGTTTGATACATCTATGATGCTGGGCAACAAAATAGGCTCTTTTACCCGCCCCACAAATACCACCATCAGGAAAAAAACTGATGGGATTACTTTATGAAAATGTTCTTACTATTACCTGCTTCATATTTGCTTGCTAGAGTGCTCTTGGGACTGCTCCAGCTTTCATAGCACTGCTGGCACTTAGCACCCAGTGACTATATTATTTTTACTGTGCAACTCTTACAAATGGCTACTGCCCTAGCGCAAAATACTTTGTAGTTTGTACAATAAAAACCCTAGAAAACAAGGCTGCTGATTGTTCGCTTTTGCTGTCATCATCACCATCTCCAAGTTATACACACTGCTGAGCTGGACACTGCAGGAAATTGCTAGGTCTGTTAATTTTACTGGTAGTGTGCTCTGCAAGCTGCTCCAGACTACAGGTGCACTGAAGATTTTCCCTGAAACTTTCCAAACAAGTGCCTTAAACTTACTTTCCAGGAAGCAAATAACTACCCTGGCCTCAAAGGCACTTGCCGATCACTATATAGCAGCACTTAAACAAATACTAAAATCTTCTGTCATTGGCGAAAAGTCCTCCAATAATCAAACCTATCAAAGGATCAAGATACGATATCACTGTAAACACTGTACATACTTTTAACTTCATTACTCTAGATTTGTATGAATAAAAGAAATGAGGATGAATTTGCCTCACTGTCCTTGTGCCCAGGTGAAACCAAGCAGAAGACACGGCAGTGGTGCAGGTCAGTGGCACGAGGAACTAGATTCAGATCTGCAACTCAGCTGTTGGTTTTGATAGCGGAAGTACCCAGACCCCAAGATACCTAAAAGTAACTTGAGATCTGTCAAGACTCTCATTTTTCATGACACACAAACAAATTTCTTCTGCCTAAGTAGGTATGTAAAAAGGAGCTAACAGGACCTTCAGCTCCTGCAGGCAGCATCAGCCATGAGGCTGCACAACGCTCCCATTCATGCTTCCATGGGGCTGCATTCGCTCCCCTGAAGGCAACCATGCACAACCCGTGGCCTTGCAGCACAGCAGGATCCTGTGTCCTGCTTGGAAAGCCTGGGCACCTGAACTACGCCATCTCCTGCAGCCTGAAAGTAGCCCCTGGGGTCTGGATGTCACTCCTAAGCATCTTGAAGGACTGTTGTGGAATCTCCAAAAAAAATGAAACACAGTGCTTCAAAGTTGAGAAATAACTTTTAATTTGGCTAAATCTTCCTATACCATGGAGAGCAAAAAGCTAACAGTGAAGGGGCAACAAGTGGAGATGAGCAGAAATCAGTACTTCCTATTCCTCATCTTGGGCTATCCCACAAATTAGCAGACTTCACTGCTGACAAGATCAATTATGAAAGGGAAGGCCATAGTGCATTAACAGCTTGTATAACTAAAGCACTGCAGAAGTACTTCAGGAGAAGCAAAAAATAAGAAGCTTAGCAAACAGGTAGTTGAGCAATTTTTTCTAAAATACAAATAACATTGGACTCTAATCAGAATCAACCTGTTAGAGAACAGCAATCTTCTATAGTTCCCCTCCTTCCCACAAGAGACCATGCATTTAAAAACATATTATTTTTTTTTGTCTTTTCACGGGCAAAATTGAGCCTATTACAGTGCTAATTCTCAGCACTCTGAAAGGTAGGCTGGACTAAAAGTGACCCACTTACCACGTTCTGGGTGAGTAGGTTTAAACAGAACACAAATATTCCCATTGGGAACCACTCTCCTGGCTTGGGTTGAAAGGGTCTAATGCCTGGATCTTGTTTAAAGAAAAAAAAAAACTACTATGGGCCAAAGTCAGAGGGTACTCAAAAGAAAATAGGATTAAAAAAGATAAACAAACAAACAAAGAAACTCAGCATGACCCAAAGACTTCCGAGTGACAGTTTTGTAGCATTCTACAATAACACTGTGGCACATTTTTAACACTGTCGCTTCATTAACAAAAAGATACTACTTTCTCTGCAATTAATTTTGTGTGCCAAAAAAAGAAGACAAAGCATTTTTGGCTTTGAAAGCATTGCTGTGATTTCTAAATCAAGCTGTAGCACAAAGAACACTGGAATACAATCATACCTGTATTAGAAGAGTATTAAAAAATCACATGGAATGAGAAGAAGCATTGACTTTTTAAAGTCCTGAAATATATAAAGCTATTTTTCCTTGAGAAATTACAATATGAAAAGATAAAATAATATAAGATACAATATGGTTTTGATTTTCTTCATTAAAAATATTTCTCACACTTATGCAGAAACAGAATTTCTTCATAGCTGCTTTTGGCTGTATAGATATTTCCAATCACGTGTACTGTACCAAAACCTGAGTCTTTTAGAAATATCAAGAATACTCATTAATGATCATAAAGGAGAAATCTGGCTACATACAAAAATAATAATCTGGATGTCATGTTATTCAATAACAGTGATCCTGTGAACATTGTAAGCTTAAGGAACAAAACAAGCTTTTTTATCTCACTCCCTGAAACAAAGAAAAGACAGGGGAAATGTTTGCCCAAGATATGCAAAATATTTTTTTTTACTTTGTTATTTTGTTAAAATGGTGTCACTGACATAAAAAAACAATAGAAAATCTTAAAATATGCCACATGTAGCATCCAAGTAGGATCACTTTGCATGTATAGAACTTTTAAAGAGAAAATTCCAGCATAAGGCTGTCAAAATAATAGCTCCAAAGGGCCCATTTACATTTTCCTAGCAGCTAATGAATTGCCATGGAAAATGCTAGCAGACAAGCTTATGTGAAGCATCTATAAGTTAAGTCTGTTTTTCCCCCTTCTAAAGCCTGAGCTCAAATGCTACGCTTAGCAGTGAAACATTCCCTAATGGCTCCAAACAAAGACTGAAGGAATCCTAATATATTACTGAGAAAACTCCATAAAAGTCATACTCATTTTTCTTACACAAAGGGAACAGGAAAGGAAAAAGTAAGCTGTCGTTCAGTTAAAAAAATGCTAAAGGGCAGGAAAATACACATGGAAACCTTAACCTGTATTTTATAACTATTACAGGTGTTAAAGGAAAACTAAAACAGACTGAAAGGAGTATTTACCATCATTTTTTGATGTGCCTTTGAATAGTTTTTCTGAGATAGCAAGCTTGGCACAACCTAATTTCACATAGTGACTGCATTATAGTTGACCTACACTCAAGAGCCTCTGTACAACAAAATAATATATTCTATTTAGCTCTTAAATAAAAGCCTTTTTTAAAGGTACAGTTCTTTGCAACAGTCTTTTGATTTGTAGCAAACACAAGAGAGTCAAATGAATTACAAGGCAGACAATTTACTTTCTATACAAAGAGTGTAACATAGTTTTGTCTTAAAATACAGACTGACATTGTGTTCATTGAAAAATAGGGTATAAAGATGGAGACCTGTGGTTTGAGTCTCAAGTTTGCCTAGTCCTGTGCATTTTGATAAAACCACTGTAAAATCCTGCAGGAAAACCAAGGTAGTGATGCTGTCACTGAGCTGATGAAGCATCATTAATGAAATGTTTGGCTGGCTGGCAGACTGTGAGGCACATGAATGTTGGGACTGAGAAAAAGCTTATGTAAAGTAGATGATCCAGGACACAAATAGCCTGATTAGCACAGAAACAGCCTATTAGCCCTTTACTAGCACTTTGAAGGCCTCACCAAAGAAAAAACTGCAGGAAACAACTTGAAAATGTTACTGGCTTTGATTGTAATAGTACAGAGTGTAATTTGCCCTCTGTTAGTTACTATCATGCAGACATCCAAAAATACCAAGAAAAGAGCTTTCCCACAAGTGCTCAGGAGAAAAAACAAAAACAAAGGAACAAGTGTTTTACTGTCCATAACCTTATTTCACAGCTACCATTGCCCATTCCTTTCTTAATCACATATAATAGACAAGATCTTGCATGGTAAGGAATGACTGAATTATTGAGCAAAATGGAGATACTCTGAACTGTGGAATATAGGAGTGTGTCCCAGGAGTGGGTCTCGCTAGATACCCCTGCTATATCATTACTTGGGTACACTGCCTACATGGGGTAAAAAGCATAATCTGGACTAATCCTAGTCCAGTCGATTAAAAGAGAGGACTGCAGGAAAACAAGATTATGCAAGATTATTCAGTTGCGATGATATCAAAAGCTGACAAGGCCTGCTTCAGTCAGCCTCCAACCCCTTTCTCACTCTCATGGACAAAGGAGAGAGCCTGTCCAGACAGCTACCTCTGAAGATCTGTAGGGACACCCAAGTAGAAGAAAAACAGCGGTACAGATACAAAAACACAACTTCATTACATCCAAATACTGTGTCAGACCTGGTTTTGTTCTTATTTTGATTATTTTACTGCATTATTTTAATTACGTAGTGTCAGCTTCTGGAATGCCAAGCCCCAGTGAGCTTTTATTTTTCCTTATCTGATTTCACATAAAAATTTTAGTGACTGCAAGGATCAATCTCTAATGGCATAGGCATCTGTCCATTCAACTGTCAAAAATACGTAATCAGCTGAGAATTTGTGCTTCACTGCTCCATTCGATTATTTAATAGTGGTAAATATGGATCAACATTCTACAGTCTTTCTGAGAGAGATCCTTATTATTCTCATGTTATTTTCCACCAAACAATTCCATTGGAAAGCACACAAACCTGAAGTTATAAAGCACACCTGAAGTTCCGCTTAATGTCTAATCACAAGCCACACTTTAGTGGGCAAAAGTTTAAGCAGTTTAGGTAAAATATAGTTTATTATATTATATATTTTCTCCTCTCAACAATTTTTATAGAAAACTACTCTGCTCCCAAGCTGGCAGTTATCCTACACCCAAAAGGCCTGTATTTCTGGAGAAAGGACCATATGCTTAAATCTTTCATTAAAAGACTCTCTGGAGGTTAGCATAAAATATTTGGATATTTTAAATTCCTATATATTCAAATGTATAGAAATGTATATGCCTATATGTATATACAATTTGTATACAAATGAATACTATATTTACAATATTTGTTCCAGATAACATCTTAGAAATTGCCGTTTTGCAGCTTTTAAATGAAAACCTATTTGTCTGAAAGTCTCCTTGAAACTGAAAATTGTGATTGCGAATATATTTACCTCATGGCTTGCTTTTTCAGGCAAGCTCATCTACAGGACTAACTTTATTAAATACAGTTCCCATTTTGTATGAGACCAAACCAGGCCCTCTGCTTTATCCTTGGGGATTTATTTCCAGAAGTTTGTTTTAGCCAGCATCTGAATTACAGAATATTAGTGATGCATAACATGAACATAGGCAGAACAGTGAGTTCCAACTGGCTTATATGCTCCTAAATGGCTTAATTCTCTCACTTGTCTTCAAACTTCCTGCACAACTTTGGACTCTAGACTTCTTCCACAAATTTGAAATAATTATGCGAGTCTGCCTCTGCTCTCCTCTCCTTTCCTTCTCTCCCCTCTCCTCCCCTCCCTCCCCTTTTTCTTTTTCTTTTTCTTTTTCTTTTTCTTTTTCTTTTTCTTTTTCTTTTTCTTTTTCTTTTTCTTTTTCTTTTTTTCTTCTAGTATAAGTTATATGTGCAAGGGAAGCTCAAAGTGAAGTGCTCACAGGTAAAGAGGGTTGCCAAGATGATTTTATTAATCTTTCTGAACAAGTTCTTTTGAAGAACAACTTCAGTGGATAATTTTCACCAAAATTTGCAGTTTGAACAACCCACTCAAGGCAAAGTATGCCTTCAAGGAATGAGAAGAATAACAGATATGTTAGAACAGCTCTACTGAACCATCTAGTCCTCAAGAATCTCCAACAGCAGCCATCAGGAAAAGTAAAATCAGGGCAAGCATTCATGGCATCTTCTCTATTTGTCCAGTCTCCAGCTACTTTCAGAGGCATTCCTGAGTGTCATAGGGTACTTACCAATACTAACAAATTGCTCTTCCCATGAATTGTCTAGGCTCCCTTTGAACACATATAAGGCCAGTCTGGAAAGAAAGGATACACCTCCCCACACCAAAGTGATTCCAAATGTACTGTGCTAGCACATGTCCTGCTTCCAGGGACTGTTGTGGGCTCTTCCAAGTAAGAGCCAGCATTTCACATTTCATACTTCTGCCCACAGGGTTCTAGAGGAAAAAAAAAACTGCAGTGCTGACCCCAAAACACAGAAAACATTCTGAATATGTCTCTCACTTATTGCAATAATGCCTCAGTTAAATCTGGGATAAATCACTAGAACATGCACTACTACTACCAGGAAAGAAAGCTTGATGTAGTATTCATATACAAAGAATAAGCAGCAGAAGCACATCACACTATTACACATAAGTACTGGAAATGAAAATATACACACAAGTGATAAATTGTTCCAAAAATATTATTTATGATTAATATTTTATACCATTCTCTAAATATTCTTCCTAACACCATCTGATGTTTGCCAGTGCAATCTTAACAAACTTTTTTGGAGGTCAAATTCTCTTCTTTCTCTTTTAATGGAAGTTTGTGTGTGTGATAAAGGTTTCACCTAAGCTTTTGAACTATCAGAAAACACCAGATAGCAACTCATATGTCAAGTTACTGTAGAGTTGCTTGTACACTACGTACTTGAACTCAGTCTAACCTATGACACATGAAGTCTGTCCAATATGTAGAATTTGGTCATTTTTGTATGGTTAACTTTTCAACTTTTGTTAAATGCTTTAGGGAGGATAGCATACATTTATCAAAGATCATCATGATTTGGCTTCTTATTAAAGTTCTTACTGAAACTCTAGAAATATTTTTTTTTTTAAAAAAAAAGCATTTCCATGGAATATGGCCATTTATGTATTATCAGTTTGATACGTGAGCTCACTTTCTAGTGAGATTACGATTTACAACTATCCCCACTGAACCATCATATGGCGTCTTGGATCCTTTCTTGAATATAAGACTCTCAAAAACATTATGCAAGCTATTCAAGGTTCATCTACTCATCTACATTATATAAGGATACTCATCTAGTCATATAAGGATAATTTTTATACAAATATGAGGAAAATCAATCTATTTTATTTGGTCAAACACAAAATTCAGGAAATAAAGCCTAAGAGGAGAAGAAAAAATACACTTCCTTGTGACACAAACTAAAATAACATACAATAAAATATTCAAGTAACAAATCAGCTAAGATGAAGGTTCCTAGAGATCTGAAATTCAATAAAAATATCTAGCAGATTTATAACGCAGTGTGAAACAGGGTTGCCTGATGAGGCCGCAAGTAAATGTAGGCAAAAAAATTGTGATCAAAAAAAGGAAAATAAAAAATAGCTTAGCAGTTCTCAAAAAATTTCTAAATTGTAACTCATTTAAGTTTGGTAACAATCTAAATTAACAAGAGGAGGGTGGACAAAAATAAAATAATGAAACAACAAAAATATACAGGTCTTAAAACACAAGATTACTGAAAGCAGTAAAATCAGGAATTAAATATACTTGGGCTTTATTTTCAGTATGTAACATAAGTTAAAAAAAAAAAGGATGCCTTTTATTTAGTGTCTTACTTGAGTTGCTGAAGTTTATATTCTACTGTCAGGCCTTACTGGGACACAGCTCTCTATTACTTTGGTGTGATACGATAAAAGCCCCTGGCTGTGGTGCAGCAGGAACTTGGACAAAGTACATCACACACTAAAATACAAAATGTGATACCTTTACCACCTTGTCCCATTTCTTTCAGATAATCCCCTTAACCTTGTCAAATTCCACCTTCAGACTGCTTTTTTTGCTTCTGCTTTGCACACTCTGTCTCCTACCCCAGTCATGTAACCTCATCTCCTCTTTGCACCAGCTCTGCAGGTAGAAAGGAACTGCTTTCTCCAGGAGCTGCCCCTCTGTCTTTTTTAGGACGTTTTACTCCCTGCTTCCAAGGCACACCTTTATTTGGGCATTTTTGTTTGTTGGTTTGTTTTTAATTGCTTCTTAAAATCAACCATATGCACTTTGTTCTCCTAAAACATTCTTCTGAAAGTGCCATTCACTTTCTGACACACATAGCAGAGAGTCCCCATTCCGAAGCTCCCTTGTTCAGGGATGGACTGTGGATCTGTCTTGGAGTCACAGAGCCTGCCCAGAGCAGCTTCTCTTGGGAGCAATGCAGCTGGGAAAAGAGACTGCAATCCACTGGAGTATCATTTGGTTTATACTTCCAAAACCAAAAAAAAGACTTTGCACATCACTATTTCGAAAATGAATTGAGGTAACATCAATGTGCACTTCTTTTTCATGGCCTTTCTAAAACAATTTTTCTCCAGAATCACAGTTTTTTTTATTGACTGATTATATCAACTTTCAATCAACTTTTATTGGACATCTTTAATCTCAAGACAGTATTCCTGGATACATTATACACATTTGTTCTCTGCTAGGCTCTGTACTTTATTTTAAAAGCTTTTTTGTCCTCATCATGTTATTTCCCAGGAAAGTATTTTTAAGGAATGAAAAAATATAGAAGAACTACAACTTCAAGAATGTCCTGCAGCATTCCTGAAATGATTGTCCCCGTACTGTATCAAAACTGCCCATTTCAAGGACCTTTAGATGAAAAAAAGAAAAGCTTTATTAGCAGGTGTATCATAGTTTCATAGTAGTACTACAAATTAATGATAACAAGTGTAATTGTCTAACAAAAACAGAAATGTTGGCAGAAAAACACTAAGGCATAATAAGCATAGTTTTTAACTGCCAAAACTCTTCCTGCCTACTCTCACAAGTTTATACACATGCATTTAAAAACCTAATACATGAAGACCCTAATGTGAATTATACACCTAATGCAGTGCTGTCATTCATTGTTAAGTAGGCTCACAGTAGAATAATAAATCCAGGACTACTGAACACTTTCATAAGTCTAGACTAAGTAATCTCTCCAGTCTCTGGCACACAAGCAGATTGGAGAGTTGTAACTCAGTTCTGTCTCTACTGTTTCAGGTTCAGCTTCTGCTGTACCTGAAGAGAGGACCTCAGAGTCCTCAACAGAGAGACTGTGTGGGCATAATCAATCCCATTTAGGGTTTTCTATCTAATACCTTACTTCATGCTTACATTGTTTGCATTCAATATTCTGTCATTAAATTTAAATTACTCCATTAATGTTATGCTTAGTATTATTACATTTTCTCTGAAACCAAAATACGCCCACCTCTTATATACTCTACGCAGTTCTGGTCACTTCAACCATACAAAGGTAGCAAAACTAGCAAAGTTAAAAGAAAGATACAGATTGTCGTAAGTATGCAGTGACTACAATACTTAGAATAATTTGGGAAAGATGCTGTAAATAAGTTTAATGAACAGAGACAGTTTCTTCCCGGCTTATTACAATACAATAACCAAGCAGTGCCACAGATTATCATGAAGGAAGTTTACAACGAAGTTATATTTTTTCATGGCACATAATTAAAGTGTGGAACTTACTGCCATATGATTTTATGGAGGGCAAGCGCAAATGGAATTAAATATGTCTACCAATGGCTTTTAGGCATCCATATATTATGACCTGGATGTTGTCCCAGAAAAGAAAAAGAACCACTGTGCACATGCCTTGCTTTTTATACTACCTTTTAAAATATCTGCTTCTGACCATTGCTGGAGATAGAATCAGTGGCCAGCAGGTTTTACGTGGTATTCAACACAACAGTTCTTACATGTATGTGAACACACAAAAATTCTATTGGAGATATATATATACATATATATTTAGGGATATTTAGACCTCTAGAGATCTTCTAGTCCAAGCCCGCTGCACACTCAGGGTCATGCTCTAGGTAACCCTGCGCCTGCAGGGATATTGAACTAGATGATCTCTAGAGGCCTCTTCCAATCTTAACAAATCTATGATTCTAAGATTATTTTTTAACCATTATAACATAAAATAAAGTATCTTTAACTTTGGTATTTTCTTTCCATACATTTTCTTTCCTCTTTTCAATACAAAAATAACCTGAAAATTACATTCATATCAGAAAGATGTAATGAACTTTCAGAACTGTTTTCAACTGAAATTCTCACCTCAATAAAGAGGACAAACTCAAGGAATATATGATTTATGATTTAAGTGCTGTTCTGAGCACCTACTGTTACAACAAATGTATATCCTGCCTCTCTGAACAGGAAGATTTTCCAGATTAAAATACTTAGAGTCAGAGTGCTCATTTTCTGAAGTAAATGCATGGCACATTTAAACATGTTTTCCTCCAAAAATAATTTATTTCTACAAGAAAATAAAATAGAAAATTAGACTAATAGCATCCTGCCCCCCCAAAAAAGGAATGAGAAAAATTTCATTTAAAAAAAATTCATGGCAGTAGAACTGACTCAAGAACTTTCTGAGAAGTTTAAGTCAGAAGGAAAATTGCATGAAATTTTATACTATAATTCTAAGAATTTAAGAGTCCTGTTTGATGAAGAAATTAGATTCACCCATCTTGCGATTAGGATCATGCTATGCTAAATTACAGTGTAAGGATCCAGCCACCGTGTAAGCACTACAACGTATAACTTGCAAATTTCACATTAACTTCTAGGACTCCAGGAGCAGGTCTTAAGAACAGAATATTTTCACAAATTCTTCACTGTCTGCCCTCCAATATCAGTGTCCCAACACTAGCAGCAACATTTAGGAGATGATAAAGAACAGCAAACATGCAGATTTCAAAAATGCCTTTTTTGAACCTAAATCATTGACACTAAACACGTTTTCAGCTCCTCCTTTAGAAAGACAGAGAATAGATAAAGTTTATTTGCTTGTCTGTAATTAGCATTTATAAAATAATATTGGCTACCAATAAGATTTTATCTTTTGGAGAAAATTTATCTCATAAAAAGATATAAAATTCATTTCTAACACACACTATTTTCCCAAACATATGTAGACCTCTACAGCTCACCTAATGGCTCTAGGTCAAGGCAGCCAATTCCTTCGTATTTGCCTAGCACAACAGATGCATACACAGCTGTCTAAAAGGAATTACTCATTTTTGTTGCCTTTAAAGTATCAGCACTAAAAAGCAAAGATAACAAATTACTAGCAGGCTGAAAAACAGCATAGATACCATTTGCATTAGGACAGTTTGTGCTTGTGAAATGTGGAATTTGATCTGTTGGCTTATTTTATTGGAATGCTGGGAATGGTCAGCTTCTCTCCTAGCTTCAAGTGATTTAAGGGGCTGCTGCTTGCCCTGATCTTCATTGCTAAAGCTTCTGCCAACCTGACTGCAGGGACTGCTGGCCTTTAATCTAAGCCTGATTGTAAAAGTCTTTGAGAAAAAGTCACAGAACTAATCCTGACCATCTTGACAGAGCTCAGCTAACACCTGGCTATCTGCCTTTCAGCTGGCATTTTGGCAGTGTCCTCTGGTTGCTGCAGCTAGGAAAGCAATGTCTCAAAACTGCATAAACTGTATTAGAAAAACATAATCAAGCTCTTAGTCTGCAAGAATAAAAATCAGCCTCCATAACACAAAAGCAAGCAGGTCGTAGGCAGGTGAAAGGCAAAGAGAGGCACAAGGGCTGGAGGGAAGCACATGGACAGCGGAAACTTCAGGCTGTGAGCTGGATTTGCTGCCAGCCACCATCTGCTTTTGCTGGCACGTGGCGGATGCTTCAGGCTGCGCACAGCCTGTGTTCACCAGGGCCACAGAAACCGAGACCTGGAGCGACGAGCTGCCGAGTTTCCTTTGGCCATGAGTGTCACCTCAGCTTGGAAAACTTGTTTTGTGGTAAAGTTCATTTAGAAAGGGAGGCAAAGCCAGGATCCAGAGATGCAGTCATAAATGACAGTAAGTCAGTCTTAACACATCCATCTACCCCTCTCAAACTCACACAGAGGACACAGCAGGATCTGCTCCCTCTTGCAGACAAGATAACACAAGGCTATGATATGTGAGTATAACTGGAAGCAGACTCTGATGAAAAATGCTCATGATAATAGCTCAGTAATTCCTCTATTTTAGCCTTGGTTATACTTGTTCCATCTTTACTGAAAACTGTTTACTGTTTTTAAGAATCTCTGCTTCTCTCAGTTTCTTAGTAGCAACGAGGTCATCAATCACTATGTATACTAACTACGCCTGTTGTTTCACAATAGGAATGTCACTGTTCAAAAGTGCACTGCTCTTAAGTGACAGATTGGTTAAGTTCTCAGTCATCTTTCATATACACATTTAATGCTTTCAGTTCTGTTCTTACATAGTACACATTTTGAGCTTCTCATATATGCAATTTTAAACACTTTTTAAAGAAAAATCACACAGATGATGCAGTAAGAAACATAATTTTAAAAGTGTGGAAAAAATGTCCTCTTTCAAATCAGGAATGAGAGAAGGAGAGTTCCAATTTTCTACAGCACCGATAATTTATTGCTGTGTATAAGACACAGGAAAGTTAGAAAAGTATCACGTTGTGCAAATAGTCATTGAAACAAGCAAAAAAAAAAAAAAAAAAAAAGAAATCAATGTCGTTAGTCTTTCCATAATGAGATAATTTGGATAAGTAATGTGATAAGTAAGTAGTGTCAGCATCAAAATTATATCTGTTTACACATGGTTGAAAAGAGATAGACAAAGTTAAAAAATAAAGAACACTGAGAAGTGAGATTATGTACTGGATACTAGAGATTTTATTCTTTCTCTGTGTGTGCAACCCAAGTGAATTGTTAATATCTAGAAATGAGTCTCAAAAGAGCAGGCAAAATGAAAATTGTGAGGGACAGAATTACAATTTCATCCCCCACAAGTAAAATTAGTATTTATTTAGGTTTTTTAAAATATATTTATTGTCTTTCATAAAAACTGGCAAGTAAGAAACAGGTCTCAATAGACTCACAATGACCACATTGGGAAAATATGCAGATATTACATACAACTATAATATCATAACAGATCTTATGCTGTGTCTGCAGGAGGAATATATAAAGGAGGCAGTAATAAGGAAAGTGCCCTAGTGATACAAAGAAAACAATCACAAGTAGTCTCAAAAGTCTGCTGCTATTTAAGCGAGAGAAGAGGAAGAAAGGTTAGTTCTTGATCAAGCAAATCTACATCTACAAATCATGTCTACAATCATCTACATCTATCATGTACAAATGTTTGGAAACATGTTTTGAAAAAGCTGATCCTTAGTTGGTGACAGCTGTCAAATCCCTACATCCTAAAGGGGTTTCATTTTAAAGATTCTTCATCGTAAAGGTTCAAGCAGCCTCCTGAGATCCCAAATCCAAATCAATAAGCAACTTTAGCATCAATATCCTAATACTGTTGTAGAAGTCCAGAAGAACCAGAGAGGGGGTAGCTGCTGCTCTGAGACATTTGCAAAAGCTTATCGAAATGAAGGCAAGCACTTTAGCCTTCCTACTAAGTCCCGTTTCTGAAGATATGTCTGCTGTGTGAAAGGATATACCATGGATGCAAATGCTTCGAAAGCTTTTATTTTGCTCACTTAAAACATGTGTCGTATTTAGTTTCAAGCAACAGTTCTCCATTCATGAACTGATTCTTATCAAAAATGTCACTGATAATATCAGTTTAACCAAGCTAATGACATTGCTGTAATCAAACAGGGCAAAGGGCCTTCCTTAGTTTAGCTTTTGTATCGGCAGCACTCAAGTCCAGGCTGTCAACTGACTCTAACAAAGGATCTGCCAGACAACACTGCTTAAGTAGCTCCACAGCTGAAGGACTTTACTGCTGCTCACTCTCTATTTCCCTCCGGGGAATAGTGTTAGCTAACTAAGTTAACTAAGAATTTATTTAAACCCCAATATTCTCATAGAAATTATTTAAAATGGCATCTCACAGTCAGCAGTGTGAATTGCTGCACAGCAGCATTCTGCTTCATTAGAAGAAGCAAGAAGCCTTAACAATTAGCAGAAAAAAAAAAACAACAAACAAAAAAACCATCAATTTTTATCTTTTAAGCAGTTTCAGATTGGTCAAAGGTCTACAATTTTCTTTGAACATGTGATGAAAATGAGTTTCTAAAAAAATGACTATAACCCATAATCTTTCACATAGCTTACAATATACACACAATTTTGGCCTTTCCTGTTGACTTAAGCTGCTTTCCACTTTGAATTTGGAAGTTCTACAAAATGACTCTATTTCAATAGATGGTGCCTTGCTAAACTACAGCAATTCAGTGACCTCTGATTACATTCCGAAACAATTTCTATGAGGTAAATACACTTTTTCTTGTCTATCTTGCTCTCCAGTAACTTGCTCAGGAAGGTTTTACATTATGTGAGAGTTATATAAGCTACAGCCTGTGAATCTAATGCGAGTTTCTTCAGTGTTTGGAATATGTCATGTGTTTAAGAAAAAGGACAATGTTCTTCTAAATAAGGCAATGGCTATTTTGGTCAAGAGTGGTACCATACATCCATGATCTGTTTTGACAAACCAGTAAAATGTATGAGTGAGCCTGATAGATCTTAGGTTGAAATATTCCTAGGATGTCTAGAACAGCAGCCATGGGAACAATGATTGAAGCAGGTTAGCACCATAGGAGCATAGCAACTAGACTTGGGCTTGGCAGCTCCTTAAGAAGTCAAGAGGCAGATTTCTTTGTCATATTATACTCTCTGGCTACACATTTTCTGTACTTTTAGAAGACTAAAGTCATCTTTTAAGCTTTAATCCTTCTATCCATCCAAACAAGCTTCTATCCATCCAAACAGGCCTCCCTGTCAGTTTATTTTTCCCCAAGATTCTCCTTTATTGACAATCATGGAATGAGGGATAGTAAAGAATACTTTGAATGCTTCCTTTAACATCTGTCTATGTGTCTATAGGCCCCCTACCAACTAGTTCATCTTTTCTTTTTAACCTCCTGATATCTGCATACATAACCTCTTACAGAAAAAAAAATCTGCTAAAAAGTCTCTCTATCCTTTCTAAACCAATCTCCTCCAATTAAGTACCTCTTAACGCTAATATCGCAGGAGTAACAGCTCCACTCTTACGATTTTACAACATTGTTATGATTTTACAATTTTTTATGATTTTACAAAATTACAAGGGTCTTACTTCCCTTCAGACTTTCCCAAAAGAAAAAGTTACTTCCATCCCAGTCCTCAAAGGAAGCAACTTCACCCAACTCCATCATTTTAGTGCCCCATCTCTGTTCTCTTTTGGTGTTAGAACACCAGATGTATGCATAGCTCCCAAGATCTGGGCACACAAAAGCTGTATACAGCAGCAAATTACAGAGCAAATGCTCTCTGTCTTGTTCTCAGTACTCTTCCCTCTTCATGTTCATGTCCAACACTTTGACAACTTTGGCTGCTATACATTAAGCTGTTGATTTCAGGGATTTGTGGATGTCATCACTCCAGAACCTTTACTAGTGCAACCTTGTCAATATTCATGTTGAATGCTCCCAGGGTAACATGCATGAAATACTTCAGTAGATTTTTTTTGTAATACTTGTTTGGAATAGTCTACAAATGTGATTGGAATCTGTTTGCTTTGGCTCTAGTTTCTCTCTTCAGATGAATTAATTCAAATGAAAATGTGATACCTGAAGCGTTTCCTTATCTTTAATGTTGGCAAAGAAGACACTGCAGTGCCACCTGCTTTCATGTTCTCTCTACAACTGTAATATTCCATTCAAATAGCCAAAAAAATCAGGCATTCAAAAAACAAACAAACAAACAGACAGCCTAGACTGGCAGGTGATTCAGACTTACAGTCTTTAATAGATTTTTATTACCTGAGATCACCTCTCTGAATATCTTCCTTTTTCAATTACAGGGCACAACTTTGTGTGTGTGTGTGTGTCTGTGTGTGTGTGTGTGTAAAATTGTCTTCAGTGTTTCCTTTTTAAAGATAAGTTCTTTGGTTTTATTCATTTCATTTTTAAAGCTGCATATTCTAACTCTCTGTCACACTGGCTAAGTATTTTGGATCATTCTAAAATACTAGCCTCAGTAGGATCGTGTTTTCACTTCATCCCTTACTATTTAGTGTTGTTTCCTTATCTTTTTTTCTTCGTTAGGGACGAAATAGCAAGAAAGCTTCATTCCTTCTGATAGTGTCAGAAAGTGATGTTGAGCAATGAAAACTTTTGATAATCCAACCACTTTATGGCAAACTGAATTCTTCCGAAACTCTGATTCAAGGTATTTATATAGCATGTATTACCATGCATTTAACTTTATAGAGTAGTTAGCTTCTGTAAGTTGGACTCGAGTTCCAGCAATACCAGAGGTTTAGCTACCTCTATCAGAGGCTCAGAGATCAGTACTCAGAGAAAAGTCATTGAAAAGCTGAACTGAATTAAGAAACTTGGGCTGTGTGAGAAATTTAAGATGCATTGGCTGTAGGAAGAAATCTGACAATGAGAAGTAGGAGAGAATTTTATCTTGAAACGCAGCAGTACAGAAATGTCTTCTGCAGAAGAACCAAGGTTAGGAGAAAATATTGACTGATTTTGCACAGTCATGAGAAAGAAAAAGTTACAGCCCTGAGGGCATGGTGCCATGACTTCCTGAGCTCACAGGGCAGGCTGCCAGCCTATACATATAAACCTCAACAGATTTCTCCTGACAGCATCTCTGTGAAAGCGAGTGGTATTAATTCTCTCATTATAAGAAAGCACAGTCTTGCTATCCTCAGGGTTAGAGGAAAGACTGTAGGGAAATGTGATTAGGATCTTATTTTTTATTCATTTCTGATTTAAGTTTCCAATTAAACTGTCTCCTGGGGTGTAGGATCTGGGGGGTTTGGTGAAGAGTTTCTTAAATGGAAGAAGAGGGAAGATGGAGCATGAAGTCTCCTGAGAGTTTTGCCATTCTATCTTTAGAGAGAAAAACTGACATTTTTTTGCTTTGTCTGTTTATTTTAAAAAGTAAATAAAAATATTGTACCTTCTATATTATACTAAGATATATTCAGCTTGAAACTAGATTGTCCACCTTTATCTTTAAATACTTATCCTTGGTTATTTGTAACATCTAGGGATAATCTGCAGAGGAAAATAAACTCAAGCTCCCTAAGGAAAAAATAATGCAACTTTATCGCTTTTATATCTTCAGATCACTGTAGACCACTAATGAATGACTTCAGTGACCAGTTTATCTCCGCAGCTGCCTTCCTGTGGTCTTGTTGCTTCCTCAGAAAGGCATTCACCCCAGATCCCCTGATCAACTTGCATAGGAGGTGCTTCAGCTCAACCACCATTCTAAATATCTTTCACAATAGTTACAGTAACTTATTTCCTTTATCTCTAACTTAAATAACAAAGATCAGGCAGCAGGGTGTGGGAAGAATGCTGACAAAAATTGGAAAGTTTGTGAGCAGCAGCAACAATGGTTCCATTAATAAACTTTATGGCATGATTGTGCGCTTTCAAATTCTATTTCAGTGAATGGACTGTACTACCCAAGCACATGTGAAAGAATTACAACATACTTGAAGTGAATTTTAATGCTCAAAGTAACCATAACTTTCTGTTCCAGCACTCAAGTGCATACAGCAATGAGCATTTAGGGACATCCAAGTCAACCTAAGGTCCAACTGCTGTACCAGACACTACAGTGACACAGTCAGTGACAGAAATTCACCATGAAATTTCATCTCCAGAGACCTACAGTTCACTTAAAACATTTAAACTTGGATAAAACTTCACATATAAGTTCTAAACTCAGAAGTTACAATAGAGAGAAAGAACCCAGAAGTTCCCCTGACAGAAGGAAATGATACTAGCAATTCTACTAAAAAACACAAAGACTGCCATAGGTAGAATACGATTAGGTAGTTATCTAATCCATTTAAAATCAAATAGTATTATTACGTGCCTCTGTAAGATGTAAATACATGTTCTGTGGGAACAACTTCTCATCTGTGACCTACACTGCAAGTATAAACTGTTATTCTATCGGATTAAATAATTTTCTGTTGACACAGCTATATGTTCACAGTCATAGTATAGAGATAGCATTTGTAAACATTAAAACATGTATGAGATATTTATGACATTCTCAAGCTCCTCAGAAATCATTTTTTCAAATATGAATACCTAATTTGTACAGAAGTCTTCACGCCTTATATTAATTCTGTTAACAAGAGAGGGAGTTTCAGCTAAGCACGACAACATTTCATAGCAGTTTAAAATGAGAATGAAATCTGCTTCTGTTAGTAGAAACAGCAAAGGGAAAGTTTAATTAGCTTATAACTAAAGGAGTTGTAACTCATCCAGGATCAGAGTAAAGAGTACTGTTTTTGTAAAATGTGTCCTTATTTTTTTCTCATAGCAAGAAATCTCTCCATGTCATTCAAAGAAAACCTACAAGCTTAATTCCTGGCACCAGTGAAGAGCCACAAAGGCTGGAGTATAACCCAGACAGAAATAAATACTGTTTTCTGGCCTGATAGACCACTCTTTAGGACTTCTCCATCTATACTGTGCGTCAATCTTGGAAAAGTTAATTTCTGTATCCTATGTTCACCAGTCTTGAACTGTAATAAATTGTGGCATTCCCTTCAATACAAAAACTCCAAGACCAAGCTTCAAATGTTTACACAAAATTAGACTAGAATTAAGTCTTCAGCTTC
Source organism: Tinamus guttatus (assembly GCF_059628265.1). Taxonomy (NCBI): domain Eukaryota; kingdom Metazoa; phylum Chordata; class Aves; order Tinamiformes; family Tinamidae; genus Tinamus; species Tinamus guttatus. The sequence goes on along the minus strand of NW_028288581.1, from coordinate 776,165 downwards.
TATTGCTGAAAGCTAACTATTGCAATTTATGCAATAGCTACGTTGCAAAGCATTGTATATATGTATTTATATTATATATACATATACAGTTATATTATAAAGGCATAAATTGATGCCCTCATAATCTATGATATTTTATGTTTTTTAAACTAAATAAGGAAGGCTACCCCAACATCTGTATTTGGGGGGGCATGCATTCATTGTTTTTTTGAGCCTTTAGGGACCATTCCTCGTTTTTTTGTACTACATCAAGTTTCCTACCAGAAAATAAGCCTGGTTAATTGGTAGAGACCACAATTATCTGTACTTCATATGAAAATCATCTTTCCCACTTATCCACTCCAGCTGTTGCTAAGGCAGTTTAATTTGTGAACTAGCAGCAGATGAGCTGATTGTCTTCAGGTTGCCCAATTCTTAAAGACATAGCCAGAAAGCAGCTGCAACAAAGTCAGAGAGGTCTTCTGGTTGCCACGAGTAGCCAACCAAGACTGTAGGACTCACCATGAAGCACCATGGACCATAAGAACTACCAACTAGTGTCAAAATTGAGATCCAATTATAAGATCAGTAATTCTATATTTGGTTCTCTTTAGCATTAAATATACTAAAGCGCCTCCAGTTTAAGATTTATTTCTCCTTGCACACTAAAACTACCTATGTGATCATGCATTTATTTCAGTCAACCAAGTGGCTATTGTCTGATCCAAAGCTACATATCCACGTAATTACTGGCCTTCTTCAATCTTTGCACATCTTTTCTGAAGATGAACTCCAGGGAAGCTTCCACCTCACATTGGATATGTATTTAACAACGTCTCAGTGCTACCTGGCATTTCTAACCCCAGCCATTACACAGGTAGACAGGCAAAGAACATCATAAGTGTGAAACAAGCTGATGCATTGATGCCTGCCCAAATCAAAAAAAAAAAAAAAAAAAACCAACGACAAGCATGTGGCTTCATCCACCAGACACAGGTTTTAGTTGTGACACATGGTAATAGGAGTGTAAACAGAGATAAAGTTATCTACGTTTAGCAGAACTGCAGCTCATGTATCCAATAGCTTTGATCCTTTACACTGCAGAGTACAATGACAGCTGTTACAAGAGACCATTCCTATCCACTCACTAGCCAGCTCTAGACTGCCAGGGAGGGGGCAGGCTTGCTGCTATTTCTGTGCTCTTATTTCCTCCACTTAGCCTATGAGTAGCTCTTCTGCCTTGTTCTTTTTATAGAAAAAAGACAATGATACAGCAGAAACATCCGACATATATTTAAGCAGGAGATGCCAGCAGAGAAGCTTTTGGAATACAATTAAATAAATTAATTAAATCAACCGCTAATGCAGTCCTTCAAGAAACAGAAACAGTAGCTGCGGGCAGCACAGCTTGTCTGAGAAACTCATAGTGTTCAAATAGATGCCAAGAAGAATGGTAGAGGAAACCTGCTGTACCAAAGAGAACTGAAGTTGGGTCACAGGAACCACCAGCAACTTTACAGGAAAAAATGGCAGCTGGCAGCCAGTGCTGCAATAAGTGTCTTACCAAACAAACAGCTACAGGAACACAGTTTTGAACCTACAGAGAAGGCGCAAAAGCAGTTTCTATGCTCAAGAAGAAGGAGCCAGATGTCCCAAAAGGAGTAGAAAGAGACTCTCACCAACTCCAACAGGAAGATATGAAGGTGTTATTGACTAAGGACCCAAGAGAACTCATGAGATGCCAAAAACATGTTCCTCAGTTGAAGGGGAAAAAAAAAAAAAAAAAGGAAGTTTCTCAGACTCTCTGCCGCTAACTTCACTGGCCAGCCCTGACACGACCAGCAGTGACTAGACAGCTCTGAGAAAAAGAGCCATGGATACTGAGGCACTGATAAAGTTCTCATCTGTGGCCTCGTTTTCAATTTAGAATTAAAACTTAAATAGTCTCCCCCCTAATGCCTTCTTTTCTTTTGCCTCCACAAAGCTGCTCTTGACACATTCTAATAGCAAAAAATTAGTACAGAATATGAAAGAAGAAGATAATTTGTAGAAAAGTAAGAAATGAATTCATGATTCTAGGAAAGGAAGATGTGAAAAGAAGAACAAGGATAATTGACTTCAGAGATTTAAGCAGCAGCAAGACAGCCTCTCATGGGAAGCTAACCTAAAGGATATTGGAGCATGAGAGAACTGGCAGTTATTATAAGAGACTATACATCAAATGCACAGAAGCACACTATCAGACTGAAGAAGACACAAAATAAAAGGGGGAGAGAGACAGAAGACAGTGCTTAGTAAGAGACCTGTGACACAAAACTCCAAAAGAAATAGTAAAAAAGTCAAACGTAAAGCTAGAAAATAGATCACATAACTAAGGGACTAAGGGTAAATATAAAGTGACAGTACACTTCTGTAATTCTGAAAGTCAGCAACCAATGCTGAAATGGTATTTATAAATAAAGGTCATCATCAGATTCAGTGTTTACCTCCCTACTCCACACATACTTACAAAACTGAGCATGCAGACATATATGAAGCAAGCACTGAAAATGTAAAAATCACTGAAAACACAGGGCAATTACACAAGGTAAGTCCTAAGCAAGAACTTTCAGAGAATATGAAATTGCCTTATGCACCTTTCTTTTTTTGTGTGTTAGCATGCATAAGTGCATCTATCTAATGAAGGACTTGAAAAATATTTTTTTAAATATTTATATTTGTTTAGTTTACATTTTTTAGAGGAAATACTGCTTGGCAATGCACCACTTGCAGTGAACATGAGCCCCTTGCCCCTGGGCAGATGTGAGCAGTGGGTGCTCTGGAAGAGGGATGCAAAGACCTACGGGCACTCCTTACTGTCCACAGTGGTACCCTAGCTGGCACAAAGATACCGTGGAGAAAGATGAAGCCCATCTCAAATGCAGAGTGAGTTAAAGGAGAGAATGGTGCAGGAAGACACTAGAGCTGAGTTTTAGACCCACCCCCCCAAAAAAAAACAAAAAAGCTAATAGAAATGTATAGAAATGTATTCAGAAATTTTCGTGAACACATGATTTTTGTCAGTGGGAGTTTTATCAAAAGGACTGGTATGAAGAAAGAGCAAGGAGCTACACACCTGAAAGAGGTCCAGATAGGAGATAATTTCCAGGGCAGTGTGTTGTGCAGCCCCCCACTGCTTATCTCAAGCGAATGTTTCTGTGCCTCCCCCAGATTGGGAAAATCCTTTCATTTCTGTATTTGTTACGATGTTGATGCATATTGCTCTGCGGCACAAAGATGAAAGCAGCTAGCATGGGAGGACTAATGCTACTGATTAAGCACAGAGCACTCTTCACACAGCACTTAGGATGTGCTACAACACTGGGTACACGCTGCTACCCATAAGGGACCATTGTCACCAATTGCTTCAGAGGGCAGGAGAGGGGGTGAAGGTCTCCCCACCACCAGCTCAATGACAGGAAAGCCATCTTGGAGGAAGACAGGCAAGATACTATAATTTATGTCATTTTACAGGAGTTAATAGACTGAAATAGGTGGAGAAGGGAGGGGAGGGCACCCTGCCGCTGAAGCAATAAACACAGCAGAGAAAAAGATCACCTCATCTGAGACTTTCCTAAAGAGATGCTTCTTCCTTGCCTGCCCCCGAAGCATGCTTTTCCTTCAGCAATGTCTGCATCACCAAGGATTCCAACTTTAAAAACTGCTTCTGAGTATTTCTAAAGGGAACATCAGACTGGAGAAAGTTCAAGCAACAGGCAGGAAACTGAGTCTTTCTCAAAAGCACTTTTCCTCAGTGACAGTATTTCCACTTTAGTTGCACAGCTGAGCTCATGGAAACCTGCACGTGCTCAGGACACCCACGGGGCAGAAGCACCAGCAATGACAACTTTGCCTCCACCTCATGCGTCCTCCAGGAGAGGTTCAACCCTGCAGCACCGTATCTTCCTGCACACAGAGCTGCACAGAGCAGCATGGTATCTGGGCCACATTTGCACGTGTTTCCCACTCTTCCCAGATCACTCGTCCCCTCGGCCAGGGAGGGTTAGAAAAGCAAGGCATCCGTGGTCTGCCACACAAAGTAGTTTATGGCTCATGTTAATTGCTTGCCATCTGTGCAACCTTCACGTTTATCTAGGTTTACTCCATTAATCACACATAATCACAGAATGCTTGAGGTTGGAAGGGACCTCTAGAGATCATCTAGTCCAAATCCCTTGCTCCAGCAGGGACACCTAGAGCACATGGCACAGGGTGGCATCCAGGCGGGTTTGGAAGATCTCCAGAGAAGGAGACTCCACAACCTCTCTGGGCAGCCTGTTCCAGGGCTCTGTCATCCTCACAGTTCTCACAGTAGCTAGGATGCACCGGCTGCATCTGCACTGCAAGTCCTTCTCTTGTTTCCCTCAGTGTCCTGCTGAGATCCTTCAGATGTTGAAGTGTAAAAATATCACAAATGAAGAGTCTCCAGAGATGCAGCTGCTCGCCATCACATGAACGTAGTTTAGGAGCCTTGTTTAGCCAGAGCTAACACTTGCAGTAAAACTCAGAAAAACACATAACTGAGACCTCCAAAGATCTTTATTACACCATTTTACTTCTGTCTTCCTTCCCTCAAATCAAGCTTTTCTGGGAAAAAACAGTGCAGCCAACATTTGCACTGGGTCTACCGCTGCCTTATCACTCCTCCCCAATGCAAAACAACTTACTGAGGGCAGTCTGGCAAACACCGCTCTTGAGAATCTAAGCCAAAAGAGTAAATGCAAACAAATACCGGTTTCTGTTCAGTAAACAAACTGAGCTATAGAATTCTGTCCCTTGAACTAAAGAAAGCCGAAGCGAACACAACAGAATAGAAATACCCCAGTCAAATGGCATTCTTCATCTTATTGACTGTACTGGGTAAGACCATTCTGGCATTTTAAGGATTAAAATAAAATTTAACTGAACACTGTTTAATTTAATGTTAATAAACTACACATTTTAGGGAGGGAATTATAAAATAAAAATAGCATGGACATAATATAGAGGAAACTGAGGGTGAAACAGAAAAGCACATACACAGAGGCATATTTTAAGGCTATAAATTAACACTAAGTTTGGAGTAATCAACAGTAAAAGAGGCACACCTTCTACCCAAAACTATCAGAAAACCTAAAAGCAAAATAAAAAAAGCTCTAAAAATAGTTTGCATTATCTACACAAACAAATATCAGTTTGGAACATTTAGAACCTGCATACAATGAACTGCCCTGTCAGTCCTCTGCAACATACAACAGGACTTTTAAAAACTAAAACTAAAATCTTTATCGTACTTGATGGTCCATCTGGATTAAGATGAATCAGTGAAATAATAAAATAAAAACACGCCCGATATATATTTCATTTTTGGTAAATAACAGAAATATACTGCTGACAGTACATTTTCTTAAAATCATTCCTTTCACAGGATGTTTTAAAATAACTGGAAAAAAAAAAGATTTTATCACTGAGATATTGATCAGTACAATCGATTTATAAACACAGATATCTGCCTTTTGTTACATGCATGCTATATAATTCAAAATACCATTTCTGGAAATTTTATGGATTATGCCACTAACACTTCACATTCACAAATAAAGAACAAGTTTAATCAGATGTATTTGAAAATATGCTTTCAAACACAACTTCTACAATATTAGTATCCAGCTGATAACAGAATTCATTATGAGTTACTTTATTTTACCTGAATTTTCCTCACTACAATTATTTTTGTTTATTTAAAAATAATATGTATTTTTTCTTTACAAAAATAAAAAACACATGTCTAGCTATATTCATTTAGCATCGATACATTTCTTAAATGCTGTATATATGTTGAAATATAGAAATAACATCAGTTGAAGTATAGTTTATGCTGAAAAAAAATACCTCCACTACTACTTTTAGGAATTCATTAAAAAAATCATTCTAATAAAATATTGAAAGTGTAGAAAGAAACTGATATTCCTACCAGAAATTTTAGCCTGACAAATTTGGCTCCCACATATTCCTGTGTTGAACTGAATCAATCTCACACTTACTCAACTCCCTGCCTGTGTGATGTGGTTTATTCATTGGTTTGATATTGCCATAGCAACTCTGCAACATGGTAACATGTTAGCCCAGCAATGCTGTTCACCCCCTCACATAGGGTGAATAGCTGTCTGGTACATATAGCATAATATTTTAATGTATATTGATTTCAGCTTCCTGCTATTAACCTACTATTTCAACACCACCACTTCTAGCTTTGTACTTAATAATCTTTCATCGTGACCTTTGTAGTAGTGAATCTGGAGTGATTTTTAGCTCAATTATAAAAATCAGCTGTTACTTCAGTTTTAGAACCAGCATACATTTTGAATATCATTTTCAGTCATTTTTGACTAGTTAGGAAAAAGAAAAAAATAAAAATAAAACAAAAGGCAATATAGCATTGTTCCCCGGCCCCACATTCAGGGCTTCTCTGGTGATTTTTTGCCCCATGCACACAAGCGTATGCGAACCGACAACCAGGCGCTGACTAGCACCGTTTGAGCAGCTTTCTCAGCTGGCTCTGCTGCCGAAGGGAGCACAGGAGCTAATCCCGACGTGCCTCTCTTGAAGAGGGCACCAAGCGGGCTGCTGTGCCACAGGGATTGCGCTTCATCCCCCGTCGGGACGTGACGGTGATGGAGCCGCTGCTCTGGCACAGGGAGATGTTTGGGAAGGGCTGTCTTTCCACACTCCCCACCGCTAACCTTTGCATCACTCTGAACTACGAAATGGGGACAAACCCTCCAAACCAAATAATGTGTGAGCACCAACGCAGGGCTGCAACAAGCACTAAAGGTTTTCAAGCTACAAAGCCTATCAGCTCAACAGTACGCAAACAGGGGCATCCCCGAACACCAATTTGGATCATAGTCGGAAGACTCGGCAAACATCCAGGGCAATGGTATGAGTGGGAGTTGAAACTGTCTCATTGACTGAGCTTTTATCTCCACGACTTGGCAACTGTTTCACAACTGTGCTTACTCGCAGAGGAGAAACAACCATGTGTTGGAATGAGGGTGTACCACACAGCCTGACCTAACTGGGTTTTAAGAAAAGCGGTTCACTTGCTCTCAGATACTCTTGGACAAGTCCCATAAAACACAGAATCTGACCGCACTTAACACAGAAAAACAGCACAGAGGCCAGTGATACCATGGGACTAAAAACATTTCTGAGTGCTGTAACAGGCTGGACACCTCCTTCCTACCTACCCAATAACATTGCAATTGTTTCAGACCAGATTGCACTTGAGCTTAAAGGTTAAAAGCCACTGCTGGCCTCAGGCTAAGTGTAAAACCAATCTGTGAGATGATAGTAAGTGCTTCACAGTAGAAATTCAAGTTACTGCCACATTACTTCAACACACTGAAGGTTTTTTTTGCTAACATGCTTCCAAGATGCACCACTAAAGAATCTCTGCGGTAACTAGCAACATGAGGTTGCATTTTTTCCCCCCAACAAAGCAGAAAACGAGCATCTTGCTCTGAAGACTCTTTAGTTCATAGAAAATAATAGTAGTAATAATAAATAATAAAAAAAAAGAAGGCGGGTTGGGGGAAAATTTCTGAGAAAAAGCTGTTTTGATTCCTGACTACTCTTTCCAATGAGCAATCACAGAGTTGGAAAATTTACATATGAAAAATTCCATTATGCTGAAGTGGAGCAATAGCAATATTAATTGTTCAGAACAGTCAAAGGGATTTCTATTACCATTTTCCTGTAATTTGGCTTTGATTAGTTCTCAACCAAAAATACCCCAAATTCTAGTAAATATAAGTACTCTACACTCAGTAATGTACTGCAATAGTTGTTTCAACTGAGACACCATTTTTTTTTGTACTAAAAAAAAAGCAAAACTATGAATTTATGTGATCTGCACATACTTCTAGAAAATCATGCCTTCCTTTGCTTATGGACAGCTTTTTTAAAACAGTGTGTATAGTTAAGTGGTTTCTCTTTCCTTCTAGCAAGAGCTGTGATGCCCTAAGCTCCTAGGCAATTTGCAATATTAGCAGTTTTACTGACTACATTCTGTTTTCCCTGACCTAGATTGGGAGCTCTAAAGGGAGTTCAATAAAAAATTACATTCCACCTAATCTAAGAGTCTATTTGGTCTGAGTACACACTTATTTTAAAGTCACCTTTGCCGGAATCCCTACAGCAAGCACACGGCCAAGGGCATCTAAGCAACATTAAACATTAGCAACTGGTCCCCTTCGTCCTTTCAGCACATTTGAATCTCCTAGCTCCAGCACATCTGTTTGCTTTCATCTAAGGGACTTCAAATAGGGCCACATGGAAGATCTCTGGGCAAACACAAAATGCACACTCATGGGTGAAAATGAGACACAAGCATATGAAGATATTCTGCATCATCCCCACAGGCAGTAATGCACATATATTCTGAAAATATGTAGTACTGTACAGCACTATAGTTTCCACATGAATACCTAACTTGTAAGTAATCCCAAAGTTATGGATCTGCACGTAAAACAAACTCCTGCTCAGTAACCAAATCTAGATGTTACTGGCTGTCTTAACTCCACATGAAGATAAAGAAGAGACACTGAAATACTGTCCTCACCTTCTCTTTTGCTCCTAAGGTCTTGACAACCATAGAAGCAAACAAGAATTACTCAGTTCCTAAATATCATTGAAGAAAGTTAAACACGGAAAATGGGACTGAGTGAGATTTAGTAATTTTTTATAGGCCTGAAACATATGGAACAGACAGATCCTCCATTTCAACATATGGATTCAGATGGCAAAAAGCTTTTGGCAAACATCAAATTTGTAGTTACATAAAGTATAATCCAACTTTAGGTTGTATAGAATCCTAGTGACTTTTTGTTTCCTAGTCTCTTTTAGCTTTGCAGCCTTAACATTATCTCTCACAAATGTTTAGTGCTCATTCCTTCTCTTTTCTAACTCTACCTTGGTTTCCTATGCCAGTCTTAGGGCCCTCCTCCCCTCCCCCCCAAAAAAGAGAGGGACTGCTAGAATAAAAGCCACTTTTTAGTTACTTATCAAGCTGTGCCACTTACTTCAAGTCACAGAGACAAGACATACAGGCCAGTAAATCATGACAACCTATTCATGCCTTTGATACAGGTCAGATGTCATCTTTGGGGCACCTTCGTGCTCTCCAGTCTTGGCATTTCCCAGGAGAAAAACTAGCTGATACTGTAGGTATTCACATACCTTAACGTCAAGGTCTTCAGTTATATTAGGATAGTTTGACAGCTTTGGGCTTCATGCAGAGCCAGAAATATTTTTTCTTTATCTCCATTCTCTATAAGGCCACAGTTCATAAAACATTCTATCATCTCCAGTGATATCTGTCATAGGAACTGCTAGTCAGACTGTTCGGACTGAAACAAGGCATCTCACAACATGACTTCACTTTTAATTTCACCTATTTGATAATTTAGACCAAATGAGAGGAATGACAACTTTGATTTTACATAAAGATTCTAATTCTAATATATACCTTATATATATATATATATATAAACACATCTATGGGTACCTTTTTCTTCTCCCAGAAGAGGTGCAGATATACACCTATAGCAGCTATAGCTGGATCCTTGACTTAGTGAGGCACTCAGGAGTTTAATCTGTAAAAAATAATTTAAAGAAAGAATAAATAAATACATCAGCAAATATGTCTTACAACTTTTAAAATTCCCTGGATGAACAGCATTCATATTTTAAGCAGCCCTCTCTTCATCAGCAGACATTACTTCAACAACTGAAAATTAGCTTGATAAGATGGGTGATTCAAACAGATAAAATGGGTTGTCAGCAAATAAATTGATGCCAATATAAGTAATCATCAGTTCACATCAGGGAAGCTGTACAAGCAGAAAAGGAAGGGACTCCAAATCATGTCCTACCTAATAAAACACAATTGGTGATAGCATTATTTGTATCTGCAGATATTTATTAGAGGTGTTATTTTAGACTTGACATGTTTTGCCATTGACGTGATATTATTTTGATTGATCTCACCCTTCTCTACATCAGGATGAACCAATACAGATAACTAACTGTAACTGCCTCTAATAGCAAGTAATTATCATTCCCAATTACCATCTGGGAAGACCATCACTGCACAATATGGACATCTGATAGTAATAAATAAAAATAAAAATTTAAGACAGTCAGTTAGACAATCAAATTAGAAAAAAAATCATTGCAGAAAACGCATTCAGATTTCTGTTGTGTCACAAGCTTAGCCAAAGTCTTCTATAGATTTCTGAAGAGAACTTTTAAAAGGTTTATTTCAGCAAAATACTAACAAGTTTCACATAGGATTTAGCAGCTTTAACTCCTTATTAAGAAGGTCCTATACCCATGATAATATTAACTCTAATGCACACATTACACATACATGTTGCATTTTCATTTAACCAGTTATATAATAATAATACTACAGAACAGCCCGTGCCACACACAAAGCAGTAAGGCATCTGTAAAACTTAATTCACATGAGAAGGCTCACAAACATGACTATGCAGAGTCATGTACATTCCTTATTGCCAGATAAGGTCCTTTAAAACTTGCTTTCATGGCTTTATTCCTTTATCCAGGCATGTTGATGGTATATTAGTGGTATTAACATCCCAGTAAAAGGAGTACTGTTTTGTTTTAACGCTGGACACTCAGAATGGCTATGCTTGAGGTTAAAATGGTTAAAAAGAAAAGTTCGAAAGAGTATTTTTTCTTAAGAGACATTGAAGCTTTGAAATACACTTACATGCAGAATTATTATAAAGCAAGTAAAGCAAGTCTAAAAAGACACACCTCATCATACATTTAAATTTGGCATGAATCATTAGATGAGCAGATTTAGCATCTAACACTGATTAAATACAGAATTATCAGTTCCTGTTGCAATTATGAAAACATCTATGAAAAGCAACAGCCACCATAACGAAACATAATTTTCTTCAGAAGGTTTAATACACAGCATTCAAAAAGATAATGAAACAGCAGATGCGACAGGATTATTAGTTTGCATTGTGACTGGTTCCCCTACTGCTTTCTTCTCTGTATTTCTAGCAAAGAAATACTTATCAAATATATATTTTTATTTGTGCTATTATTAACAAAATTATTACCTTGCTTCCAATACACTGATATAAACTCAACAAGTTATGCTAAAGTAAAGTTAATATGATTTAATTCAGGATGTCAAAGCTGAAGGATTTTGATTATCCCTTGGGACATGTCCAGCATCTCTTTAAATCCCCGAAGGATTTATCCCAAAGGATATCTATAGATGAAAACAGGATTAAATCTACTTCGAACAGTATCAAAGGCAAGGAATTTACTTTGGAGTACCCATCCAATATGAGCAAGAGTATTTAACTTTACCCCACAAACAAATTTATCACAGAATCATAGAATGCTTAAGGTTGGAAAGGACCTCTAGAGATCAATCCCCCAGCTTTAGCAGGGACACCTAGAGCACGTGGCACAGGGTGGCATCCAGGCGGGTTTGGAAGATCTCCAGAGAAGGAGACTCCACAACCTCTCTGTTCTGCTCCAGGGCTCTGTCACCCTCACAGTAAAGAAGTTCTTCCTCACATGGAGATGGAATGTCCTGTGTTTCAACTTACACCCATTACCCCTTCTCCTGTCACCGACCACCACGGAGAAGAGCCTGGCCCCATCCTCCCTACAATCACCCCTCAGGTTCTTGAACATGTTGATCAAATCTACCCTCAGCCTTCTCTTCTCCAGACTAAATAGGCCCAGCTCGCTTAGTCTTTCTTCATACGACAAATGCTCCAGTCCCTTAATTATCTTTGTGGCTCTCTGCTGGACCCTCTCTAGAAGCTCAATGTCCCTCTTGTACTGGGGAGCCCAGAACTGCACCCAATACTCCAGGTGCAGCCTCACCAGAGCTGAGTAGAGGAGGAGGATCCCCTCTCTCAACCTGCTGGCAACGCTCCTCCTGATGCAGGCCAGGATCCCTTTGGCCTTCTTGGCCACGAGGGCACATTGGTGCCTCATGGTTAACTTGCTGTCAACAATTTATCCCAAAAACAAATTTATCCCATAAAGAAGATTCCTGTTGTTTGTATTTCAGAGCTACATCAGCCCTGAAAACAGACATTCTTTGCAGCTACGTTGAGATGTGCAATTTGTTATTCATACTTCATAATGCTCCCATATAACCCTTGTAGTGGCAAACAGCTGAAAGCCAGAGCAATCAAAATCATGCAGAAAACCATGAGGTGAATAACGAACACGGCCTAGGAAGCAAGCATTAAATATGCAGTAGTGGCTGAGTGATTGAAAGGACCGATAGGAGTCCCAAGCAATCAAATTATATCAGATTAATTCTTGACTCCAGTTATTATCCTTTCTGCAGAAATGAGGCTACAGATTTATTAGAATGTCTCTCTTTTTATTAATGTATGAATAGTTATACTAATTTTCTTTCTTTGTTCTAGCTGATCGAGCAAGTTATGAATAAATAAAAGATCATAATAATTGACTTCTTTCCTACTAGAGGAAAAAAAAAGGAATAGGACACTTGTGTATGCACCATTTTCATTTCAGGAGACACATTCAGTTCTGACAGCCCTGCACACTGCACTCTGGCAGTAATTTTGTGACTGTGTTGTAATACATATGAACACTGTTCCACCTAACCTCTACATAGTTCCTTAGTATTATTCCTTATTATTTGTTTTTTTTTTTTGTTTGTTTCTACACTGGACAGAGACCCCAACAGTAGAAATCAGGAAGACTCAGTTATCAGGCCCAATTCCTGATTCCTTGCATTCACAGAGCTTTTAGCATCTCATGGATAGCAGACTTCATCAACTGATACCTATTGATACCTAAAATTGTTTAGATATGTTGATTTGTCCTTTCTGAAGGGCAGCATAAAAACCAGACTATTTTCATCAAAATGTCAGGCCAGACACAGAAACTCTAAACAGCATGTTAAAACCACAGTTCTCTGTACTAGTTGAGACTTGTTCAATCATCAAGATTTGATTGTCAGCTGGTATATCCTATCTCCATGACAGTAATTAGGATGACTTTTTCCTCCATTGTGATGACTATCCTCTGTTCAAGTGAGGAATTTTATTTTCCCCATTGTTTCCTGTCTTCCAACACTGAGAATAGAATGCTGAGAAAAGAAACAAAATTGCCACTGCTGCAACCATACAACTCTGTAATTTAAAGCAAGAACTTGGATTTAATTACATAATTCTAGCTCTAGTTTCATTTTTTCAGAAGCCCAAGTCTACTGTTAGCTTCAGCAAACTCTTTATATTGCAATCACCTACTGAGAGGAATAAGCCTTTTAAAAAATTTCAAGGCCAGACCCTAAAATCTAACACAACCACCAATGCTTCATGCATTATTAGTTACAGGACAGAGAGTGGAGAAATATGTGTTTTGAAAAACTAACATTTGAATTTCTAAGTTTCTCTAGAATCCATAGAAAGTTCTGTAAAGCTTTCTGTTTCTGCCTGTCCTCCAAACAATCCATCACCAGGAGAAGAAGAAGAATCTTGGTGATTGAACAAGACCCAGTGAATTCACAAAACTGGACGTAACACACAGAGCTCCTCATGAGAGAAAGGAAATACAGTAGAACTAGTGACAGCCCCTTTACACCTGACCCACAGGACAGAATTAACAAGGTTTTGAGTTATATAATGAATGGAAATGCGTGACCATATGTCTTTCTGCCAAATGATATCACATTTTTGCAGTGTGTTTTGTTCTAATTAGGGCTATAGAATCCTTTTTCTTTTTTTAGAAAAAAAAAAAGTCTCATTTCATGTGAGGTGGATCCAGCATCACAATAGCTTTCAATTGTCCACCTTAGTAAAAATAATTTCTGATGCAGTTTGATGAGACAAAAATAAACATCTCTGCAAGTTCTCTCACTTTTTCAAATTACTCTGCATGCTGATTGTTTTCTTTGTTTTTCTTTTTTTTTATGTTTTAAAGCTACGGTAAGACTTCTGAGGCAGTGAGTTACCAAGGCAACTCATGCAGCTCATCACTATCTAAACCACATTTTAAAAATTTTATTTTGGACAAATAAACTATATCGTTCTTTCAAGAAATCTTTTAAGTCAGTAAGCTGAAGAAACACCTACTTTTAGAGGTGTTTTTAGAGATCAGGGTAATAAAACATACAGTTCTACTGTCAGCGAACAAAAACTCTAAATCTCCCAAATCTCTTCTGGGTTTCCCTTGTCCCCATTTGACCTACACCTACATTTTTGTTTTCTCAGCTCCATCTCCCTCACAACAATAATTTCATTGATTCAGAAGAGAAAGGGAAACATCAGGAGGTCACAGATAATGTTGACAGACTGCACATGCAGCCAACACTGAATCCTGGTTTTGCAGTGCAAACACTGGGTCGTCAACATAATAACTATGCAGCTTGAATCACTGATCTGGTACAACCTTATCCTAGCAGATATAATTTGGTTTACTTACGTGATGAATAAATTTATGCTAAGACAAGACAGATTGTGTCCATAGTGGACTGTTACTATACCTTCCAGTATAAGCCCACAGGTTCTTCTGCCAGTTGCTTTCTGACTTGTTACTGTTTCTTGACCTCTCTGGTCAAGGTGCCTGGATGCTATTTATTTTCCTGGAGGCTTTAAACACAGTGTTTTCACGTGTTCTTTGAATATTACACAGCTGAGACTTTCTCTTGCCAAAGTATCCAATACCTGAAATGGCAGCATGGCCAGGCCACCTTAGGGCAAGTACAAACTTCTGAATTTTCCTTAGTCCGTTTTGCAGACTTCCCAAGCACCAGCTGGAAGGCTCCAAAATTGAGAAAAGAAACATGTCACCATCAGCCCAGGTAAAATGAAAGCTTTGTAAGCTCCTCGTCATCTCCTCACACCTTCCTTTCCTAGATGCATGACCTACATTCTGGGCACTTTAAAAAACAAGGTAGACTTGAACTACGTGTTAACATAGAGTGAAACTTCACTTTTGTACAAAAACCATTATTTTTGTTATAATAAATCATACAGGCAAATAGGGTTTAGTATGTATGGGGAAGACAAATGTTTTTACCCAGAAGCTACTTTAGAACTCAAACACCAATGTGATAACATTATTGTAAATGCTACACAATAAAAAAAATGACACACAGAGAAAAGGCCAATTCCAAATTCACCTAGGATTATCACAATTTTTAATCTGTGTAAAGGCAGGTTTATTTAATTGAAAACACTTGCTAAAGTGAAAGAGAACTGTTTTCATAAAAACTTGATAATCAGAAAATGCCAAGTTTTTCAATAGTCATTTATCCCCTTAAGCAAGCATTAATCATGATTTATGACCTTTTGGGATTAGGCACGTCTGCAAACTATTTGCTAGCATTAAGCTGATCAAACAGAAACACCGTGGATCTGTTTATGCATTTTAATTCATTACTCTTCAGATATATCCTGGCACTGCTGAAATCAGTGGGAGGTTTAACACTGACTTTATGGGATTTTCTCAGGCTACAAATATATGAGCAGAAACCTGGCAAGAGGCACTATGTAATTCCAAAAGTAGAGTAACACCTTCACTGAAAGATGTTTTTGAATTCAGTGAGAGGTCAAAATGATGCTGCTATATTCCTGGCAACAAAAGTATCACCACAATATATTGAGAAAGGAAGCTGGCCCGCAGCATGGTGTTTTAAGATCAGAAGAATTAATATTCCCAGTAAATGGAATATAATCAAATCAAGATTCTGCAAGAGATCTGTTGGATATTAAAACTGGAGCTCAAGGGTAAACTTACAACAGCCATTAAGCAACAAAAACTAGGGGAGCTGGTTATTTGTGTGGCAGGAGGAAGGTTCCCACATGGTAAATACAGCATTATGTGTGTAGATTAAAGGCACCTTATGTCAGGAAATGCAAACTGTTTTGCCTTGCTGACTGCACACCACCTACGAGGTGTTGGGAGGGACAAAGCCGAATGTCATCGTTTATTCCTAGAAAGGTTACCTAGTATTGAGGATAGTTCCACACCCCATAGGATTTGCAGCTCTGAGACAAAGGCAGTATTAAAGCAACTGTCACTAATAAGTACAAGGTCAGGGATATGAATACACTCTGGAAACAACATAAAGGATTAGATATTCAAACAATAACTAAGAACATTCTTGGCAGATCATAAGAGCACAAATTTAAAGAAATGTAAATGCTGAAGGACACCATAGTCAAATTCCAGTCTACCATGATTTCGAAAAAGCAAAATAAATTCCCAAAGTAATGTATGATTTCATATTCTAAGCTGTGGCACACTGAGAACTTGGCAGTAAATGCATCCACTCAAAAAAGGCATGCAGCTGCAGTAACTCCTTATTCTGAATACGTGGAGATGTTTCACTCTGCGACAGAAGAGGCTCCTCTCCACAACTGCTGCTGATTAGCATTAACCACGGATTAGCTCATCTGCTGAGTTAGCAGCAGACTGCCAAATCTCAGTAGGTCAGGTTTTCCAAGCTTATTCCACTCACAGAACCTGAGGCACAAATTTAACAAGAGCAAAACCCACCTTTCTGGCCCTTGGTCACAGCTAAGATGTTGATCACAGTTAAGACAAGGTGATGCAGGCAGCACAGGCTGGGTTGCCCTGTGTTCAGAAGGCTGGAAATACTGGAGTGAAAGAGTAAGAAGCTGGAGGGGGGTGGGATTGCACATCCCATAGGAGATTTTTTTTTATCTAGAAGTAGGGATACAGTCACAGAAGAACAGAGCCTGGCATAAAGCTGAGAGCAATTCTCGTCTAGCACCTTTGCTGCTGACATCTGAACAACCCGACACAGACATCTCTGCCACAGCAAATGTTAATGCTGAGTCAAGAGTGGCAAGGCACCGAGCTAACCCACAGCGCAATCCATGACATCTCTGCAGTAGCCCTCGTTCTTTCCTTAGAGAGAAAAACTTGCTGCTGAGGCCCTAACTGACAGGAAAGAACACAGAGACCAAAATGCAGTCTCCGAGATCCCATCAGACCTCTCAGTCCTGTTGATCTCTCTTGGTCCGTTTCTGCAAAGTGCCATCTGCAGTCTGATGTTTTGCTGTTCGGAGAAGCGCTGCTCTCAAGGTTCACAGCCTTCAAGGTTCATGTAATTAGACAAACTGCTGCCGAGAACAAAATAAGAACTGATCTTTTGAGGAGGGTTTTCTCCAGGTTTTCTAGCTCTGTTTCTCTTATGCTCTGTATTTGAAAGACTGGGAAAAGGGAAACTAGCACTGTGACCCACCACTCTTCTCCCTGTTTGCCAGTAATCATTCCAGGAAAAAAGTAATCGGTCTGCCAACAATACATCACCTTTCACAGTGCACATCCTTGTCACTAGCAGATATGCCAAACTGGCAGCTCACGACCTGCCTCCCGAGACCATGTCCATGCAATATAATGTGTAGACACAAGCAGAGCTGCACAGGAGTAACTGCACTAACATAACTGCAAGACTAGATGGGTTAACCTAATTAATAGGTTGATGGATATTTAGCACGGGAGTCAATTCTGACCAGTTGGTATGTATTTAACCAATGCAAAATCACTTATAAAACTAGTTAGTTAAACCATTTTTCTGCATAAACAGTTGCCACACTTCGATGGAGCCCTAATATGTGCAAGTTTTGTTAATGCATCTGGCACCTTTCTCTGGGACAGTTTTATATGAGTTTTAATTTGTATTACACAAATACAAATTTGTGCACAATTTGGGCACATTTTAGTTACAGGAATATGTGCTGCTTCAGCTGCACCCATTTCATTTGTTTGACAATTTACCTGGAAGAAGAGTCAAGACAACATGGTTTTCATACCTCTTTACTAGCCTGGGCACCAGAAAAATACTTATTTATGATTTGGGGTGACATTTCTTTGAAAATTCCATATGCTCAGCTGAAATACCCAAGGTTTAGAATAGCAATAAAGATTTCTTTTGAACACACTGTGCAGCAAGTATTTTCCCCCTTAGGTGCTAGAGCCTGTTACCTTCTAAAATAAACAATGCACAGCCTGCTTGCTCCATTAGCTGAGGTCTGTAGTTTTAGACACCTTTGTGCAGGCATCAGGACGCATTCAGCGTAGAGTCTCTCCTCCGTTCATGGATATTTGCACACATAGTCTCACCAAAAGAAGAACAGAGCCTAAAGGCTGTGAATCCTTTAATACGGCGTATAATGAAAGAGCAAGAAAAACAAGGCAGCTGTAGATCCCTTCCCCAAGTACTGTATGTTTTTGCTCTTAGCTATATGATGATGCAGCACTGGGAAAAAAAATACTGACAATCTAAAAAGACTCAAATAAGAAAAGTATCCAATCTCTGGAATAATTTAAAGCATACTGAAGGGAAATGGCCACTATTACAGAAATCTCCTCAAATATCTGTACTCATAGGCCACCACAAAATAACAGGAGCCTGGGATAAGATGCCAAACTTCAGGACAGGCAGTCAGTTATCTCTGCTACAACAGTGTTCATTGGTTCTTACATATTTTTAAGCCAAATAGGATAGTAATATTGCATGTAAGTCTAGCAGCTTTGTAGAGACAGAGCTGATATGATGGGGCAAACCTAGGTAGGTAAGAGAAGATTGTCAGCTAACTAATAGGGTCAAACCTCTGTTACTGTCCTTGCAGAAGATAAGGTGTCTATCATGTGAAACTATTGCTGTGTGCAAGCAATCCAGTGAAAAATGTGATGTTCCAGGGGCTACTCCAATATTTACGTTCTTAAAGCAGCTCACTGGATCATCTATCAACCAGTATTGTAGTATGGAGGATTTTCTCAATTTCTTGATACCCAAATGTTAGCAATTTTAGTCTGCTTTAACTGGACTAGGCACCAGCCTTGTGAAGCAGCTTCAGCTCAAAGAGAACTTTATGCAGGTCACCCTTTACCCCTGATTTCTTTATGCCGCTTGACTGGAAGCCTTGCATTAATTGCAAGATTGTAGGGGTTTTTGGTTGGTTGGTTTTTGCCTTAATCCTAAATATTAAATTGATCTCTTTGGATTTTTCTATCACATCACACATTTATGTCTTATATTCACAGCCCATAAAAGTGTAATAATATTTTAAATAAAGAAGAATTGCCTTTTCATCTCCCTTTCTCACCTCCCTTTCTGCCTGTGCAGAACTGAATAATAGCTCCTTTGGCATTAAATCATGACCAGGCCCACTGACATTAGGGAACCTCACCCATTAAAAAGGCAATATATTGATATGCGAACACACCACACCACCCAAAAGCTTTCTCAACACTTCATTAACATTTTTTTGCCGCTGAAACCACCGCATCCCTCCGAAGTGGGCCTTTATTGCTCCATTTCCTCCTGTATCCCATTAACGCCGCGACAAAAGGAGAGGCAATGGCAGATAAATCAGTCGCGCTTCCCGTTGGGTCCCCCTTCTGCGCTCAGGCCATCTGTGCTGGCTGCGGCGCTGCTCCATGTGTTTGCAGGGAACGCCAGGCAGGTCACAGCGCTCCAGCCACTTGTGCCACCACCCATTGTCACCGTCACAGCCCAGCACCTCCCCGCCTGCCCTCAGAACCATGTCCAAGGGGCAGCTGAGCCTCCGGTGCCGCAGAAAACTTGCTCCTCCTCACCTGGTTCATACTGTGCTCCTTATGAATCGCAGATTTCTAGACGGGAGAGTCAACGTTTCATATTTCGAATGACCCGTTTCCACCAAGAATTTCCCATTGATACAAGATGATTGGATTAAGCTATTTGGTGAAGAATAATATATCCAAACAAATAAGCAGGAAGGTTAAATCCTAAACAAGTCTAAGCACATGTGAACATTTCTTTCTACTATATTATCACTGGCAAAAGACAGAATGAAATATTGATCTTTGTTTCCGAATTAGCTTTCTGAGGTTCGCAACCACCTTTTCATAGCCAGGAACACAGCACAACTAAAAAATTGATCATCACTCACTTTGCAGGCTGAACTGCACGGATCGTTAATGGTTGACTTGTTAATTAAATACGGTAACAGAATCCCAGATTAGTCCTTTCTTTATAAGAACACCATTAATAAACCTGTTTTCAATTTAGGAAACATTGTCTCTGCATACAGTAGCCTTTGTAATATCCCTACATTATTACAATATTTCATTCATTACCTTGACAGGTCACATGACTCATGTCATCCACAGGAATATGTTTTATCAGCTTACAAATGCTATCTCTGGTTCCATGCTGTTTTAATAAGGTGCCTGTCTTCTTTTACCCTCGAAAAACACCACAGTAGAGGGAAGATCTCTAAGCCTTAATCACTATCTTCCTCAATGGCACGAATGCGAATTACATAAAAGTAGAGATTCTTCGGAGGCAGAAAAAGAAACCTTTCTTCATGCTGGATGAATAAAAAATGTCTTTTTTTTTTTTCTTTTATAAATGTAGACTTTGAATATCTACACCAAAAACAGATTTATTCAAATTCAGTCCACTTGTATAACATTTTTGATCATTAAAGGGGTGGGAAGATGAGGAAACCTACATAAATAGCATTATGGTAAATATACTTTTGAGATCATACCTTTGCCTTTATGAATTACAGCAGCATTACTTACATTGGAAATAAACAAATCCACACCTAAGCAGTGTAACTTTAATTTTGCAGAGTTGATACTGATAGTATTTACTTTGCAACTGATCTGCCAATGAATGGCTTAATCCCTTCACTGGTAGGAAAAGGAAATCAGAAAAGAAGTCATATCCAGTTTACTACATTAGTCGCAATGTCTGGCAAAAAAATGTGAGTGTCACTAAGAGGCAAAGCCGGACGAGTTGTGGAAGCTACCTAGGTCTGTGCAGTGTGTAATTGTTCACATAAATTCAGTCCACTGGGATAGCTGTAGTGGAGACACGGTGAAGCAAGGGGGGATTTTTTTTTTGTGTGTACATGTTTGAGGGGAAGTCAGGAAGAGAGAGATACTCAGTGATTAAAACATAACATTTCAACTGAAGAGATTTTGTCACAGAATTTCATGCTGCAGTCCATTGTATTTTAATGGATTTTGTTTGCTGCATTCTACCATACAGTGTCCTATGAAACAGTTCACACAACCCTTCTGCAAATGGCATTCACTGTGTTACAGTGGCTGCACTTAAAAGGACAATATTTACACACAGCTACCACATACGGTATGAAATAAGCCATTACTGTTTTCTCTGGGCTTAGGGAAGAGACTAACCAACACATTGCAGATACCTTATTTAATAAAGGGAAGCTCTTGCTTCTTTTTTGAATTACTTTTAATAAATGCAATTTTCTTTGCTAAGAAGATATTGAATAAATTATACTTGTTAATGTGCTTTTTAAACAGACTCAATTAATATCAGATATTCACAGACAGCATAATAGAGTAAATCAAGATCAGTATGATGTCCCTCAAAGGCTGAGTAATTAAGTTGTAAAGAGCTCCAATATGTACAAAAACACAGAACAGGGGAAAAATTCTCTATGACTACATAACTGAGACTCTCATCTACTTTGAAACCATAACACAACATCTCTCGAAATTCGGACTATTTATCTTTCAAAATTCAGACTATTTCTGACAAAATGTGTTCTCCCCCACACAGAATAATGTTTTAATCCTCAACATCTATTTCACACATCATTTGATAATGTACAAAAGCATTGTTTTGAAGAGAAAAATATGCATTAAACATACATGTCCTTGAAGACATGTAAGTACTCCAGTTTTACTCTCTTTAGTACCACAGACGACAACTACTACTTCATAAAATAAGTTTACTCCCTTTTAAATTATTGTATCATTTATAATTACAAAAAAAAAAAAAGTACAACTAATTGTTTAAAAGAAAAGCCTGAGAACTGAATGATTGCATAATATTAATGGCTTCAGCGCTTTCCATAGTAGCTGGAGCCATTGGAGAGAGTCCAGCACAGGACTGGACAGGACAAGGATGATGAGGGGCCTGGAACATCTGCCCGATAAGGAAAGGCTGAGAGAGCTGGGCCTGTTCAGCCTGGAGAAGAGAAGGTTGAGAAAAGACCTGATCAGTGTCTATAAGCACCTCAAGGAAGGCAGTGAGGAGGACGGTGATAGCCTCTTTTCAGCAGTGGCTACTGAGAGAACTAGAGGAACGGGCCACAAACTGAAGCATCAAAATTTCCACAGGAACTTAAGGAAAAATTTCTTAACAGTGAGGGGGACAGAGCCCTGGAACAGGCTGCCCAGAGAGGTTGTGGAGTCTCCTTCTCTGGAGATCTTCAAAACCCGCCTGGACGCAGTCCTGTGCCACGTGCTCTAGGTGACCCTGCGTGTGCAGGGAGTTGGAGTAGATGATCTCTAAAGGTCCCTTCCAACTTTAACGATTCTATGAGTCTATGATTCTATGAGAAAGTAAGCAAATGAGGAGAACTTATTTGGAAGTGAATACTATAATGCATTAGTACTCAGTTCTTCAGTCTCCTAAAGCTACAGTTTACTAGAGAAAGCAAACTAAATTTGTCCATAGAGAAGCTCTAGGGAGGAACTGAGGAAAAGATTTTCTGCAGTGCAATTCCCAAGCAGTTTAATAAAAAAGAAACAGAGCCGTACAGACTTTGGCACTAATAAAGTCTGTTTAAGGAAACCTAAACCCACACCACTCTTAACTCGAGTGGTATAGCGAAAGCCAGAGTAGACCTTGGAATGAAGACCTTGAAAAATATTTTTATTTATTCAACAAACAAATTGCATCAATATATAGAAGTAGATCAGGATATTCATCGAGGAACTCTTAAATCAAAATTTAATACATAAATTCATTAGGGAAGCAATAAACATACTGTATAAATTAATTACTTTGTGGTTATCCTCATTAAATGCGACTTAATGAGTTAATAAGCTTGAAAAGCAGTGACAAATTGTTAAAGTGCATGTACAGATTTTTTTTATTATTGAAATGGCATGTCTAGCAATGCTTCAGCTCTCAATACAAGCTAATAAAATGTATTCAAGGTGGTCTCTTAACCTTTTGAAGTGTATTAACAAGAATATTTCTCTACAGGATTTGAATCAGAAAAGTGCAAGCATTACCAAATTTAACTTGAGAAAATATTCCTGCTAAGGTTTAAAAACCACCTGCTACTTGAAACTAAGAGGAAAACTTTCACTAGTGGGATAGAGTGACTTCCAGTTTCTTTGGAAGAGTTAGATAAGGCCAAATCAATATATATATGTGTGTGTGTATGTATGTATGTTATATATTGCTGTATTGGATAAATATAATCAGGCTTTTGTGGCTTTAATGTCCAAGGATGACAGACAGAAAGCCAGGCTGTCACAGATGCGAACTGGGAAGTTACTTGCCAGGGCTGAGCAACCCTGGAGGAAGCCACATGCAGCACCAACAAATACTTGAACTTTTGTGATGATGTAGGCGCATTCCAGCTTTGACTGAGCTCTGCTATTAGCATGCTGTGTAGGACTGACTGAGTGGCCCCATTTGTCATGTGTCACAGGTACAGACTGCTTATGCTTTCATTTTCTGGAGCACAAAGGCACAAAGTGCTGCTGGTCTATCCTGCAATTTAAATAAAACAAGATCGCAGACACACACACACACACTCCTCACTCCTCTCAAGTACAGAAAGAGAGCAAGATGGTATGCTGCACCTCAGGGTACATTAGCCATATTAATATTATAAATACCTTTTATCCAAAGTAAAACATAGCCTGACCATGTCTTTGTTGCAGCTTGAGTGCATTAACTAAGCATGGTTCAGTAAACTTAACAACACACAGTCATCACACCTTCCCACATATAATTCACAATTAAATTACCAGCATTATTTTGAATAAAATATTTAAAGCAATCTTTGACTATTACACGCTCAGACAATTCCTCAGATAAGCTGAGGATATTAATCCAATTTTTCACGCTTTAAATTGATTTGGCTAACTCCTTAGAACTCATTTACACCAAAAGGATCTAATTCCCCTTAACAGGAAGGGTAAACAGATAAAGAAAATAACTTCTAACACTCTCATCCCTTTTTAAAATTATTCTTGTTCTTTAAGATAACATTGCTTTGCTTTTTCCACCAAGAACACCCAGAACAAGGAATATTTAATTCCTGGTGCTTTGAGAACCACCAGTAATATCTGGCAAATTTCAACGACCGCATGATCACGCACACATGCGTGCGCGTACACATGCAGATACACACACACACAAACCATCAAAGCACTTTCCAGTCTTTTCCAGGATGATCAGTCTTAGCATGGGAGGTCTCAGTATCAGCTCTCAGCATGGGAACGCCTTTGAAACAGTATCCAGAAGAAACGGGCTACCCCAGCAGCATCAGAGAATGCAGCATCACAGAATACAGTAATAATCTTGCATCAAATAAGCTGCTCTGCACTGCTGCAACAGCAGCATTACCCTGACAAGAAAAAAAAATGAAAAATAAAAAATTGCATTTGACAAGAAGGCAGGAGAACAGCTACCAGCAATTCTTTCCTTGAAAGTAAACAATCATCTAGTTCATTGCTCAGGCAAACCTTGAACTCTTCTAAAATCTAGGCATTCTGCAAACATAACCATGCCCATCAATCACACTAAATCTTCAGACATTTTCATTGATTTTGGTCACTTAAGTCTAATTCACAAAGGATTTGAAAGCCAGAGCACAGTTAGATGCCATCCATGCAGCTGGATCAAAATGTATTTTAAACAAATCAAGACATATTCATGTCACAAGCAAATCCTCAACAGTTTTGTGTTGAGACTTGGGTAACAGACAGCTAATGAGAACAGCTCTACTCTGCTTAGCAGTGCTTAGGACACTACAACAAACAGACTTCAGACAATTTGCTAGCAAGTCCCAGCAGGAAGAAGCCACATTCTTTAAGAAGCGGGAGGGGAAGGTGACAGGTCACAGAATGGTCATCTAAAGAAATCTGTGATCCTGGGCTAATTGCAGTGATAATAGCAATAAACGATACAATTATGAACATTTAACACGGAATAAGATTAACCATTTATCTCAATTACTATTATATATTTTGATACATCGATAGGCCCTTTAACCTTCATTCATGCTCTAGTTTTCAAAAATCATTATAGTACATTTTAAAGGAGCTGTTCTGAAAAGAAATCCGAAGGTCGTTTGAAATACAAGAAACAGAATCAGTCACAGGCTATATTTTCACAAAAGCAGATGCTGGAGTTACAAAATGATGCATAGATTGTGAGGACAGGGATCAGTTTTCTTTCTGCTTCTCTTTAATATATCTTATTATCTCACTCCTGAACCATTATGTCTGTGGAAGAGAAGAGGAAAGGTCATCAGTAGCCAGTGGCCGCACCAGCTGGGAGCTCCAAATGGCACTTGTGGGCTTCAGCTGTCAGATGTTGGCTGAAATTTAACTAGTGCCAACATGAAGTGAGCTGCAAATTTGTAGCTTTTTCTAGGCTAGAGCAAATAAGTGAATGAAGGGTTTTAATAGCAATCCAGAGCCATGTCGTTATACTTATGCATAAAATATTTCATTGAAGTTGTTTAGTTTCACTGGTTCCCAGGTTAGAAGAACTCTGACTCATATCCCACAATTAAATATTGAAGCAAAACTGCAATCTGTATTATGTTCTATCTGCTCCCTTTTAAAATTTCACAATCTGTTTTTCTCTGTGGTTGATATGTTCTTGTGAAAATAGACATCATAGATAAAGCTATATGAGACTAAATAATACATGGATACTCCTATAGGCAGTATCCATGAATTGCTCATGTCTCACTAAGAATGACTGAAGCAAATAATGCTGAAAAAAGTAAGGAAGATGCGAAAGCAACACAACTACACCAATATTTTTTAGTACCATCAACAGGGTTCTTTTGGTCCAGTTCTGCATTTTATCTCTGGAACTCTTGTGAATCAGACTTTTGCCTTTTCCAAAGGGTGGGCTCCTGGTGCGAGCTGTTTGCATCTGAATCCAGATGGAATTCACACATGTGCACCCAACCCACAAGCCAGATAAAAAAAGGACACA
The DNA here is from genome assembly GCF_059628265.1 of Tinamus guttatus. Classification (NCBI taxonomy): domain Eukaryota; kingdom Metazoa; phylum Chordata; class Aves; order Tinamiformes; family Tinamidae; genus Tinamus; species Tinamus guttatus. Next base: position 750,082 of record NW_028288581.1, on the reverse strand, counting down.
GCTTCCTCCAGAGCTGCTGGTTCAGCAAATGCACTGCAGCAGCCCCAGCATTGCTGCCCCTCCTTTATGAGATGACCAGCTAATATTTAAACCTGGATATAACCGAATATTTAAACCAGCCCCACCCTTAACCATTCCAAAATGCCACGGTATTTATCACCACAAATAACCCTTGCAGCTCACTCACCAACACCGCAGTACCCACGGCCTCCGATGGGCCTCTCAGATATCTACGTCTCCAGTGCGCAGGCCACTGCATCAAATCAAGAGGCAAAATATGGAGCATAGGAAGGGGCCATGGTGCTTGCCCTCAGCTGGATGCACACTTTGATTTCAAGACCTGGTCAACTTGTGCTAACCCCAGCTACAGCATGTGGCAACACGGGACGGATGGATCCTGGCAACTACAAACTAGGTAGACCAAATTCAAAAGCCACAGTGGTCACTATGTTTTGTGATTATGCTTCCCATGATCCGATATGCAACTTGGTATGTCTGCATCACAGCCTCAGAGTAATCGAGTTTTAGAAGTGGACCAGCTTTCTATTTCCCCTCCTCAACTCCCAATGGGCAATACAGTGTACAGTCCTTGCATATAAAGGATGAGTAATTCCATGCTATTCATTTGCGCTGAACTGACTGAATCCTCACTATGTATTTTATTTAAATTGCAGGCTTTAAAAAGATTAAGATCTAGCTAGTCTGATGGCTTACTATATTCAGCAGAAAAAAATAGAAATTGAGTGTGTTCTTAGCTAATGAAATTCCTCTAACTTAAATTATATTTGCTATCATCTCATTAGTCCTTGTAGACAATACCTGATTTCCCCTTGCTCTTCTCTCTGATAGAAAGTTTTGGGGCAAGAATTGTCATTTATTACATTTCTACACAGGACTCAGATCACGAAAGCCTTTGGTTTCTGATATTAAGTGCATTTCTAGCACTCTTTCTAGTGGAGAAGACTCACAATAGCTACATTTGAAATTAATAAAGAAAAAAAATTGAAGTGGTGCTCCCCATTCTTGGAAAACTGCATAAAGGAAATACTAAAACCAGCCCATTCTGCCTTTTTACTCTATTGGTGATTAGATTAATACTGACAAGATATTCAGATCTGCTGGAACGCAATGATTTCCATCAGGTGGAGAAATGAAGGCACAACTACAGCCTAGGGGCTGTTCACACAGCCAAGACCACATCGTGCAGTCACTGCACGCCCTTGGGTTTCCAAGACTTTTCTTTCTGCAACAACTGCAGAGTTATCTTAATCCTGACTCTTTCCTCTTTTGTTAAAACCCTGTGAAGGAAATACAGCACGTTTTTTTTTCATCCAGAAACTGAGGGAATATGATAGCAAGTAGGGGGAAAAAAGCCACCAAGGCACAAACTGAGGCCCTGTGTGTGAAAGTTACCAAGAACCTGCTTGGCTTCCTCAACGCTTACCCACTGGAGTAGGAACCACCAGCCCTGTGAAGGGTCTTGGTCCCAGTCATGTGGACTCGGTGTCTGTTAGAGCACATGGCAGTTGTATGTACCCTCAGTTCCTTTCACAAAGAGGGAAGATGTGTCCGTAAGGGTAGAAAGGTCCACTGTATACTAAAGACTCACTTGATACAGAACTGGAGCACAACCACCAACGTCACTGCCCTTCACGCTTACACCTCTACTTATCCTTCTGCCTGGTAAGCTGCAGTCACCATCAGAGTTAGGGTTTTCTTACAGGAAATGCTCATACCACAATCCGGCTAGTTCAGAAATTCAGGAGTGTTTCCAAGTTCTTTTTATCACAGGCAGGAGGGGGGCAGTTAAGGGCAGAAGACCTCCTGGGAGAGCGCTAGAGAAATGTCCCAGGCAGAGCAAGCCAAACTTGGCAGGATCTGTATCCATACTGTTTATCCAGAGCAGACCTTGGAGCAAATCAGCCGGCCAACGGCGTCTTTCTCCCCCGGCCCCCCGCTCTTCTGAAGGAACTACTTCACTATCTCCGGTAGGGATACTGAATTAATTAGCATATATGTAGTGGGAACAATCAGGAGACTTCAACCTGGGACTACTGCGAGAGCCAAAGCCTTTGACACTGAAACACATCCAGTGAGAAACAGTGAAAGGGGTCAAGGAAGTACTGGGCCACTTGACACCAGAGAACAGTATCTGTGGTAGGAAGTGGAAGCAGAGAAGAGTAGCTTGCAGTGTTTTTGTGTGCTTTCCTTTATATGGCTGTGTTGGCACACAGGGATGTAGACTAGTAGGTCCTGCTGGGAAAGGAAGGGATGTGACAGGACTGAGGAATTGTGAGTTCGGGGCACCATCTCACATTCTGAAATGAATCCTACTCCTCTTGCAATAAATACACATTTTCACACTTCTTGTCCCCAGGCATACAGTAAGTCGGCCTAAAAGTGGAGCACTTTGCTTTGCAAAGACAAATAAACAAAAGATTAATTTAAAAACCTACTACTGCAATAGAGTAAGAAAAAGAAGTGACAAGCTTTTAGGCTTAATTGCTTCACCAGGTCCAGCAAGGGAGGGCACTCTGAGCTCCAAGAGCACGTTTGTTTCTTTTCCAGTTAGATCAATTAAACTAATAAACAGCTCGTGTTCTCTCTAAAAATCTTATTTATATTATATTACTCCAGGTTGGTCACAAAGCTCCCAAAATGTTAAAATTTACCATTTACACAGACCAAATTATTAAGTTTTATTGCTACAAAGCATAAGCTGCCTTCCAGAACCAAGGCTTAGACTAATTTATTAATCTCTGCAAAGAGCAAGTCTGCCTACCAAAATTAGTTTTTTAACTGAGCAACCTCCTATGAGAGGAAAGCTTCTATGACCATCTGCTTGATGGGCCATAATACTGTCTACCTTATTTTATGGTCCAGCTGAACTGCATTTCCTAGCTATGTAGAAGCAAGGTACAAACATAACCTTATTCTTGAAACACAATACATTTTGGAGCAGCCTTATAACTGCTCCAAGTTGCACCCTTATGTCTACAAAAAACTGTCTTGGCTGCTAGAAACTGCAGGAACATGCAACCAATATGACTACACCCTGACTTCTCTTTCTGACCCCTTGAAGGCCAAGGATGACTGTGGTCTAATGTTATTTGTGAACTACTTTTCCACTAGAAGAATCCACATGAGCAGAATCTGACCCTACCTACCTGTGTCTAAAGCCAGAGTCATTTGGGCTGTGATGATTGTATATAATAGGTTTCTTTGCCATTGCATAAGAGTAAACAAATAGTATTTCCTTCTAGCCATCTTCTATTGAACATTGTCACAGAAATAAAGCTTTCTATAAATATTGGAATTTAGATGTCCCAATTTCCTTAAGGGTTTATTTTCCATAAAGAGTCTTCCTCCAGTACTAATAAAAAATTAATAAGAAGCTTAGCAGTAATTAGATCACGGTGCTAAATCTCTAATATTCTTTAAATAAAATTCCTAATTAGGACACACTGCATCCATAAGCTATATCTGACACACTGACCACACTCTCCCTTTTTAGAAGACATTCAGGACACCAAGATCAAAATGGAGGGACCCCACGTACTCTGTTCCAAGGGAAGTCCTCATTTGACTCTGCAATTATATGCAAGGTCCCCTAGGCCCATCCATTTTGACCACAAAACCTGTGGTCACCATCCTGAGTCTAAGCCATACATCACATACTTACCATCTAATTCATCTCTCTCTTGGTTATACAGCAAGTCCAGGTACTTGCTTAGATTAATCTTCCAGCCTATGGAATTTAGCTGCTGATCACCATAAAAATACAAAGCTATCTACACTGTGTGGTCCTCCCTCCTCTTTTCCTCCTACACACTACTTCCCAAACTCTAAGGTAAATTTACTTGGTGAGATGCTTTTGTTTTATTACACCTAATGAAACTGCACCTGGCACAAAGCCATCTCAATTGAAAATTGATCTGTAGTAAACTACCACAATACAAAAAGGAATAGCTATTATTCCTTTAAAAGATTTTTTAAAAGATTATCTAAGAAGATACTTCACACAGCCTTCAGAAAGTCCTTCCAAACATTTTGCATCTTATTCTAGGCTCTTAGTGAAATCATCTGTGATCTCAGAAAAGCAGACACACAGATTTTTAGGTATCATAAGGAAAAATTCTTTTTGGAAAACTTTTAACCAGTTTATTTCAAGTCTACTGTGACAAAAGAATTTTCTTGTATTGAGTGCTTCGCTTGTGTTTTGACATTTGCCATCATAAAACCGTGTATGTTTTCAGGATCATAAGTATTATCCCTCAGTCACTTTTTACTATCCAATTTTAATTTTATTATCCAACGTGGTTCTGATATACACTTGCGGCACAGCTACAACATACCTAGGATCCACACAAGGATCTTCCTTGCTCATATGGCTCATATGGCTATGGGACACAGCTAGCTATGACCAAAATCCCACAGTTCAAATGCTTTTAGACAAATCTTTGAACAGCAATGCCTCATTGCCAAACATATCTATGTGCCAGTCGTGCCACAGGCACCTAGCCATTTTCTCAGAGGAAGAAAATAATGCTTAAAGAGGCCAACAGAGTATGTTCAAAACTAAATACCTTTCAACTGCTAAAAGACGCTCTGCCTTTTGGAACAATTTACATCATTCCCCAAAACTTATTCTCTCATACAATACCCTAGATCAGAACATCTTATGACAAAAAGTATCAGAAAAACTAGCTGTTCACCACACCATGTGTTATCTCTGAATCAACGTAAGTCTGAGTATCACACTCACACTGCTGACAAGCACATGCTCCTTCATCTTCTTGACAGCACTAACATTAGTATTTTATACCTTCTCCAAACATACACAGATTCATTCAAAACAGAAACAAACTATTTTTAATCTAATTGGAAATCTGTGGTACCTTATTGTTGGAATTGTTTAAATTTCTTTTAGTCTACCCTTTAGCATTCTTATTTTGTTTAATATCACAGAAATAAACCCCCCTAAAATATAGTACTGGTCATATACAATAGAAATAAAGCACAATCATGCTCTTCCTATAGCCATTTACTCATACCAGAGATGTTCTTATTAAAAACAGGCCAGCTGTTTTCTCATTAAAAAAAAAAAAAAAGTTTTACTCAAACAAAAGCTTTTCTCAAAAGGTTTTGCACATCAAAGATAGAATTTTGGGAAGAGAGAGTGCAGTAACACAATGATTAAAGATCTCACCTACATCCCAAGAGTACAAGCTGTAAATGTGATCTAGCTTCTCCACAAGCAAGATTCCCATCCAGTTGTACCTTTCAAGTTAGTTACTGTACTATTCTGAATGCACAGCTTTTAACTTCCTTGGTTTTTACAATCCCAAGAGGAACTAAATATCCAAAGTTACACTACAGAACTTCCAAGATCTCAAATATTTTAAGGAAGAGAAAAATTGTTTCCTCACCAAATTTTATTAATATTCACAACAAAAGACTCAGGAATTGGGCATACCTAACTACTATTTAAAGTAAAAACAGGTAGGAAGAAGGAACAACAACAAATTCAAAACTCACAGTATATATTAGAGTGGCTAGGAACATGCACACTCATAGGCATGAATCATACTCTGTATTAGTAATTACTCCGTGAAAAGGCTGTGTGAACAGCAAAAAAAATGTATCTTGCTGTTTATTTGGCTGCTGTGACATGTCTCTAAGAAGCTAAATGTATTAACAGCTAGGTTTGGCAGTACATGAAACACACCTTAGGCAAAATTAACAAATATAAGTGCAAAGGATAGAGTTAGCAGTTTGCCAGGAAAGTTTTTCATTCCATTGATCCAAGAAATATTTGTCTTCTTTTTCAAAATGATGCCAAAAATTGTAGTTCATTTCAAACAGGCAGATTCTTAATCCAGCATGGCTGGCCCACAAAATGGCAAGTATCTCCAGCAACTGTTATTGTTGACAACACGTGACGACGAGATATTCCCAGACATCATCAACTGAATGCCCAATTATGACTAATTTTCTGTAGCATTACAACATATATTCATTAGCTACAATCACCTTAATGACAGTTAATAGCAGACAGAAGATGAAATGGAAAAAAGAAAAAAAAAACATAGAGAATATACAAGTAAGGTTTGATAGACTATGCCCTGAAAGAGAATAACAAGCTCCAAGCACAGTCTTAACCTGAGACACTACTAACAATTATTATAAAATGTTTTAGGATCACAGTATTGGAGGGGTGGATGTTTGTTTCAGTTTGTTTTTTTAGGCAGAGATTTCTCTAGCTTGTCACTTTGTATAGAAGTGGCCAAAAAGAAGTCATGTTCATTAACATTTGAACAAAAGACTCAGATGTGAAATATATATTCTGTCGTACATCACAACTGAACTAAAATTAATTTGTGTGTATACATACATTACAAACTGTGTATTTCAGCACATCTTCTTGTGAAACAAAATGAAAAACGCTGAAATAATCTATTAGTTTGGACAACCAGGTCAGACAGAAGAAGCCCTTGTTCAAGTGTAATCCACCTCATGCAAGTGCCTTATTTACTACAGCCACTTACCTATTGATCCCATGCCAGAATTTCCATCTCCAAGCTAAGAACCATTTCCCTTCCCCCAAGGAAAAAATGTGGTCAAAAGTGGTCAATGTGACTGCCATTTTCGGGGAAAAAAATATGTTTGAAGACAGGATTTTGCTGTAGATGTGTGTTTTCCTTGGAACGACATCCTACATAACCATGTTATTTCATAGATAACCTCAAAGATCTGAATTTAGCACTGAAGTGTTTGACAGGAGTGCATGCCAAGTGCTTTTCCTCTCATTATGCTGGTTTGAAAAAGTGGTATTACTTAAAGTAACATTGAGCTAGAATAAAAAGCAAGCGCAATTTCAGTGTAACACAATAAACCACTGCTTCATGACAGTCAGTTGCCTCAACAAGTACTACAAATCTCAAACAACTCAAGCTCCATTTAATTTCCACCATACAATTTAAAACTATATCCTAGGCAGATTTATTCAAATGAATTTGTATACCATACCCTCCAGTCAGATTTAGATCATTTATCCATTTTCCATATTAAATACATGTTCTGCATATTAAAACATTATTGCCACTGCTTGAAAAATTGTTATTCCACAATCAAGATTCAGTTCACAATAAAAAAGTTCTATAGCAGGATCAGAAAATATAAGGCGTGTATTTCAGCAAAGAAACTTTTGGTTCTGGACTAGCCTGTGTAGTACGAGTCAAAGCATTTCCCCTTCCACTTATAAATTGCTTGCTGTTCCTATGTCATCATTTGAGGCCAAAGAACAGCTTTTCTCTTTGTGTAACGTGATTTACAGCAGTGATTTCTGCGAGCTACTAAAAACACAAAAGCACGGCAGCGGTTCAGAGCTCCGCTTTACCAACCACCCTAATCCCAGTCTGCCTGGATTCCCCACTGCTCTGAGACAACAGTCCCGCCAGGGGAACTTGTCCCATCACTCTGAACATATCAACACATACCTACACACAGAAAAATGCATTTCCTTAGGTCAGTTCTAAGACACAGACATTGTAGTCTAGTTTAAGCAAAAGGAAATGGCTTTACACCCACAAAATCCTACCTAAAGTACTGCCAGAAAGCTACTACTACAGCGCTGCCCACTTGTTCTTGGTGTACCATATTGGCAACGATCACTCTTGCCAAGACTCTACAGGAGATTGCTCTCTTACAAAGATGGGGGGAAAGAAGACAAGAAAATCAAGATCCGCCTGAGACTCTACCTAAAAGCAAACACGGGCAGGAGACACAGACCTGAGATCACACTGAGGACTCCGCACTGCTCCAAGGAAAACACTTCTGTTTCACAGGACTGACGTGTGAGTTTTCAAGCTGGTGTCTTCTCAAGGAGGAAAAAAAAGCATTTCCCCCAAAAGAAGCCCGTGAGGCCAGCAGGATACCAACAGCAGAGATCCCAACCCCTTTAAGCCAGGGTACCCAGGCACACAGGATCCTAATTCCTCACTTAAAAAAAAAAAAATAAAGCAAAAAATTGGGGAGCACTCAACAGCCACCTGAGGAAGGCTGGTGGAAATCATGAAAGCTGCCTCCCGCCCTGTTGGAAGATACACTTTCACGAAACACAGAGATTTAACCAACTGACACTACCAATGAAAAAAAATGTTTATCAGAACATTCCCATCTAGTTTCCTGTCAGCACTGATTTACCCGGGTGCCCTGGCAGGCTTGCAACGCCGCTCCACCCAAACGGGGGGGGTCTGCAGAAGTGCAATAGCTTGCCAAGAAATGGGTTGATTTAAGGGAAAGCGCTAAGGCAAACCCGAGAAAAAGAGACAGGCTTAGTTTTCTCACCTCCGCACACAAAAAGAGTGACCAGCAGACCCGAGTGACCACCGAGGTGATCGCCCCACGGGACCTCTCCCTCATCCCCTCACGGCATCTCCATCGCCAAGGAGCGGCCAGGGGCTTCCGCGGGCAAGCCCGCACGCACACACACGAATAAATGAACGCACACCCTCCCGCGGCCCCAGCCCCGCGCCCACAACCTGCTCCCAGGGCGGGCAGGGAGCCCGGCGCGGCGCTCACCTCCGCGGGCGGCCCCGGCTCGTGGCTCCGCCGCTCCCGGGCGCTGCGCGGGGCGGCGCGGAGCGGGAGGCGACCCCGGCGCCCGACACCGCGCTCCCGCACCCGGACACACTTTCACTTTCTGTCTGGCCGCTCTCCTTTCTTTTTTCCTTTTTTTTTTTCCACCTTTTCTTGCGGCACGGTGCTCGCAGCCCTTCTCCGTGCAGCCTCTCCCTGCCTGTCCCCCCCTCTCCGCCCCCGGCACTCCTACTTCCCTCCCTTTTCTGCTGCCGCTCGCACACGCCTTCTGCCCGCCAGCCCTCACCGCTCCTCCCGAAAACGTCCAGCTGCTGCTGCTGCTGCTGGAAGCGGGCAGAGGGTGACACCCCCCGCGGCCGCCCGCCCCGAGCACCGCCCTGCGGCTCCGCGCACCGCGGATCCCCCCGCTCAGCCATCCCCTTCCTGCGGCTCCTGCCCGCACACGCGGTGCTTGGGGCTCACCCACCCTGCGGGTCGCATAGTGAGGAGCTGTTGCTTTTATATATATATATGCACATGCACACACACTATCTATATGTATGTACATATATGTGTATATATATCTATTTAACTTCATTGTCTACTCGTTTCTGTCAGTAAAGAGCTCGAAGGGCAGGGATGACTGTTTAGATCGGAGTAGCCCGCGTGTAGTTCAGCGCAACAAAGAGCCACTTGATTCCCTGCTGGCACGTCATGCTGAACAAAAGGGAGACACTGGGAATGTCATAATTAGCACCCTGTGAGACGGAGGCAAAAGCAACACTTCTTGCAGGGTTTGTGGTTATGGAATAAATGGCAGCTTGGGTGTATCTATTTCTGTCCCAGTACTATGAGCAGCTTGCACACACCCTGCGCTTTAGTGCTGCGTTTGCTGGCAGAGTAGACAAAAATCATAGAATCATAGAATCATTAAGGTTGGAAAGGACCTCTAGAGATCATCTAGTCCAACTGCCCTGCACATGCAGGGTCACCTAGAGCACTCTTGCAAAAAAACATGCGGGCGGCAAAACCACAAGTCCCTGGTGATGGGGAAGACTTCTGCCTGTGTATCTAGTGGTGAGACTGGTTGTTAAGATGTACCATGCTTAACTTTTATCTAGTTAAAGAACATACCTATTGCAGCACATGAGTGCATGTTTTCCAGAATTACCTGGAAATATAAGTGTAAGCACCTATGCTATTCAGTGTCGCCTGACACTGAATGGTCTCTGCTCACCCGTTGGTGGCACCTGCACCTGCTCTGCAGTGGATGGTGGGGTCAGGAGCCCCTGTCCCCATGTAAATCCCAGCTGCGATCCTGGTGCACACAGCCAGCTACCAGATTTCTCTCTGGGTTTCCAGAGATGCCTAAGCTGCCAATCATGGATCTGACCACAACCAGCTTCAAGGGAAGTTTTAGCGGCCCGTCATCCCATGCTTGAACATTTAGTGCCCTTGTAGATGGTCCTATTCCTTTTCCCGCCACTCTCTGCATGCCTTAGGGTCTTGTTAGATCCATGGAGAAAGTGGATTGAAAGTTGGCTCAGACTGAGGAAGGCCTATAACAGGTTTATTGCTCCTTGGCCAAGACTCTAAATAGTCTGCTGTTATGCCAAAGCTAGGGAACTTCTTTCTTGTGTTTGATGAACAATTTTCATGAATAAGATCTATCATTTCCTATCGATTTCCACTCAACCCGGAGAGACTGATGTATAACTCCGGTGGGATGACTCTCTTAACAAGTCTTTAGTAGTGCCTGGCTTTCTTTTTTTGCTCAAAAAATGTATGCCTTTACTTTAGAGACACCTCTGCTGCACAAGAATAGGCATGTAAAATGGAGGTGACACAATAGGGAAGTACCATAATTATGGCACACCCGTTCTGTATTTCTTTGCAATTTTTTTTTTCCAAAATCATTATATACGTCAACAGTATCCTATGTTTTCTTCCTAGTGCAATTGATTTTTCATCCAATTATATAGAATAAATTGAAACTACATATTTTTGTCCTAAACAATATTGTTGTTTTGGTATTTCAGGAGAAGCTCATTTATCTTATAACAAATGGACTCTTTTTAGCTTTCAGTGTGAATGGCCCGCAGATTGTGGCACATTACACTATTACTTAAAAGCAGCAATTTCAAGTCAAATAGAAATCAATGCCGGTATTAAAGGTGAGCCTTACTCTTGCAAACACTCATATTTTAAGGTTTATTTACAAAGATAATTGTGATAAAAGTCACTGTGGTGAGTCATGTGAGACAACAGGGAGAGGAAAATCCCTGGTAGCTAATCCCTGGTAAGGAGGCCAAAAAAGTTACAAAGGAATTAGAACTAATAATATGAAATGAGCAGTTGATGCATTGTTGGTTCTTAAAAGAAGAAAAACAATTTTTTAGCATGAGAAAAAAACTCTTATATCTTCATAGAGCGTTTTGCTCATGCTTAAGCTACTTAAGGCACAGAGAGATTGAGGTGCCACAGAAGGAAATCTCCCAAAGAGGCTGCAGTAAATTGGGCTGCTGCTTGCGCTAAGGCTGTGTGGTTTTACAGTGAAGCAAAGCTGGGTTTGGAGCTATTGGCTATCCTAAAGGTGACAGTCCTGCTCCTGCCACTTCCTCTGTTGGAGCAAAGCATGGGACAAATTGCTAGGAAATGCTGGAAAACTAAGCAGCACTTCTTATAGCTAGTTTAGCTCCATGACTCTTAGAGTCAATGCTGGGTAGCTGGGAAAGAAGTAGAGAGCAGCCACTGTGCCAGTAGCAAGAGGAGATGGAGACCATCTCTTCGTGCAGCAGGTAGCCACCAGTTTGGCTTAACTGTCCTGTGAAATTTACCTTCATAAGAAGAGCTTGGAAGAAGTGCATCCTGCCCTTTCTCTAAATACCTTTACATTTTTTCGTGCCAACTGCTAGGATTAGAGAAAAAGAGATTCTGTTACTTCATAGTTAGGATACATCATCTGGTAGAGGGAAGGCCTCCTTCCGCTTCTTGCTTGAATAACTAATAATAGGCACTAGAGCAAGGTATTGAACGTTGGTCTCCCTAAAATACTTCAGTGTCTGTTTCTAAAGTTCCTTTCCCTCTTAGGAAAAAGGCCAATTCACTACCAAAATAGTCAACATATATAAAGCCACCCAATTTTCTGATATTCATTGGTTTGCTAACATAGAAACATGTACAACCTATCTTTTGAAAATCTACGGATTCAGATTCAATGAAGAAAAATAAAATATTTCAAGTTAGCAAGGTTCACCACAGAAATATATATATATATATATATGAATATGAAATTAAAAATGTATTTATGTGAGTAAAATCTTTATAATAGTGATTTAAGATTATCCGCTGGTATTAACTGCGTGTATTTGAACTTCAGTGCGAACAGAATGTGGCTTAAGTATCATTCTGATCAGTGGACAGCCTACCAAGAATACTATTGCAAATTTGCCTTCATTCTTTTATTGATAATTATGAATCTAAATTACTATCACATCTGACATTAACCTGCAAGGAGATGATTAGTCTCTGCTTCTCACCCAGAAAGTATCATTATACATCCATCAGAGGATGAAATTTTGAATCATAAGGAATTTGAAGTTATTTTGATCTACTGTCAGTAAACTCCATAACAGACAAACGATAGGAGATTCTGGTGCGAACCAAAAGGGTAGAGAACAGCCATAGGAGGAAATGGGATTTCCCATGGCATGAGCCTTAGTGAAATGCCAGTCAGACAGTCACGAAATGCTGTGAATAGTGTGATCAGCATCCCTCCTTGCAGCTCAGAGCTTTGAGTTTGGCAGGATGAGGAACTGAACCTTTGTGGTTGTTTTGAGGCTCCTCAAATGCCTCGTCCTCACATGTTGAAGTGGATCAACTTTCACCTATCTTCTTTTATTGAGTAGTATGTTCCTCAGATCAGTTTAAACAAGATATCAGACTAACCCCACGCTGTCCTCATGATATATTCAACTTGTGCATCCCTTTTAGAATTTTTCTTTGGAAATACTATTTTAGCTATGTATGTTGGAAAGATAAGGGCATGACATTGCCTCTTCTTGTGCCAAACAGCTACCACACATGCTGTTCGGATGTGTTAGCTGCTTCTTAAAGGAAAACAGTCATTTGGGGAAGAAAAACTTCTGTAGTTTGACAGCTTAAATCTTAGGTGGGAGGTGAGAATCATTGCCTGAAAGTTGGGAGACACTTGACTCATATGAATTTCATGGGGTGAAGTGAGGATAGCAAAAGGCTTCTAGACACCCATAACAATGCTGTAGGAAACTGAAAATGAGAAAGTAGAGAAGCTAAGTCACACAAGAATAGGAAACTGAATGAAGAACATTCCAAACATGCTCTTGAAGGCATTTCAGTTTTGCTACATAGACACAAATGGACAGGTTATGCCAAAGAAAAGAAATTGACAGGTAAAGAGATAATTGTTAAGATCTACTCTGATCTCAGTTATGGCAGGTGATACATGACTATGAAGTAAGTAAAGAGGAGGAAGTGACCTAGAATACACAGATTGAAGAATTGCATTCTATTGCTTACTGTAGAATATTCTGTTCAGAGACTGTTATTTTTAAAAGGGAGCTCATGCAGCATCAAAACTGTAAGGAAAAGAAAAAAGGGAAGAGATGGAAACCAGTACACAGTAGCTTAGCTTACTTGGTGAATAAATGTCTTTGCTGAACAAATGTCTTTGCTGAACTTTTCCACCGAGGCTAATGAAACATTATGAAAGTTAGTCAAGGAGAAAAATTTTGTATTCATTCAAGTGTGTATGAATTTCACAGTATTTTCGTGTCTGTCACTTCAAATTATGCTCATCACTGTGTTTTTTTTTCTTTTTTTTTTTTCAAATAAGACAATGGTCTGATGAGATTGCTTTCTTTCTTCAGATCTGTTAGCTAAATTCATAAATAAGGACATGTTTTCAAGACTAAAATTTTGTATCCTAGCCTGGAAACTCATATATCACTTTCTATTCTAGAAACAAACTAATTGCAGTGTTGGATACATCATTTTAATACTGGCACAAACAAGGGATAGATTATTTTAATACTGGCACAAGCAAAGGAAATTAAATAAAGTGTCAAAATAGAACTCTTGTGCCATATTCAAAGGTTTGCTTTTGCAGCACCATGGGTTTTCTGCATATCAAGATTCATTCTGTATAGTGAATCAAATGCTAAACTTGGGCAAATTGATAAAACCATTGCTTCCTTTTCATGATTTGAAAATTAAGGTCCATAGTATTTCAATGATGTGCCACATATCTTCATGAAAATTATTCCTGGGATTGTCAGAGTTGGAAATATTAGAACAGCTACTAACCTGTGCATAAGAATACTGCTGGCCTGAACTTGTGACTGTTTGTAAGAGCCTATCACAACAAAAAAACTAATAATTACTTAGGTGTTAATTGAGAATTGGGGGTACCAAGAGCTTCAGCTGCTTTGTGATGACTGTATTTTAAATATTGAGTTAGATAGCCTTGGCTTCCATGAAAGCAAATATGTTATGCATACACATAAAAACAAATATGGTGGGACTAAACATTCAGAAGACTTGCATTCTGGAATTCAGGCGTTCTGGAAACTTTTACTTGAAATACTTATTGTTGACAACTGTTCTATAGATTCTTAAACATTTTGAATACTATGTGAATAATTTACTTACAGGAGTGACATGCAAATATTTCTTAATTTTTAAGGATGAAAAATGGCTGCACCAAGGTAAGATTTACTGCAAGTTGAATTAAATCAGGTTACAGCACAGCTTCCTTTCTTTATTTTTTATTTTATTTTTTTCTGTGAATGAATTCTAGAAACTGGTATTTTGAAAGGAACTGTTTTTTTTTTCACTGGAACCCAGAGCAGTTCCTTAATCCTGGGTCCATCTTTTGTCAGAAAAGCTGTCTCAAGGGAAGGGCATGCAACAATGCAATTAGATTATTAAACTTCCTACCCATTCAATGAGCTATAGCAAATAATAATGTGCATGTCCAGAGCTGCCAAGTGGGAAATGTAGCTGATTGGAACGAGACAAACTATTCCTCATTACTCCAGTGAGAATGAATCCCCAGTCTGAATAAGTCTCAGTCACAAACTGAGTATGTATTTCTGAAACACCGAGTAAGTGTTTTTGTGTTTCTTGTTCTTGGTGGGTCAGCCAGTTCATCTTATACTTCACTGCTTCCACTCTTTCAAAAGGTTTTGTTTGCATCCTGCTAAGAAAAGTGAGTGTTTCTAGTTTCTTAATAAGTCTGTTGGATAGAAACTTGATTTCCTGGATTTTAGTAAATGCTGCATATGCACAAAGATGACTTCATATTTTTTTCTTGCAACTTTTCATCAGTTTAATACAGTTATAAATGTTTGCAGACAAAAGAAGTCGTGATTCTGATTTTTAGAAATTCAGCTCTGATCTCACTTGCCACACAAGTTGTCCTTTTATTGCTAATAAGTATATTATGTTTTAATGAATATATCATACTGTGTTACAAGCATGAGCCCTCATCAAGCAGCTTACTCAGCAAAAGGAATTTATTTTAAATCACTGGCTGTATCTGTGCTCTGCTGCTTCAGTACATGTAGTAGCTAGCACCCTGCAGGTTACATTCCTCAAAAGTTTACACTGCTTAGGCACTGAGGCATTTTCTGGGGCATGTTCTTGGAAAAACATGATGGAAATGCCAAAAATATCTAACCTTTACAGTACTTTTACATAGTCCAGGCTAACCACATTGCTGTGCTTCCAGCAAGGGCACCCAAAGCCATTTGCAATGGCCAAAAACTACACTAACGTAGAGATAGCTGACTGAACAAACCAACTAGGAACTAGGGAAACTTAAGACACTTGCAGCAAAACTCAAATAGGGAGGGGAAAGCATGACAGAAGTATCATATTTTCACTTACATTGACAAGAGATATATGAGGTGTAGGTCTGAAGTCTTTCAGAGGAATTTGACACCTTGTGCATAATCCTTGTGAAGAAGGAGAACAGAAGGGAGCAGGAGGAAGAGGGGAGGAGGTAGAGGACTTTTTTTTTTTTTTTTTTTTTTTTTCCTGGCAGTATCTCCAGAAGGTAAAGACAATTAAACATCCTGTATCTCCATACTGCTTTGGGCCTACCCTCACTATGTACACCATCATGGGTGAACTGATGACAACCTCTTTATTCCAGACCACAATACCAACACTTCCAGTTCCCTTTCTTCCACAAACAAGCTGTGGAGTTACATCTGAGCACAGGGCCTCGAGCTATTAATGATATTCCTCTGCTCCATAGGGAAATCAGCCTGGCTATCTCCAGCTGGTCGCTGATCACCATCCGTCAGTAGAAGGTCTAAACTTTGCCCATGGCTGAGCAGCTTTCGGAGCTCAATAGTTGCTAGGTTGTCATAGCAGCAGGCTGAAACTAGCTTTACAAGAGTATCACGGAGCTGTTTATATGGCTGGTAATTACTACCTCCTGCAAATACAGATTTGATCTTCCGAATCCAGTATCCTCTGGATTGGAATGAAGGGGTGAAATGGAGGTACATCCTGTCATTCTTAGAGTAAGGTACCTGTGCCATAGCCTTAAGGGAGCTTGTAAGTACATGCAGTCTGAACAGAGTTTGAATAATTCCCAGTGGTGCCAGTAATCACCTAGTCAAATGAATCTCACACCCAGTGTCTATTTTGTTTAGAAAAAAAAGAAAAATATTTTTTGGTAGAAAGCATTTCTTTTCCTGTTATGAAAGAAAAAATTGTCTTAACTTCCAATAAATGTTTCTTAACACTTGAAAACTCCTTTGGAAAATAAATGCTTTGCTAACTAATTTTACATTCATTAGGGAAAATGAAATACAAGCAAAATGTATATTTTTTCTTGCAGGATTTAGTTCTGCAACTCTTTTACTATGATTAGTAAAAAAGGTATTTGCTTGCCATCTGGGATAAGAGAAGACTTTTTGCTTCTATTTTTATCGTAAAAATATAAACTCTTCCTTAAATTACCTTAAAAATATAAACCCTTCCTTAAATTAACCTGTCAGTCCCAAAGAGATTAAACATAGGGAACAGATAGCACTCTCAGACAACTTAGCCGACCAGTTAGGTGTAATAAAACTTGACCATTCCATTAGTTTTACTAGATCACAGACTTTGCAGACAGCAAAATAATCACCATCAAAACATGCTAGTGGTGAAATCAGAATAGTAGCAGATGAGGCTGAGTTCTTACATTGTGCTAGTTATTCTTTTATGCATGTGCAAAATTCAGTAGTTTTTATAGTCATACAGGTGAACAGATATAGATGGATGCAATTCTTTAATGTGACAATGAAGCATAAATCAGGAGATAAATATTCCCTTGCCCTTGTAAGAATGAGATGAAATAACTTTAATTTACAAATTCAGAAGGAGTTATTGGAATAACTAAAAAAAAAAAGTGTCAACACCTGTTGTCATTTTAGCTAAACAGACTAGTGACTGCTTTCCTTGCCATAAATGGGAACCAGACAAGAATTGATTCTACCAGTTATATTCATTTCATATTCCAAAACTCGAGCTCAGGTATATATGACTAGTTCATCTAAAGACATCTTTACCAATACGGTACTAGGGTTCAGACTGACACAACGAACTAACTGAGTTCTCAGCTTATCTTGTGTATTGTGATGTTTCCTTTAAGTAGAACCTTTTGGCACTAGCTGTCCAATCCTCTGTTTATTATGATAGACCTTGATAATCATCCAGGAGTTATACTGCTTTCTTCCTTTCCTCAGCAGAGAAGAAAGTGTCCATATAAGACTATAAAAAACACTAACAATAATAATAAACTCTCTTATTCATTTTGTTAGCATTCTGTTTCAAATATGTGATGTCATCATTCATATTCAAATAAGAAAAGTGCTGAGAAAATAATTTGGTTTTAAAGACTCATGCAGCTTGCCATCATCGCTTGTTCTGGTTGATGATGGATTTTGTCTCAGAAGACTACACAGAACTTTCCCTGCCCAGGAAGAAACGAGCATTAAACAACCACTGAAGTGTGTGAATCTCATCCAAGATAAAACTAACTGCAAGGAGCTCGTAAGACATGTACAAACTCAGCTGTTCGTATATCTTCGTTGTTCCTTGTTATCTACGGAATTTATTTTGTATGTGTGTGTAGCAGAATGCCACCTCCTTCCAGGGAAGCTTCTGGAGCAAACTTCATATGTTAACATTCCTTGGAGGATTTTCTCTTTCTCTTTTTCCTTTCAATATAGTTCTTTTAATTCTATACCAAGAATTACAAATTCTATACCAAGAATCACATTCTCAGCACTAGCTAAAGAATGCAAGCTGGCAAGATTCCTGCTTCAGAGGAAGGAAGGGAGTGAGGAAGAGAAAGAGGTAGGAAAGGAGATAGGGAGGAAAGAGAAAGAGTGAGAGAGAGAGAGAAAGAAAGAGAGAAAGGAAGAGAGGAAGGAAGGAAGGAAGGAAGGAAGGGAAGGAGGAAGTGAAAAATATGGAGAATGTCAACCTCAGGTGCCTACATTTAGATCAGATTGATTTACTTTAGATCATATTATTTATGGAAATAGATAAGCAAGAAAATAAACTTGGGTATTTATTTGGGCTGGAATTTTCGAAGTCCCTGTTGAAGATGCATGTCTTGGGATAAGATCTTTAATGAGGACTTTGTCCTTTAATCATTACAATCCACTAAAATGAACTACAAAATATCTAAACCCAGTTTAGATGTAATCATCAAGTAAAAGGAGGAAAAAGGACTATCAGGTTTCAATAACTATAATGTGTCTAGCTCTGAGCTTACAAAAAGACCTAATTAGGACATCCAGGTTCATAAGCTGTGTCCACAAGTGACATTATATTGTGCTGCCTGGTTATATTAGAAACTAAAATGCAAGATATTAGTTTCCCTCAGGTCTAACTAAGGGTTAATAAGAGCAAATTCAGTCATAGGGGTGAAGTGACAGCAATTGTCATATGGATTTAAGCAGAGAAGTAAAGCAAAATTTATGTGTCTTCCAGCAAGGCTACACTGGAGGTGAGTTCATCATATCCAGCAGAATCAGCTTTCAGTAAGGTTGGTTCTTTTCCATGCTGCCCTCGTTTCTCCTTGTACTCATCCATGTGTGCTCCGTCTAGCAAGGGAAGTTTGCTCTTTCTTCTCTGCCCTCTTTAGCTTGTTTTACATGGGTATTCTCTCTCCCTACACATGTGTACACACAGAAAAGGAAAGAGAAAAGCAGCAGGATGAAGTGCTGCTGTCTCCGTTTTCTTGATCTGGAACTGTTAGAGAGCCCTTTGTCACCACATGCGTCTCCCACTAGTATGTGTGACCCAAGAAATAAACGGATGAAGGAACTATAAGTGTTCTAGGTTATTTTTTAACTCTGGGCAAGGTTTGCTTCTGTCTATCATTACATTCTGTCCTCACTCCAGTCAAATGCAAATGCTCATTTGATTTTAGTGTGCAAGAGCAAAATGCTAAAGTCTGTACTATCATTTTAATAACGGAATATTTGTGGAATATCCCACTAAAAAACTATTTAAACTTCAGACTTATGCAATAGTATCTGTAAAGGCACTTAAGGAAGACACAGTACATATTGTAGTATAAAGACTATTAATAATGGTGAAGAATAAAGTAACTCAAGGTGAACAGACAAATATAAGAAAAGCCTAAATTATTTTTCTTTAAATAAGTCTGTTTTACCTGTAATGCTGAGATATCAGAGAGAAAGATAAGTAGTGACAGAGGATCCTTGCCTTTTAGTATGGTCTTTACTCCAGTATTATGCCACACAAAAATGGCAGTATGACCTTTTCCTTAGGAGGTTCTAGAGAAACTGTATATACGTATGTGTATATACAAAACATAGGTATTTGTATATTTGCAGGGACCTTGTGAGGTGAGAGGGTTAAATCATGTTTAACCAGAATGTATACTTAGTCTTCTTTATCTCCCTGGAACTTGTTAGCACTTTGAGGACCAATTCACTAAGAATGAATAATACCATGAATGACATCAGCTTCCGCCAACATGCAAGAGGTTACTATGGTAATGGTGAAAGTTTTTCACAGTACAAAGCAAGTACCATACTTGATATATTAGCTAGCCAAAGAAAGCAGTCACATATAAACTACGGCATCTTTCTAATGAATAGCCATTTATGCAGCATGCATGTTAGCAATTCCGCAGAGTTCCTCTAAACATCAAACTGTTGGCAGTTATATTGAAAAACTTGGCAGATTTACAAAAGTGTTAACATTTTGTTTTCAGCAGCCTGTTTTTTTTCCTCTCTCTTGGAGCCCATATCTTCAGCACATTCACAGAGTCTTTAACCAGCGCCAACCAGGAAGGTCTCTGATGTGAGCTTAAATGTACTGTATATGCACACTGAGAAGGCAGGATGTCCAAGCCATACAAGTGACTGAAAATAGACTTTGGTGGGGGAATTTGTGGCATAAGAACAGATGGCTTCTTTGTTAGGTGACCCCTTTCTTTTGGTATTTGCTCAGCACCTTTTCCATAAGAGTTTAATCCACAAAACAATGTGTCATATTTAGTACAGTGCAAAACGCAGAAAACCTGGAAACCTTAAAATCATATCAATGCAACGAAGGTGGCATACGCGTGTGTATTTGTGTGTGAGACGTGTGTGTGTGTGATATTTCTTTACTCGTTAAAACAAATGCTAAATCAAATGACATCAATATTCTCTCATGACATAAATAAATAATACAAAACAGAAGTTTGGTGTTATTTCCTGGTTATTTCCACTTCCTAAAAATAATTTTTTAAAAATGGATTTCTTGTTTTGGACATGGCCATGTCAACTCTGTTTTCTAATCAGTGATTACAGGGGATGCCGAAGGAAAGAAGAAATTAGAGGGCAGTCAGAGAGGAAAGAATCTAAGATCTCACGACAGATAGCTCCCGATTTTGGTACTACAGGTTTCTGTAAAACTAGTGTGAAAGGACTAAGTTAACAACTGAAAAGATCTTCTCCACAGCACTTCTTCCTAAGTTACTACACTGCATTCTCTGTGCCAAGGAAAAGGAGTGAATAAAAAGCAAAGGAATATTTTTACAGTGCATGAATGTTCATGCAGTGAAACATCCCTGCATTCTATAAATAAGAGGCAACTGATTTTGGATAATGACTTCTCTATGTGACTCAAATAGTGCATTTTGACTGTGAATTCTGCCATATATATATATATATATATGAACTATTCTAAATCAAAACTAAACTTAATTATCTATGTCTGTCTGAAGGTAGGTATCACCTCATTCAGCCTGCCATTATTTTCATAGGTATGAAAGACTGTTCCATTTCCACACTGACATTTTTCATCAGTCTCTCATGAAAGTTTTTAAATTGGTTTTAAATATAAAATACTAGTCAGCTGATCAGTTTTTATATAAATTATTGTCTTCCTTATGCCAGAAGGAGAATAATAATTCGTATTCTGAAATTTGATCTTGTCTGTTCTGTATGTTCTACTGCAGAATTTTCTAAGCCACATTTATACAGGATATCTGAAATACATGAATATTTAGGGAGAATTTTTTGGTAATGATTTCACACTTTAGTTTCTTTTATGTTCTCCTATTTGTTACAATGTTAGTTGCTATGTTGATAGTGAGTTTTTTTTTTTCCTTTCAACTGTTGTCAGAAAGGAAAATAATAGGGAGAAAAAGCTAGAGATCTTTTTGCCTTCATGTTTGGAACCCTGTTCCAAAGATAAAGCTTTACTTTGTCTTTTTTTAAGAGGTTTCTTATTTAATCATCATTTGGTAAATGCAAAGGTGTGACAGTACCAAGAACAGATACCCAATTTGGGACATAAACTGACAGCAAATAGGAAATCTATGATTTTCATCTTCTGTGGTTTCATTTCAAAACTGTAACTTCTATACTATATTTCTAACCTCATATCTTCCAGCTCCACCTTCATGTCGTATAGCTGTTGTGTTCCCACTAAAATATTCGTCCATTAAAAGTATTTGACTTCTACTTTGAGATCAACTTCATCTAGGATTTTATCTGCCTCTATATAAAAGATTGATATGTAAAAAATAAAACTGCCTTATATAGTAGCATTAGCACTATGAAGGAGTCGGCAGCTCAGATAATGCCTCTTGACCCAAGTTTTGCAGTGACCTATCTGCCTGCTTGACCATCCTCACTTGGCTCACACGGCTCTGTGGGCAGAATGCAGTCCCTTTTTCCACAGAAGGAGAGGATTTTTTCATGTTTATGGTGTGTTTTTGGTGCAGGACTAGGTATATTTAGGCCCTTAAATAAAAAAATTGTACGTTTCAATACAGCTCATGCACTTGTCTGTATTCGAACGAAACTTCTTGTCAGCTCTTTCCTGTGACACACACAGGAGAATGGACAGGTTTCTACTTTGTAGAAAGTGCTATCATCACAACCCAAAAGTGACAGTAGCTTTCATTTAACAAAAGAAAACAGCAATCTTTAAAATTTCATCACCACGTAAAATTATGAAGAAAACTTGATCTGGCCCCTCATAAGATGCACCTTGCCAGATCTGCACTCTTGCAGGTATTCAGAGCTCTTTTGATTCCACTGTCCTTACTTAGCACAGGTGTTCAGCTGCTGCCCCACAGTCATGTGCCTTTGAAGACTTAGAGCCACCACCTACGTTAGTCATGGAGGTTATTTTCTTCCCTTGCCTACATATAAAAGCAGCATCTACTAGCCTTGGAGGCACTGAATACTCGTTCTCTATATCATACATGCTGTCATAACTGTGATAATTGGAGGAGATAAAACTGAGCACTACCCCTGACCTACAGATTTTTCATATTAATTTCAGTTTCAGTAGGCTCTCTACTGAGAGGCAAGGTGTGTTTTACAGACACAGCAAATTTAGGACACTAATTTTAAGCTTTCAATAGGTACAAAAGATCTAGATAATAATGATACAGAATTTGGCACTGAGAATAATTATTGGCCAACGGCGGCCACACAATCTTATGAGAGATCAGTTGTTTTATCATTTTACCTATAATTCAAATGATGATGAAATTTTACTTTGACTTAACAGCAATGATTTCTCCGTCATATTTACACAGAAAGAAGCAAAACTGAACAAAACAATAATTTAACTATAAGAAAGGTTCCAGTGAAGATGATAAAGAAGAATTGCTTGTATTCTGTATTATTCTCCCCATCTGTGTTGGTTATTTTTGGTCCTTTTTGCAATAGCTGATCTTCTGGCTTAAAGCCAGAAATGCAATTTTCTTTCTTTATTCAAAATCAAAGGTAGACTTTTTTTTTTTAGGTGATTCAAGTTTGATCTACTGCAAAAAATCCTGGAGATGTTTAAGATTTTCCAAATCCCATTGCTTAGAAATGCCATAGCAAAAACAAAAACACAAATCCTCTATTTTATAAAGATGATTTTATTTAAAAAATCAAAATATTGTCTGATACTGACAGTAGTGAAGGTATTACTATGAGGTAAAATAACATTTTACAGCATTAAATAAGACAAATTCAAAACAGCACAGATTCATTTCTACTATAGCAGCATTAAAATAAATGAGGGTAGGAAGTAGCGGTACAAAATACTGCATCATTTTCACTTGTTCACACATCAGTTTTGCTAATATGAATTATTTATGTTGGCTGAGCATGTAGAATCAGTCTCATTCACAGCTAAGCACGGGAGACAAAACGTAGCAGTGATAATGATGATATTCTTTCTTTGCCCTCAGTTATTTTCCTAACAGTTCCTAGTGATGAACCCCCATTTTTGAGTCTGCTCCTGTTGTTTTGCTTTATTTTCATAGCACACAACATCAAAATAGATTTTTTAGGTGCTGAGGATCCCGCGATTGTTTCAAATTCCTACAGTTTAGGTCATTGCAATTTTCTCAGCCCTCATCTCTCTCTCATGCCTACCTAAAGAGTCCGTTGATGAGCAGAGAAGTCAATATTACATAATTTGGAGCCTGCTCTAAGCTAGTTTTAAAAAGTTATCCCGGAGATGATTACTTTACCCAGCTCTATCCAATGTCCTTCACCTGTACCAGTGGGCCTACCCAACGCTGCCAAACATCTGGCTTATATCTGCTGAATGGATGTTCACCACCCTCATCATTCATCACTCCATTAAAGACAATTACAACACATTCACACACACTTTCCCACTCCTCTTATCTCAGTATCCCACTCTTTCTGTTCGGATTGTCTTCCTTCCACCCTGAGAAATACAAATGCACATTCGAGCCATACACATAAACATATATAGACATTAGATATAATTGCCTATTTCTGCATGCACATTTTTATTTGAAGCAATTCAAAAAGAGAGTGACGACGTTATATGAACTAACATTAAATGGAGGAGGTGTCAGGTAAGTGAATAGCTGGGGATAAAAAGGAGAGAGAACTAACACTGGCTGTGAAATCTCACAGTATTTCATATAAAATTGTGCCTCCAGCAGAGTACAAGTCACTGTATATTAGAGCACCAGAGGAGAAAGGAGGGATGGATGTGAGAATCAGTTTCTGAGTGTGTCTTGAGACCTGGTCTTGTCAGATCAGTAATGCACAGGAGGCTGAAGGATATACCATGTGTCTGCTGGACAGAGAGCAGGACTCTGAATGTGCTCCACAGCGTGAAGGGTTTGCTGCTGGAAGGGTGGCCCTTGGACATTCCACAGAGCACAGATTAGAGGAATTGCTGAGGTCTGGCTAGAGAGTGGAAAAAAGCAGTAAGAGATGCAAAGCTGATGGTGAAACATGGGCCTTGAGAAAGTAGAAACCTGGACAGAAGAGGGGACCAGCCCTTCTCATGGACTATCAGAAAGTGCTTCCGATCCTGACTTCTCAGTCCAATGCATAATTTTTAAAGTTGTCATCCTTACACTTCAGAATGTGTGGTTGAACTGAAACTACATGTTTTCAAACAAAATTATCAGGATACTTGTAGCTTCTTTCTCTTTTCCCCTGCACGTGAGGTTAGAGATATTTTTGACCAGTTTCATCATCTATTTGTAGAGCTGTGCTAGGCTGCCAAACAGCACCTCCAAAACAGGAGTAGTGCTAAGATGAAGTTTTTAAATCATGTCATTTAGTAGGGCTGCAGGAAAATGGCAGATTGTTCAGTCAGAAATAGAAAGCAAGTTTAGTGAGTAAATAACAGAGAACTTGCAAGCCACATTTCTCATACCTGACTGCGTGCCAGACTTTGAAACTCTGGCAAAGAGCTCACTGCCACAGTATACTGCATTTTGCCCTAGATTGAGTTTTTAATAGGAATTATTCAGCAACTTCTAGTGCATAATGAAACAAGTAGGAAAATATTGTCATGCTTTAATATTTGGAATTTAACCTCAAGCAATGAAAGAAAAGCCTAGCCTATGATTACCAAACCAAAAAGGAAAAAAAAAAAAAAGAAAAAAAAAAGAGAGGAAGAGAGAGGGAGGGAGATGTTCACTTGCTTTCCTTTAATAACTATCTATTCTCCTAAAAATACAGGTTTCATCATCAGAGCACTGTGACTAAACCTTCCTATAA
The DNA here is from genome assembly GCF_059628265.1 of Tinamus guttatus. Classification (NCBI taxonomy): domain Eukaryota; kingdom Metazoa; phylum Chordata; class Aves; order Tinamiformes; family Tinamidae; genus Tinamus; species Tinamus guttatus. The sequence continues at coordinate 724,928 of NW_028288581.1, read as the reverse complement.
ACCTTGCTAAAGCCAAGCTAAAACCTTGATGCTTTTCCTTTTAATGTAGTGAGGAAAATTATAAATGCCTTGGTTCTCATAGAAAGAAGATTTTACTCCAATAACATATTTATTTGTAACAGATTCAGTCTAAGCACTAGACTTATAAAACCTATCCAGACAAGTATCAATCTAGCATTAACAAATTCCCCTCACCCAGGAATGAAGGTTACCCTTCCACCACCTAACCGGTTTGACACATCATCGTCGTCTCTAGAGCAAAGCTGGGAAGGAGAACAACCCCCACATTCCAGCATTGATGTATACCCTGCATGGGCTGCACACACTCCCTGTGACATGTGCATTCACATAGGAAGGTGACAAGGATTGCCGTTATTTATGAAGTTCTGCCTGTGAAGAATTAGTAATTTAATTGTGTTGTTAAGGATATTATAAAACATCATGGTCACTGCTGCTTCATGCTTGTTCAAAATAGTTTAAAATCCAACAAAGCTGGAAAAAAAACAAAAAACCAACAACAACAATAACAACAACAAACATAAAAATATCATGGGTCTGCGTTGTACAGGCCATTTTTGCAATCAGGGTAGTTGACTAAAACTCAGACTTTGGGATGCATTTCAAGCACTGATAGAGCTTTTGTGAAAGACACTGGGAAGTTATTTCATCACTTTTCCTCCTATCTTCATCCATAAAACATAGAAACCCAAATATTCATTATTTAGCTTATTTTTGTAACAACTATGGGGTTGGACACTGCTACTATGTGTATGGCCACTTATGTGCACGCAAAAAGGATAAATTTAGCCTACTAGAACATTTGAGTGTGTCTGATTATGCTCTCTGGGGCGTCCCAAACAATTAATCAGGTCCTTAGTATCCAAATTGGTCAAGAAGGCTACAAACAGTCAAAATGGGAGTTTTCTGGCCTGCAAACAAGCAGAGGTCAATGTGAACTCAGACGACCTGTCAGCAGGCCACCCATTAACAAGGGTTTCACCATTAATTATTTCTTTTCAATATAAGACTGCTGCAAGAAATAAAGAACAGCTGAGAGGGTTTAATGAGTTTATTGGATAAATGTAGATAAACTATTTCATTTTGTCTGTATTTGCATTCATTTGGAATTATTAAAAAAGTTAAGTAGAAAGTACAGCATTTGGAAAAGATAAAAGTACATAGAAAAATCATTTAAACATACAAAGATCAGATAAAATAGTACCAGAAACTTAAGACACTGAGATTCCATATTAACATGTCTTCATTGTATTAACGGTGTTAAAATGAATAGCTGTGCTATTTGCAGTGGCTTTAGCTAAAAAGAATGATCATGTTAGCTCACTCCCTATGAATAATGTATGAGGCTGAATTCAACTTATTCACCTCATCTTGCATTCAGTCTAAAAAGCCACAAAATAACAGGCTATATTTGGCTTTAAGTAACAATTTCTTGTTTTAAAAGCCATATCATTACTTCTTGGAAACTTGCATGGAGAGTGGATTTGCATTTGAAATTAAAGTTTTCAGATGTGGTCTCAGTGCCAGATGTAGGCCAGACTGGTAGTGTTTCTATTTTTTCAACTTTAATCTTTTAGATTCTTGATACATTTTTAATAGGACATACAAGAATCAATTAAATCTTATTATCTGGACACATTATAGGGCTATGCTGTTCTGGGTGTCTAGCTAGTGTTAATTAACCAAGGAAGTGTTTTGCACTTTAAAATAGTCTAAAATGCTATGTTCACAAATTAAAGCTATAACACATCTGAGAACTGAAAAGACTTATTAACGATAGTAATGCATTGGTGACTTAACAACTTCCAGCTGGAGAAAGTTATTTGGTACCAAAGACGTAATTAACACCTCTTTTTAAATCAACCTATATTCATTATTGCGTTCTCCTAAAGAAATTATAATCAATTTTGAAACATACCTAACAACATGACTAATGACTTTGAAGATGTGAAATCACTGAGTCTCCTATAGCAAGTAAAAAGTTGCCGGAGGAAAATATTATGATGCTTTGAGGAACCTTCCCAGTCTTGCTTATGTTTGGAAAATTCACTACTGCCCCCTCCAGCATGGGCTGACAAACAAACCTCATTTGAAAGACAACAGCAAAGGTGGGCAAGAATGGGTTTGAAGACAATCAGGTCCTTACAGTCTACCACTGTTCTTATCTTTTTCATTCAGGAGTGAAAGGGGATGACAGCAGAGTTTTGTCATTGGGCAACACTAAAAAATACACGGGAACGGGATTAACAGCAGTAAAATGCACCAGGTATTCTTACAGCAACTGTGGAGATACCAGGGCAGGGAAAAGAGATATAAGCAAAGAGAACAGAGCTGGTAAATGATGAGAGGATACTCAAAGGAGAGTCAGTGATCATTGTAACAGGGCAAAATTGCAGGATACCTGAACTCCCTCTGCTTTTCTGAAGTTGGAGAATGGCAGCTTCTTACTTATTCACGCCTTCTGGAGAGGGAGGGGAGGTTTATCCATCATCTATCAATCTTCTGATGAGGGTCTTGCAGGAATGATGCTTGAGATTTCCTAGGGTCAGGCATAGCCGTGGGCTATAATTTCCTCTAGCAACTGACATTCATTAAGGGGTCTGATCATTCACCAAGCATAAAGATTCCTACCACAAGCACTGTCTACAGGAAGAAATACATTCCCTGAATGTGTTTCTGAGAAATCAGAGACATGTCTCTGTCATGTCTCAATAAGGAGTTGGATAAATATTGTAAAATATTGTCTGAGTAGAGCAGATGTTCAAAGCATATTGACACCTACTAACAAACTCAGGCCCCCTGGAGCAGGAAACTTTATTTACAGTGCTATTTGATTATTTCTGAATGTGTGAGTAACATGCTACCTAAGGCAAGGATTAAGTTTTTTTTTTTTTTAAACAGTTATGACAAATACTAAAGCAAAAACAAAAATGCAGTCATACTTCCCATGTGCTTTATCATCATTTTCAGGAGAAGACCAGGAAGTGTGTCTGCTGGCGGGTAACATTATTTTTATTTCATGAATAATGAGCTGATTAAGCACAGAAAAGTATATTTAAAACCAACCAAGTCTCATCTCAGACTTTTACTTTTTATAAAGGCTTTCATCTGAGAATAAGCTCTAACTTAGGACAGGAAAAGACCTGTCTAAAATAAATGACATATTTTGACAGAAAACAGAGAATAGCTCCTAAAGCTTTCCAAAGTTATGACCCCCAGAGAATGGTTACTTTACTATTACACTATGGGTTTCTTTACCTAGCACAGATAGCCTATGCATTATAAAGATGAAAGGGGCTAGTTATTTTATTTCAACAGGAAGTGATAGTAAATTTGGGCATTCTTACACCCTAAATATAGCACAGTTCTTACTGAGCTATTCTATTTATTAGGGAAAAAAAAGCAGACAATATGCATGGAATCATGGCATTCAGAATAATGAGATGATAATTTGTTATTACGTTTGGTTTTGATCTGGAGAATGAAACTGGCAGAGATCCAACATAAAATCCCCTATACATTTTATTTATATGAAGTTATTGAAGCCTAGAGGAAAAAATAAAGGATGTGAAAATAAAATTTAGAGGCATAGCTTTGTTTCCCATTAAAAGATTGAGCAGATTATGTACTGTACATGTACTGCACATATGCTAATCTGCTCATCCCAACAGTGAACTATCCACAGCTGCCAAAATAAATAAATTCTGATTTTTTTTTGTATAGCAGAACAAATGTAAATTCATGTCTTCCCAGACAGTAAGTGCACTATTTATATCTTTTTAATCTTAAAAAGAAATTCCTGCAAGAGTTCAAACAAAAGACAGAAATTGTCTCTATAAAAAACATCTCCAGTAGCTGTATTAATATGCATTTTGGCATATTAAATTCTACATTAAGAACATTTGTACCATTCAAACAATCTCACTAGTATCAAGCCTTTGGCTGTCAAAGAAAAAGATCCTGCATAAGGCAGATAAGACCCACCAAGGGCCTTATTTGTAAACACAGTACAGCTGCCGACTGCCTCAGAATACTCTTAAGTTACCTGATCACGTAGTTGGAGCAGAATGTAGAACAGACTTTGTCAGCTTGCAAACAGAACCTATGTCTCCTGATCTACAACAAGTTTTTCACATATTAAAAATGGATAAAGTGCTATTCAAAGCCTGTAGATGTCACATAACACATTTATGTGTTTTACATCTTATAAAACCAAATGATTATTTAGAGCAGGAGCTTCCCTCCCACCCCTGGCCACTTCTATCTTTCATTTTAGACTATACATTATTAATCAGGTAAAATTACTTTTTTTTTTTCCCTTTGTAATTTTTTTCCTTTTTTTTTTTAAACATTAAATAATTCTGAACTTTGCCAACCTGTCATAATGGAGAAATTCATTCTTGCCATCCACATATTCCTACCATAGTCAAAAATGCAGAATACAGGCAAAGAGAGAAAGAAAAAAAGAAAAAAAGCTGTTTAACAATATTATTGAACACTTTTTCCCTGTTAAAAAAAAAAAAAAAAAAAAGAGAGAGAGAGAGAGAGATACTAAAACAAAAGACGACTAAAAGCCTGGCATTTTGTAAAAGCCAGAGGGCAACATATTTTGATGACAAGAATTCATATGTAATTTTCCTTTAAAAATTAAGGAGCAGCATGTACCAAAAGCTTTCTGAAGCACTAGACTGAGACCCTTTCATTAGTAGAGTGTTGGAGCTTCCAATAACTCCAGGAGCAAACCATAGCTCTACTCTCCACTAGCCCCTCTTCCACTAGCCCCTCATCACTTCCTCTCCGCTCCAGCTTCTCTTCATGAAGAGAAAGAGAGGAGACACTCTGTTCCTGTAAATGCGTTAGCTGAAGGAATCTTGTTTTCGGTGTCTCCTTTCTCTCAAGCGTGACAGCAAATTTCTCATTGGCGCTGAATGTGGCCACGCTTTCACACCAAGCCCTCGTGCAGTGCCCTCAGTAGTCACCATGCCAGCATAGAGCGTTCCGCCCCCCAATTCCCAAGCCCTGACTGTGTGTCTCCCTCCGCACAAACAGATTTTTTTCTTCCTCAAGCACTGAAGTGCTTCATTTTAAAGGCTATGTAATGTAAGAGATATGGGAGCACTGGCGAACCAATAATTGCACAATCAATTGTCAAAACTTGTCAAAATGATTTTAGTCTTTGCTGCAGGGTAAGTAAATGACTAAATAAATGTAAGCGTTATTTTTAAAATAGGCCAGTATTTCTTCAAAGCACAGTAGAACATGTAAGCATTGTATAGGGCAGAAGAGCTGTTGTTCTAGGTGAAGAATGAGTGAAGTAAGGTAATCCATGTACCAGAGAAAAATCCACTCAGGCGGCTACGTTTCTAACACATCGTGCATGCCTTTTTTCAGTGGACCACTGGATTTTATTACACATCTTCTTATGTTCTTGGCAGGTTTTAGGTCTGTGAAAAGTCCCTTTGATAAATTTCATTAAAGCATCACCACAGGAATATGAAAGGTTATGTTCTGCCATCAGGATGACAAATGTCTCTTATTCCTCCTTAACCTTTGAACGAATCTGTGCAGCACAGAATAAAGTGTGTCAGCCTCATGCCCTAAGCACTTCTCATCTTGCTGCTATTTTGTAGCTAGTGGAAGTCATAGCAGCTGCAACATCTAATTTGGAAAACAGTTTCAAAACCTATTCTGTGTCTTCTCTGCCATAAGAAGTCACATTTCCAACAAAATGAACTCATTCAAGTGTGTTTCTTAAAATATATTTCAGTTTATATCAATTAACTATATTTTTCTGTTTTTTTTTTTTTTTTTTTTTTTTTTTTTTTTTTTTAGCATCCTTCAATGGCTAACTTTGTGTGGGGAGTGGGGAAAAAGAGCCTTTCTGAGCCTTTTTGAATCTTTCTTTGGGTCTCCTTAACTTTGATTTTAGATGATTAATATGTAAGTAAAAGGCTCATAGAAGTAGATACTTACCTGATTACTCATGGGACAAACCAGATCAACCGAAGTAATAGGCAGGTTGTGACAGGAAGAACTTATCACACAAAACTTGTGATGATCATGGCATGTTCTAAGAACTTCTGCAGCTTCCTTTGGACTTACTTTCTTTTCGTATTTACTTTCTTCATCTTTTTTTTTTTAATTTAAACTCTCTTATGAGTCCCACTCCTCCTTCTCCGGGAGAGTGGGTGCTTGTACCTGTTACCTTCTCTGAAAAGCAACAGGTTCTGTGGGTATTCATGGACCTTGGCATTCATCATGCTGTCACTGCAGTGTCATTTCCTTTAAAAATGCATCACTTTTTCTCCTAAATATTTTGAGGAAAAGAATCAATCACTTCGAGTGAATCTTTTTTTATTTTTTTTTCCCCTTCTGGTTGTAGAAACTGAGACAGTAGGTTCATTTGCTTGAATAAAAATGAGCAGAGTAAAACTAGTGAGAGACTGTGTGTGTATATATATATATATATATATATATATATATGTTTATATATAAAGTCTGGAAAACTCCTATCTGTAATCCTGTAATCCTTAGTGGCTTAACTAGTGCAACTGTTACTGAATTCTGTCCTCTCTTTACCCTTGTTTAAAATGTACCACTATTTTTCTAAATTCTTCTTTCTAAATACATTATTTTTCTAGATACATTCCTCTGGAATGTCTAGTTCCTCCCTCAGAAAATTCACCTGCTGATTTATGACAATAGATTATACATGATCTACATTAATGATACATTTAATTAAAAATCTGTAAGAAAACTATAGGAAAAATGCTGTAAATATTTTTTTTTTCACTTCTTTGTGGTAGAATTCATTCTGACAGAGAGCAGTCAGTGCTGAAATTCGATGAAATATGATTTCCTTGTTGCTAAGAGTGATAGAAATGCTTATAAGCAGCTATGGATCTAGGAGTTCTGCTCATTTGAAAGCTTTTACAAAATATATTAAAATTTCCACCTTTCTCTAATACCAATGTTTTTCTGAGCTGTTGATCTGGAGGATTCTCTTTCATTAGTCTCTAACTAAATTAGGATACCGCATAGCCCAGCACTTGGATTTCCTCACTTTTTACACCTTAGTTTCTTGCAGGGAGGACATTCTTTGTGAACCAGAGCCATAGGACTATTGTAGTTTTGTCATATCTTCTTGTTTTTCATACAGAAGTCAGTCTTTCTTAATATATATATACATATATAAAGATATAAAAGTAGTACTTCTGGCAGTATTTCTGCCATGGTTCATATTTCCAAATAAAAGCAAAACACCCTGTGGTGCTCAGTGTAGGGGAAATAGTGATAAAGCTTTCACATTGCTAATATAGCCTGGTTGTGTGTTTTTTACCAAAAGTATGATGTTGAGCATAGTTGCAAAGCAGTGAAAATTAAAAAAAAAAAGAGAAAAAGAGAACATCTTCCTTGTGAAGTAAATGAACTAATCTTTGCAACCTATTTGCCTGCTATACTGACTTTGTTCTTGGATTTAAATAGGAGAGCCTATTAACCTGCTTCTAAACAGTACAGAAAATTAATCCACCCAGTCTAAATGAGGCAATCATAAATGAAAAGCTTTCTTGTAGATTTGTCACCCTCCCACATCCCTTCAGCAGACAGATACTTACATATAAATAGCAAAATGTGGAGGATGCTAATGTCGCTTGGGACCACAATTCATTTAGAAACCTATTAAGCAGCAAGCAATTTTTCTGTATTTAGTGAAAGCTGTTATTTTTCTGTAGGTTTTAGACAAACAAATGGCAACATTAGCTTTGAGGGAGTATCAATTCCTTCTGCTTATTAACCTCTCGACCAAACACAAATGTATGCATGCAACAAGACCAAAAAAACACCCAAAAGAGAGTCACAAGCTGCAAAGTGCAGTAAGATCATCTTTTGATAAAGACCAGTGTAGCTACAATAGTACTTAACGCTGTGAGACAGTGTAGGAAATCCTAAGAGAGCCGGGATCAGGAAACCAGGGATGATGCTCTATCCACTGAAAAGAATGACAGAATTCCTGTTAACTGTGGTGGATTCTCAATCCTGGTCTGGTCTCTTCCACCACAACTCTATTATTCCCGTGAGACTGTGATTAAATTCATGACTCTGTTTCTTTATTTTTTGGAAAACCTTTGACAAACATATTCTTGGGAAACAGCCTTTCTTGTATCCAGCTTTCAATCGTTGTCTTGCTAGCTAAATCTCTAAATACTTCTTATCCAGCCATACTAAATGATTTGAGTCTTCCCTGCTGGGTTTTATTAATTTTCAGCGAAATAGGAATAATGATACTTGCCTGCCTTTGTACTGCGATTTCAGATCTCTAAATGTAAAGTTTAATATGAAAAGCTTAATGAAAGCTAAATATTTTATAAACAAAAATCAGATACATATAAATGAATGAAAGTCACAATATGAAATAATAAAAGCATTTGTCATAGTTAATTTACATGTGTATTTAGATTCACTTAGTATGTGTTTTGACTTGTAGGCATATTTCCACACACAAATCATAGCATATGCTTGATCATAGGCAATAGACATGTCTAATACATATTTGTTTGAATACAAGACATTTAAGCTCCTATTTTTTTTTGTCTGACTTAATGGCAATCAAGACCGACATATATTTCAGAAGTGAAATTAATATGGTTGCCTTTTCATTTCAAAAACTCAAATTGTCATGAACATTCATTTTTAATCAAGATAATTCTGATTTTTACTTTTAATAGAATCATTTTTTTTAACAAACACAAAAATAATAACCTTGGTAGTCATAACATAGCTGTGTTTGGTCTTGAATTAATGGAATTATTTCACATTAATGAAATTAATGGAGAAAAAAAACATGTTTAGTATGAACTCCTGCAAGTGGCAAGAGATTTAATACATTAAATATTTAATCTAGTCCCTTAGGGTCACTACCACTCTTGCCATCCAATTATATGAGAAACATGAACAGGGCAAGTATTTCTGACATGATCACAGTTCCACAAAAAATAGCAAAGAAAGAGCCACAGGACTAGTAGGTGAAAACACCACAGCAATCTATTTCTAGTTCCCACTTAAAGATTTTGATGCACAAGGCATCTCTTGGGGCTATACAGATTGCTCAGGCAGATTATGCAATTACCTTAGCAATTCACCTATATATATATATGTATACATATATATATATATATGTATATATATATAAGGGGGGTATAACAGATAAAGGTTGAATGAAATCCTGAGTACAGTATTTGCCTGGGTAGGTTTCAGTTCAGATGGGAAATTCTAGTAATAGCTTTGTGGAGGGAAAAAAGAAAAAAAATAAAAACCTTAAAAAAAAACCAACAAAGCAACACTTTATCCATCTCTGCTGGTTATTAAACAACTCGTGAAAGCATGCTAATTTTAGAGCATCCCCATTTCCTAAGTGAGGGGAAGAACTTAGAGGATCGGAGCCTCGTAAGAATCTCTTTCAATCCCCTAGAGCATGGAAATGGAGACTGTGGAGGTGGGTCCGCCTGGTTCTTGGCTGCTCCCGTGAACATGCCTTGGCTCTGCAGTGGCCAAGCCGCAGAGCCACGTGCTGGCCAGGAGCTGGCCGGGCTGCATCAGGACACAGCTGGCCAGCTGAGCCGCTACCGAGTGGGAAACGTCTCGGGCACACGGGGCTGGGGAGCTGGTGCGGGTGCACGTCCAGGTGCAGTGCAGGGCCCTGGGGGGAGCTGGCTGCTCCTCTTTGAAAGCGGACTGCACGTGTAATGCACGCGAAGCCTGCTGGCAGGTTCACCATGCACCTGCAAGCAGGTAAACGAAGAAATTATGTGCAGTGACTTTTCAGGGATACGCTATCAGGGAATTAGATGAAAGGTAAGAGACCACCTCTGTGAAGTTCTTTGTGGGTACTTCAGCCCGACTGAATGAAACTTATTGCAGGATTTGTGTCACATAAAAAAAAATAATCAGAGGAGTGTCTCTTAATTAACACAGTAAATGCTGTGCCTTTAAATATTAGTAAGAAAGAAGGCTTAGAAATTACACTGTCACACTGTTATTTTGTCAGACACCCATATAATCCTCAGACTTCTGCCTTTGACTAGCCGACCATACCATATCTTTTGCTCCCTTCCCTGACTTGTACCTACACCATTTCCTTTTTCATTGATCATAGCTTCTGAACTTAGTGCCTGAGACTCCCTCTTGCTTCCTTGTTTTGAGTATCTCCTGAAAACTCCCTATCTCTTTAAGCTCCCTGGCTATTAGCCTCTGTTAGCAATAACCATTAAAAAAAGGGGGAAAAAAAAAAAGAGAGACTTGAAACTTTCTGTCAAAAGATAGTTTTGTCAGCAGCAGAGCTAATCATCAAATTGATTTCCCCACATATTGCCTGCACTCTGAGTCTTTAGCATTTAACAAAAGATGTGATTATGAACCTTACACTCTGTGTGGCAAGTAATAACCCAGCGCCCTGCTGCCCATTTTTAACAAAATCTAAAGCACTGAATATGTTTGGCTTTTCTATACTCTTTGTCAAATCTGGCAGAAATTAGCCATCCGTTCATGATGCACAGGGACAAAGAACACAATTGCATAAGCCTCACTTCATTAAAAAAGTGTACTTAAAATGCTCCGTTAGCAGAAGGTGATTTTGAGTTTGTTCTTGATTTTCAATTATGATGAAATAGTAGATTCAGGAATCAATTCTTATTTTCTCTCTCATACATAAACGAAGAATGTACGTTTGCTCGTATATGCTTTAAAAAAATTACAGACAAAAACACACACACACATGCAGTAGCGCTGTAATAAACAGATTATCCCCTTTCAGGCAAAACAAATGCCTGAAGTTTCAGACTTTGATAAGGCACACATCAGAACAGTCCAGGAAAGTGGATTACTGTGGGTGAAATGGCACTATTACAAACTAATTTGGGAACTATGTAATTTCTAGCAAATTATGTTCAGCATTACAAATCCAATATACTGTGTGATACAATACTTACAAGAGAATGTATATTGAACAGAGATATCTGGTGCTCATTTTTGCTGACAGGCCTGCTAAGACCTTACTGGTTTCATGCAGAGGAACACAATAGCAAAAAATAACGATCTATTCCAATTTCAAATCTAAATGTTGCTTTTGTTTCCTATGTGGAGTTCACTTTGTACATTTCAATGCAAATCACATCACATGGAATCATCTGGCACCATTTGTCACTGCCTTTTTCACACACTTTTTTAAAAGATCTGGGAAAGTATTTAGGCAGGAACTTGCCAGAAGTAAATTATAATTCTTGCAACTTATGCAAGGTCTTCTTTGTAGGAGGCTAACAAGCTAATTCGTTAAGCTTACTCATTCTTGTCATGTGTTAGATCCTATTTTGATGCTCTTGGAAAGTGTTGAGAATAAAATGGTTAAGAGTTTGGCTTATAACACTAATGCTTCCCCTGTCCCAAGCCAGAGCCCTGTATACTTTATTACTAGGTTTCAGACAAAGAGTGACTGATGATTTTGCTGGTCAAAATCCATCATTGTGCTGGATTTTATTCATGCTGGATAAGGTGCCATATGGTCTTCTTGTACTGTATGGTGTGGAAGGAGTACATGACAAGCCCTCTAAATGAGACTGGATAAGCACAGCGCAGAGAAAATTTGCCGTTTGACATGGTATTCTCTTTCTATCTGCACTGCCTGCTAAATGAAACCACATATTTGGAGAAAGATGTATTTAGTGGAGAAGCAACTCATTAAATGTCAAACAAAAGAAAGTGCTGTATGTGGCCTTGCTTGAATGGAAGTAGATTTTAAAAATACATGCTTAATTGCCATATACTTCCTCCTCAGCGTATTGCTGCAAGAGCCTACTTGAGGAGCAACCTTTTTTCCCCTGGATCTTAAATATCTACATGAGATATATGAGGTAGCCTGCCTGTCTATCAAGGAGTCTCAGATGACACTTAAAATTAAATCTTAGCAACACTGAATGTTGCAGCACTGAAGCTGGCTATGATTTTCATCTTGGGCAATATCTTCCTCAATATTTCTTTAAGTCTGTGTCAATATCAACAAGATATTTGTGGGTGCACCTAAATGTGCACATCTTAAACAGGATATGCAGAAGATAGTGAGATTCTTACAGCTGGACTTTTCATTACTTTGCTGAAGACAGATCTTTCAATTCACATGGTCAACTATGAAGTTGAGGCCAAGGCTGTTGTCTCATCTTAAGTCTAGTCATTCTGTGCATCCTCAAAAAGAGAAAGAATAAAGCTGCAGGCAAAGATCATGTGCAATAGCATTTGGGACATGTCTAGGAAGTATTATAAACTTTAGAATTGTATTTTGCTGTTTAACAAAGTGAAATTCCAGTAGAAAGATTGCTGAATTGGCCTAAGGCAATGAAAGTAGCAGTTACTCCTGGATTTGTGTTCAGCCACGGTAAAAATTATTGCTCTGTTGCAACATCTTCTCACCTATGAAATTGGCTGTGGTAATACCTGCTGGTGGAACTGTTCAGAGCCCACCAACTGAGCACAGTTCAGCTAAGATGATCCAAACAGCATCTCCAATCTCTCCTAGGAAGAATATGGTTTATATTACTTATAAGCAAGGACTCTCATGCTAATGGCTTGAGAGTCGTTCTTTAAACTTAATGTGAGGAAAATCTATTGCAGAAAGTATTTTTTTTCCTGAGACAGAACGAATCTTGTATGAGCCATTTTTTGAGAAATATTTTTATACTCCCCCAACACACATAAAAACATATGTATAAGTGGCCTGATAACTATGTTCTTAAAATTTAAGTTGGTTGTCATGGAGACAGTTTATTTCTAGATGTCTAACACCTATGCAGCATTCAGGATATAAAATCAGTGAAATAACATTGAAATTCACCTTTTCTATACAATTTAAGTCAATAAAAATGATACTGTCTTTATTCAGCAGGGGCCTGGGATGTCTCCAGTACGAAAATAAAGTGATTTTATGCTTCCCAGAAAGAACAATCAGTTCTAGACAAGAATCCATGAGAGGCTCAAAGAAGAGCTACTGGCTAGAACTAGACTATGAAGTACAACTCTAATTTGTTTAGTATTCCAGATTAAAAAAGAAATATGTCTAGATGGGATCTCAGAAAGTAAACTAAGAATGAAACATCAAAAAGATTCTGAAAGCCTGTTAAGCGATCTTTCTGACAATACTACACCAAATCCCTGGTGCAGTCCAGAAGATCAGTGGAAACCTACTTGTGCTCTTTACAAAGCTTTGTCACAAGGAGTATATGTCTGTAGGATGATCTACTTCCTGCGAGTTAGTATTTTAAGAGGGGAAGAAATTTCCTAACCATCTCTCTCCGACCAGTCAGTACTAGTGCTATGTTAACTAGCAGTGGGCACACCAATCCTGCTTCCTCTGAAGCTGAGCAGACAAACAGGTCCATAAAGACCACAGTTATTCACAAGAAAACCCCAACTTCTCCAGATTTTCCCCTGTCCTGGCAAAGAGGCATCAGGACAGATCTGAGGGAAAGTGTTGAATCTGAGGCGGAGATTTTTGTATATTATGGCTGGGGAATGAATGCTTCAGAAGGATGTCTCAGTTTGTGTGGAGGGAGGAACACAATGAGGAACAGCAGAGTGAATTCTGGTTCACCAGTAGAGTACCCACAAAAATCAGTAGGAGGTAGTGATAAGATTTCCCATATGTTTTTTTCAGAACATTTCCTTAAAAAATCATCTGTTAACAAATAAGGATTGCCTCCAGCACTACATATTTAGAAAATAAAGCACACAGTGATGATAAACAATCCCACCCTGCAATACTGGAAGAAGATGAAGGTGGCATAACAATAATTTTATTGCAATACTGACTGGCATTTACATAGCAATCTGTCCTGTCTCCAGGCAGAGACTGGAATATCTGAGAGACCACTCTCCCAGTGCAAATGTAAGCAACTCTGACAGATAGTTAGCCTACCGAGAAGGATACATAGGCATTTTTTTAGGCAAATTCATTGTCTTTATGACAAGGCAAAAGTTTTTGTCAGAAACTAAGTTACTTTTAATAATCTGATTTTGACTTCCACTTCTCAACTTCTGGTTCTCTCTGACTCTCATTTTGACTATTAATTTTGATTTTTTCTGGCTACAAAGCCTTTCATTATAGGGAAAGGTATGTTGTTGCAGAACCGACAGGACAACTTTCCGCATGAAAATCTGACTTGGAAAGCAGGTACTCTCAGAAGAATATGGTTTAATTTATACATCAATTAGCAGTGTAAATTAATGCTTTACTGTTCATCCAGTCTCCAAAGATTTTTAATGCCAGTGGAGGTTTTCATTGTGAACAAAGATGAAAGACTTCAGAGAAGAAGAGATGAGGCAGCCTGAAAAAAAATGCATCTGAAATGCCTGGAGTGCAACTTGTTATAGCTGGTTTGGATTCTGTTGTAAATTGTCCCATTCTACATAGCTGGCAGATGAGGGCAGGGCTGTAGAGGAAATAGAATTTCTTTTGTGTGAATAGTTTCAGATTTTAGAATCCTTAGTTCCGAGTCAGTATGAAAATTCAATTATTTTCTATAACCATGAAATTCCGGTTTGAAATATTCCAAAGATTTTACCTAATTTTGGACCTACAATAGGAGAAGAATTAAAAGAGAAAGGAGGAAAAGAAAGGGAGAAGAAAGAATACCCCCAAGGCTTTACAAAGCAGTCCAGAGTATGGCAGGGTTTTCTAGTGAAGGAAGGACAGTCAGGCATGGTATCTTCCAGGTACCAACAACTTAAGTCCAAATTAAGCATCTTCTCCCATTTCTGAAAGTCACCCAGATGTGCAGGAAGGCCAACAAAACGATTGACTGACACATGAACTGCTACACTATTTGTCTGTCACCAATCCCCAAAACAATTGTCTAGTTACCTTAAGGTGTATTCTTTTAGTAATAATTGCTACATACTTTTCTAGCTTTCTAGAACATGATGAAGAAAAAAACACAAATGCATTTTTGGATAATTCCTCAAGATGGAAGCGCTCCCATAGTAAATGAAATATCTTAAAAGTTCAAGAAAGAAGCATGGAACAAATGAACTCCTGCAGTCTGCATGTATTTTTATACAAGTAATGGAGAAAATTTTTGCTCTTGAGTCATAGTACGATTGCTTTAAACCACTGGCTGAACCATGGTAAATATGAGAATCTGCTATATCACCTTATCTACTAGCTCGCCTCCAGGATGCATATATAGTATGTATTTTTGTTAATGTAGGATTTAGATAATGTTGCTTTAACATATTTTTGCTGATAATTAACTTAGCATATATAACACATTGGCAGTCAAGGTGTTTGAAAGCCATTATGATAAAGTCTTTGCATCTGTGTATAGATTTTTTCCCTGTTATTCTGCACACAGGCTGCTGATTTTTGTTTATCAGCATGTTTTGATCTGCACAAGGCTATTTAGTTTTGCTTCACTGATGTCACTCAGGTAACTTCCCCTCTTGCTTTGCCTTTCTAAACCCAGCTTCACAGAGACAAGTGGTAGCAGTGATATATCAATCTTACACACATTTCTACTAAAAACATGCCAGAATTGAGTGAAAAGTTTACTTGTGAGGATTATCTTTGCACATGTCCTAGATGTGAAATCATCAATGTGAAATGATTTTACAAAACAGACTTCCATATATCAGTGTGAAAAAGACTGAAACATGCATAATGTGATACATGCAAAAGCTAACCATAAAATGACCCAAGTCCTAACTAACCTAAGTAACCTCTGTGGCCTAAGTCACTATTAGAGCTGGTGTAGTTCTCTTGAACTTTGAGGAAAGATTCAAAGGGTTTTTGTGACATTCTTAGCAGCTATATCCAATACAATGTATCCTAGACTCTTCTAAGTTTTCTTAGGCTGCTTAAAACTAAACTTGAAGTCATATCTGTTACACAGAAGCAGTATCTAAATTCAGCATTCATGTGCTGATCTTAAAAATTACAGAGGATTTTTTAAGTCAATTTGCTGTTCGCTTCCTTATTATGTCCCCAGCCTGATTTTTTATACAATGCTTTTTGTACACAAGCCATTGCCAATCCATTTCAAGTCCTTTAAGGAAAAACAGTTTTTTTTCCCCCCTAATGTCAATATTTCAAAACTTTTCTAGATACTAAGACAGACTTCTCAAACAATCATCTAATTAAGTTCATTTCTATAAAAAGAACTCTATTCGTTACACAAAACTAGTTACTCTATTCCAAGACAAAACTTTGGTTATACTATACAGGAATATAAGACTGAAAACTATCAAAAAGTATTTCTCATAGTCTACTGAACAAATGCCAAAACTAGCCACTATGAAAACATCATGCTCAAATATGAAAGATTATGGATGATAATCTTTAAGGAAACAAATGAGGACCCATTTACACGTGGAATACAATAACCATAGGAATCACCTTTCTTCTTACCTTATAGTCTGCTTCCTTCAAGTGAAAATTGCTTTATGACATTTTAAAAATAAAAATAAAAACTATCTGCATATAATGTCATGTAGTGTTCACCACTATTTTACAGGATTCTGCTCTTCTCTCAATATTAAAACTTATAATCAAGGAATATTTCAGGTTATTTACTTTTACTCTGTTAGCATAATTTGCAATTCTGAATTAAACTTATGTATAACATTCCAGCTTGCTTTCAGCTATTAGCTTTTCCATTTGACGAGGTGACATTAGTGCTATCAATATTAAGATTCATGTTTGAGCTGAGTGCATTCACTGTGTTGTGATGATTCTGTGAGTGTGTATGTGCTGTGATGATTCATATTCTAACCCCTAAAAAGTGTTGGGTCTTTTTTATTTTTTGTTTGCTGGTTTGTTTGCTTGGTTTTTATTGGATGCATTGTCACATTTCAGGAAGATGTTTAACAGGAGAATCTACAGAGGTTTTTGAAATTCTTCACTGTCCCATTTGGGTAAAAATGTAAATATCAACTAGAGTATTGTATTTGATTTAGAAAGCCATGCTATGTCTTTGTTATTCATTAAGCCAGCCACAAATATCATGTTGTATTGAAAAGAAATTCAAAAATGGTAGCATTTTGCATACTTTCTAATAGTCTCCAAAATTTTCAGAATTTAAGAATGTCACACCTACATTCACATTTTCTGGTCTGTGGCCCAACCTCAAATTTGCATTAGAATCCTATCACAAATTAAATTTTTGAAAGTAATTTCTAGTAAGAAATGATTTAATATTATAAATTAAGACAAATAAATCTAGAAAAATACTAGAGGCAGGCATTTCTTGAATAGAAATCTTTTCAGATATGCCCACTAAAATCAGAGACAAGATTTTATTTACTTTAATAAATGCTGCATACAATCCAGGACTATTTGTTCAAGAAATTTGGGGCTATTTCTGAATGTATCTTTTAAAATTTAACTTAACTGAACATGTCAATGACTAGTATTCCACAGTGTGTCAAAAAAAAAACAGTGCAGCTAGGTTTGATTTTATTTGTCTGGAGATAAATTTTCAATGTAATGGGAATTCCTTCCAACATCATCTTCATCACATGGAATTTCTGTCTCTGCCAGTGTTTCTTTGTGGACACTCTTTTGCCTCTCATTTAGTTGCTTTTGTCATATCTCTCTGGAAAGGAAAAAAAAAAAAGCATTGGGAAAAATATTTTGCAGGTTATCCAAGGTTTTTCAAGGAACTGTTAATACATAAAACCAAAAGATATAGGTTAAAAAATAACAAAAGATGGTGCTCAATAACACAGGTCTCCCATTCAATTCAGAAATGCATGAGATCACAAATTCTGGTCTGTCCCTCACACTAATTATCTATATATTTAGGATGTAGTTAGCTTAAAGTTCCATTTCCTTTACTGCCTTTACAGTTTTCCAGTGTTCATCACACACATTTCTTTCTGCTACTTCATTTATATTCTTCATATTTTTTCCTCTGGAGTTCAGCAAAATCAGTGGTCTGCCTCCTTTAACATTCTCCTAGCCAGATGAAGTGGTACATAGAAATAGGTGACCTAAACTTCATCTTGACAATACTTTATTTGGAATGAAAAAAAATTCTTGTCTCTACATTTGCATTACTAAATTATCCCTAATCCCATTACTAAATTCTTCTAATCTTGAGAAGGAGTAGACTTTAGCTCATGGCACCTTTTAATTTTAATCTAGGGGAAGATAACTTATTAGAACAAATCTATGGAGAAAAGACTTGCCTAACGTGCCATTTTCCCTGCTTCAGTTTAGCATTGTTTTCCCAAGCGATTACTTCATTTCATGGTGTTTTTGTAATAGTGCAGTAAAAATAGAATAGCCTTGTTTACCAGCACTTTCAGAAGAGCTGTTGAGGGAAGGTGTAAAAGACAGTCAGTTGTTTTATTGCAATTTTATCTCTTTGTGTTAATTCTTCTTAAAGATTAAAGAATTTTTCTATGACATTATTCTTCTAAATAGAGAAGATGTCTTCTGCAAGATTAACAAATATGCATGAACCTTCAATATCATATACGAACTAACCAACTCCTTTTATAATAGGTGAGTTTCTAAGAACAATTGTTATACTGTTATATACTTGTTATACTTAAGGATATATGAGTTGGTATATATTTCTGCTATTTTCCATTTTGTGCACAGAACTGACAAATGCTTGAGGGTCTTCCCTCATGAAAGAATTGCTTAAATGTTTCCTTATTTTTAATCCAAAGCATATAATTTATTTCTGTAATATGATTCCTCTACAAAAAGTGAAAGGCTAAAAGTCAGTTAGAGTTTTTAACATAGCTCTTCCATTATGCATCTGAGAAGAAAATGTACAGCCATGGAGCATTGGACTTATGGCTGGGGTGTAAAATATGCTCCTGATTGTCCTATAGCACGGCAGCATCACTCCAACACGCTGCATCAGGTATGCAGCATCAGGAAAAGGAAGCTGAAATGTTTTTTCCAGTAGCAGGTGAATCTTCAGCACCTGCTGAAGAGGGAGAGGTGAAAGCTTATTTAAGTCTCCAATATGTTTTTATAGTTTTATACATTAAATCAGAGTTAAATGCCATTAACTGATATATGTAAGGAAAAAAAGAAGTCTTTCAAGAGCTACTTAAACCTAGAGCATCAACAAAAAGGTTGTAAAATGTGTAGAACTTAATTGAGACTAATGGCTTTAATTCACCATATCACATTAATGTGTCATAAAGAGTTCTCTGTAACAGTGGGGGTAACCCTGCATATGCAGTAGCAAATACAGCTAGAAGCTTCAGAAAAACAGGCAGATTTGCCAGACTCAGGTAGTATTTAGGGCATAATAAACTAAGGCTAACTCTAATGTAGATTTTTTCAGTAGATTTTTTTTTACATTCACCATTTCCCAATGAAAAGCAAGATGCTTTTGAGGAAAGATTTTCCTTCTAAATAAAACTGACCATATTGAGATCCACAAATGAGAGACAATCACTACGCCAAGTACAGTCATCAGCCTTGTAGACATCAGTCTTTATCAACTCCTTACCTGGAATGTGAGAAAGATTGTGATTCCCGCTTTAGAGTAGGAATTTCAGCCTGCCTTTCTAAATGCAGGCTGAGGCCTTAATTGCTGTGCTGGTATGCACGTATCTTGTCTAAGCAGCACTGAAAGCTTTGGGGCTCTGAATTATGTTGGTATAGATCGGAGATGAACATGAAAGCAGAAATGGTTTGTGAAGACAGAAAACACAGAAATGAAATATGTTCCTGAAGTGGCAAAGAAGAGTAAAAAGAAAAAAAAAGCATACTACACAAAGTACTGTGGTTTATCAGGGAGTTTCCATTACTTACTGCTAGAAGTACCTTAGAAAAGTAACTACAGAAATTCAGAAAGAACCCAAGGACGCATAAAGGAGAGAGAGTAGGAAATTCAACAAGATATATTAAGTTATTTCTAGGTATTGTTGGGAATTCTTTATATCTTCAATGCAATGTTTATATAGTTTGATCTTTCCTTATCAGATTATTCATGGGATTTGAAACATATAACTTAGAAATGGATGGAGCTAACTGCTCAAAGCACAGGATGTGCCTGAAAGTGAATTGCTGAGCTATGATAGATTGCCAGGGTTTTGCCTGACCCGTTTCTGATATTAATTATTCTAAGTGTGAAGTTTCAAGTGATTCTGAGCTTTGCAAGCTAAATTTAAGTTTCTTTCTTCCACATTTATGCTGCATATACACTTTCTGTGGATATTGGTACTGTAACTAATGAAGCATGGCAGTGGAAGAGGTATAGTCAGAGTTACAATTGCTTTTCTTGATGACTTTGATTTACTATGAAATTATGTTGGAACTAGACTGACACACAGTTTGACTGGTAAGTTTTAATTGTACAAGCAAAAAAGAAGCACTCTCTTGCTGATGCTGCAAAAATAAATGGGCCCATTTAAATATTTTTATAGGCCTCAAGGATTAAGTTAGTGAATTACTTGCGAGCTTTTGAGATTTTGCAGAACAAAACCTATTAAAGGCTGGTTTAATAAAAATAAAGTAAAAAAGAAAACACGTCTTCTGTTCACACAACGAAGTCTTGTAGAATGCCTTATTTATACTGAAATTTTTAATTACAAGGTCATACATTTTTTGTTGTATACATCAAATAGAATATTCAATTTACATCAAACACTATTCTACCAAAAAGAAGGAAATAAAATGCATCTGAAAGAGCTCCTTTTACATCTGAATTAATAGTAAAAGGAAAACTGAAAAATATAATCTCTGAAAATCAGCAAAGATAAAAACAGGAGTTATCAGCTTATTTAGTCCCAGAAATAAATGAGATGAATTAGCAGATGACTTTAGCAGATTTTACCATGTTTTGGATCAAGGTTCTTGGTTTATTCCCTTACAAGAACGATTTCAGCTTTTATGATTGTCTACTCATTTTACTTTAAGCTCTCTATAATTTATTTCTCTGTACATAAAATGTCCAAATCACTTACTTAACACCTGAACAGCAGCATTTCCTGAAGTGTTTACTGCCAGATGTGGCTCTTTTTCTTCAGCCAAAATTTATAATCCAAAAAAGCCGTGTCAATCAAATGTGATCTGATCTAAACTAATCCTTTATATTTGATCCCAAATTGTCTAAAATTCTGCTCTCACAACCCTGGAAGAATCAAGCAACTATGTGACTAGATCAGGACAAAGTATCAGTAAAATTCAAGAACCAGGGATAAGATTTTTCTTGCCTAATATAGATATCTATAAATTAAATGTCTTCATCTGACCTAGAAATGTGAAACTGCCAATATAGTTAATGGAGAGACATAGGTGTTTACCAGGGATATTTCATCTGACATATTTTTCATTTCTACTTCAAGATGAGGCAGTTCTTTGCCTCATGCAAGATCTACTTTTCCCTAGGCAATACTGAAGATGCCTTAGGTCACTACCTCCAATCTATACTGTAGCATATAAAATAAGATGAATTCTATAGTGAAAGCCCTTTCACTTTCTGAAATAAGGGATTAAATATAGTAGAAAGCTCTGAAGATATCTGCCATCTGGATTCTACAAAAACTGCAGTGGTGGCCTTGAAGTGGTGGGAGTATAACAGGAAACTAGACTTTGTTCCTACAGTCAAGTAGCTGGACTGCTTATCCTGCTGGTGGCACAAAAATTCACTTGTTCTCTTTCTCAAAGTTGATTCAAACTCATGTTTTCTGTCTCTCAGTTTAGCACTGTCAGCTGGATGTAAACAGGCAACACCCTTCTTTTATAAAGTATTCCACTTACTTACAAAAGAGAACTCAAATTTATAGGGAAAAAAAAAAAGTGAGATGGATTTCCTTTATTCAGCTCTGTGGTTCAGAAGCCTTTCATTTACAGACACAGACAGCAAATCCAATGTACATGGCAAAACCATGCAGGACAGATTTGGATGAGGCTTAGATCTCTTCCTCATTTCTGGTTTTTTGATAATATCAGCGGAATTGCAGGGAAAAACAAACAAACAAAAAAAACTTGCTAATACATCTATTTCTGCTTACTGACATATGAAGTGTGCTTTCATGCACACTATTTCTCTGAGTTTTACCTCTCACCATTTTGTTAAGAGCATTTTAAAGATTAAATATCTTCCTGGAGTGTAAAGCTTCCTTTACATCGTGTCATTACTTCTATTTTCAAAAAGAGCTCAAGGTTTTTAACCTCACTCAGAAGCCTTAGTTTTTAACACATGGTCAATCATTATGTGCATTATTATTTTCTCCTTTAATTTCTTGGTTATATGAATCACATTCATCTCAAAAATGCCTACTATCAAGCAATCATTCTCTCAATAAAAAACTGTTTCTCTAAGTTCAATATTATAGACTACTCTGCAATTTCAGAAGTAAGATATTATGCCAGATGCTCTTCTCAAAGATGAAGGGCTTGAATTGTATATATCTTGAGATAGGCAGCAATTCACTGGCTCCCTTATTTCATGCAGTGTCTTTATTCTAAAACTAATAATGCAGAAATGACTTCTGAGTAGATCCATTTAAGGATGCTATTGCAACCTGGGGGACAGGAAAACAAGAGATACTCTGCTGATACAGAAAGCTGAAGAAATGATAACCAAAATTAAACAATCCTCTGGCTCAGATAAAAATGATTTCAGAGACCTAGGATCAGGTGGGAGCAGAAATACAAAATTCTTGTGCTAGCAACCTTTGAGGATCTGACACTAGTTAATTCGCATATGTCTGTAATATCAGAAGTTCATAAACAGCTTTAAGGCTGCTCATTTTCAAGGAATGGATGCGTCTAGACATGTCTTTGCATAAATGATGAAGTGGGATAGAATGGAGTGAGGGTAGCCGGAGTACATGTATTTGAATATTTCATGTTTACAACTCTATAGGAGCAATAGAATAGCACAGTTTAAGAGATTAACTTCTCTTATGTTATCTTATTTTGATTAGCTTCTCTTATGGAGGGAGGAAGTTAGCATAGTAACATATTTGCTAGATTTTACTGAAGATTTTTTGAAGATGTATTTTATGCTTTTGCATTTATTGCGGGCAACTGTGGTATGAAATGATGACTCCACAGAAATTAAAGACTAGCTAAAATACACAAAGGGAAGAATAGAAATAAAAGTCCAATTTCTATAATAAACATTGATAAGTTCACCTATAAACAGCACTCCATTTGGTTGTCTTCATCATCTGTCAATGATGAAAGTAAATGAGGCTACCTAAATATATTGATGACGTTAACTTCATTCAAGATTAGTAAGAATTGTGGGGCTTGACAGAAAAACATGGTAATAAGGCAAAACGAGTGGAAGTGAAATGCATTATAAACAACACCAAAGCAAAGTATATGAGGCAGAAAGCCTGGGTGCTTGTAATAAAAAATAAAAATAAAACAAAAAGACAAAAAGATGAGAAAAGATTTAAAAATAAAAAATAAAAAGTTATGTAATTAAAATAATTTGGTATCTTCTGTAGAAGAACAAAAAAGATGACCTGATACACAAGTACAGTAGAGTATGAAAATGTACTCCCAAAAGTGTTATCAGGATATGTGATCAGTGATGTATTCATAGTTGTACAGATTGCTAACAACATTAATTCAGGCAAAAATAACCACCAATAAAATAATGTAGGCAAATAAAGTTTAGGTTGTGCGTAGCCTAGCAGAAAAAATTAAAAGAAGCTGGAACATTTAGTTGGGAAGGATGGTTAATTGTGGAGAATGAGAAGAAAACTAACGTTTATGTCCAAGAACTGGGAAAGATTTGCTTCAAAGGACAGCAGGAGTGCACTTTGAAGAGCTGTAATTGGAGCAGCATTATCA
Source organism: Tinamus guttatus (assembly GCF_059628265.1). Taxonomy (NCBI): domain Eukaryota; kingdom Metazoa; phylum Chordata; class Aves; order Tinamiformes; family Tinamidae; genus Tinamus; species Tinamus guttatus. The sequence goes on along the minus strand of NW_028288581.1, from coordinate 701,089 downwards.
GGAGGGAAAAGCTATTTCTCTAGCAAGACTTAGGATCTGCCTCAAAATAAAGATTACCCCTTATTTCATGAGCAAGATACTGTACATGGGCTTGAATTTCCTACGTAATCTTGGTAAAGAAATGATATAGATTCATGGCTTATTGTTAGATTTTTCCCTCCATTTCTGTCAGTTACAATAGCCTACAATTCCAAGTATGTCATAGGTACCAAAACCGTAAGTAGCATGTTGCATAATATTTGCCTAACACTTCATATAAGCACAGTGCCAAAGAAAGACTAAGGATTTGATGTGTTCATTCACAGTTAGTCCATGAAGCTCCTGATTTTCACATCAATTTTAAGACAAACAACCAGTAATATTAATTAAACTGTTAGCAAATTCACATGCTTCGTATCTATTTGCAAACATCTTAATCCACTTTGGAATTTTCATTACTGTTGGGTAAATCACCAACATGTAGGACTGGAAGATCAATTTATTCTGGCAGATTTTGAAAATGCCTTAAAGCTTTCTTACTATGCGCATGAGTGCTTTCATCTGCAGGAAATGGATGCATGAGCAAGTGCATCTGGAGATTTTAAGAGTTTATACTTCATCATCAAACTGTGTTATCTAAAACGATGTTTGCTGTCAGTTGTTCCATCTGTGCTCATTGCTTTATACAACTCTGCTGGGGCCATTTCTGAATACAGCTTCACATCTGTAAAACACCTGAATGTGTGCTTTAACTTGGAAAACATGCTTGTTTCCTCTTACAGATAAATGAAACTGAAGTAAATGAAAACAACAGGAAGATGAAAGACACAGTTATGACTTCATCTGTCATTGATGATTACCTTTAGTTTGACCTGTAGGTCTACAAATGGCATCCTTTCACTATATTCTAGGTTATCTCCTGTTGCCTAGCAGAGTATACAAAAAGATGCTGCATGGAAATAATGTAGTTGTACAACACAAGGTTTTTAATAGTAAGGTAATGAATATGCAGTGCAACATTGTAATGGTGTGACAGTGACACCAAAAAAAAATGTTTCCTTAATTTTAAAGAGTCACCACTATAGCAAAAGTTAAGCACACATTTATGGTGCATAAAAGCTAAGCACACCGCTTATGCATACTGTATAGCTTTTGAAGATGTGTATACCAATAACTGCAATCAAATCTCTCTTTTTTTTTTAATGATTTGGTAATTTTTTACCCAATTAGTTATATTTCCTGTTATAATCAAACTTTTCAGTTTGAACATCCTTGGTGGATACAGTTATCCTATTTAAGCACTTGCCCTCATTAAGAAGATTGCTTCAAATGGCATACAAAACTATACTAACACTGTATTATTTACTACTTTTCATACATCTTTTTATGTCAATTTTTGTATAAAGATTGCAAAAGGCTGAAACTTTAAATCCTATACTGGTCTAACAAATAGTGAAATATCACTTAATCCCCTCATTAGTACCCAAATGCTATCTTCTTGTTCTTCAGTAACTATTTCAATTTACTGCTAATAATGATCACTTGGCTACTGTGAAATAATAATAGATAATTATGCCCCAGTAACTATGACCCAGTGTGATCTTTTAAAGCCTTTAAGTGTATGTGTGTAGGAGGAAAAGAAAAACAGATGCAATTGGGGCACTTACTTGAAACAAAAGGGTGAGGAGGAGATAAAAACAGCTAAGAAAACAACAAAGAAAGGAATAAAGCAGAGTGCCTGAATTCTTCCTGTCTTTTACCAAGAGAAGCATAATTCTTGGCTTCTTTAGGATTTCAGTTTAGCAAGTTAGGTAGCTCAAGGGAGGAGATGATAATCTTTCTACCTGACATGGAAAGACCTCCTCTAGAGTACTGCATCCAGATTTGGACCCCTGAAATCCACGAAAGATATCAGGTACTATGAAGCAACTTCATCACCGACCACCAAGACAGTTGGGGGCAGGAGCACTTGCCAATGTGAGGAGAAACTGTGGAAGCAGGGCTTGTTCAGTCTGAAGCAGAGATGGCTTCAGAGGCACCTCACAGCTACCCTCTTATACCTACGAGGAGAGAACCAAGAGGACAATGGTGCAAGGCAGGAGAGAGGATAAGAGATAACAGGCATATGCTAAAACAAGAGAGGCTCAAGAGTAGATATAAGGAGAAACATTTACACCATGAGGGCAATCATCATGTCAATGAAATGGGCATGAAATGGACAGATATTGGAGAGTCAACAAGTGCAAAACGTTGCCAAGGGAGATCTCTATCTTTGAAGGTTTTCAGGACTAAGCCCCACAAATACTTGAGAAACCTGGTCTGATCTTACAGTTGATCCTGATTTGAGCAGATTAGACACATGTCAAGTCTCCTTCACAGAGTCTGGATTTTGCACCCAGAATTTTAAAGCTTTTGGGATCAGGTCAGTCTTGCAAGGCCCAAAAGACTGAGATGGCCTATTTTTATCACTATAAATGAAAATATATCCCCAAAAGACTACATTAAGAAAACTTCAAAGTTGCAAAGTCAAGAACTTGAAAAATTAGCATGTAGAAGATGTTAAGGTTATGCAACCTTAAACATTCCTCTTGTGAATGTATTTTAGGAAGCTGGCCTTAATTGCATCAGTCCCAACAGTCTTTATCACTATTCTCTGTGACTATTTGCTTTAGCTCCCTTAGGCCTTTCTGTACGCATTCTTTGACTTCACTTGTCCAGAAAAACCCAGCTTGTTCTCAGCTAATCTATTTTGTTCCCTTCCACCCTTCCTGACTCAC